>NC_142044.1:34584155-34884944 GCF_982192425.1 Myodes glareolus
AAAAAAAAAACAAAACAAAAAAACTAGCTGAGCACCAGCCAGAACCCCATCCCGTAAACAGCCCTTCCTCTAGGCTTTCTGTTTCAGTTCCTGCCCCGATCTCCCCGGAAGTAGAAGCTGAACTGAAGTTTTCTGCCTGAGTTGCTTCTGGTGAGTGCTTTCAGCATAGCAGAACAAGTCAGAACAAATCAGAACAATAGGGTAGCAAGCTTTAGGGTAGCATCTTCGCCCCCCTGCCCCCACTATTGCAGCCAATGGTTTGACATCACCCAGATCTGACTCTAAAATCTACCTGGATGACAATACTTTTTTAATGTGTTGAAGGTTTCCTTGTCTCGTCTTAGTTGTTGGGTCATAATCGTACCTACTTGGTCTGAAACACTCACTGAAATGGTTACCTTTTGGCAGAAGGGTTGGGTAAGCAGCTCTCACGGTGTTACAAGTCTTGTGAAGAGTTTGAAAGTCAGTCCAGGACCAGCGTGCTCAGCAGCTGCTGTGGGTGGAATCATTGTCTTCTTTACTGTCATTTTGCTCCTAAGCTCCAGCCCTTCTGCCCACCACATCTGAGCCCCCTGCAGGGCACTGGCAATCCATGACAGCCATCTCTGACACTTCCAAAAAAATGGTTCAAGCTGGGTTCCAGACAGCCCCTCTGGACTAGTCGTATGAGGACTAAAAGCCACATACAGGCTGTTCACCCCTAAACCCCTGGCTGCTGGCAGTTTTCTGGAAGGCCAGTACACCAAAGCCTGGGGCTACAGAGTGCTCAGGAGGTAGATGATTATCCCACATTCTGCCAATGCCTGTAATCAGATGAGGCATTATTCTAATCCACCTGTCTCTAAAGAGTTTATCATCTTCCTGGACCTGAGGACACAAAACCAGCCATTGAGTCACCATTCTGAGTAGTCAAGGAGTAGTAGATTGGGAGACACTATAGAGATAAAAGTGTGTGTTTTTCTCATTTTACATCAACCTCAGGCGCTCTTGATCCTTCCCAGTCTTTATGCTGTGATCTCTTAAACATCTTATTGCTTCATTTCACGAGGGGCAGGGGAAGGAGAAGAAAGGAAGAGAGGGGGCTAGAGGGAATAAAAGAGGAAAAGAGGGAGGAGAGAGCGAACCACTTTCAGAGTGCCCACAGATTTTATGGCTGCTCTTTTGATATCCCTCAGACTTCCCACCTTCCTGAGCGCAGACGACCCAGAAATCACAGGACTCCTAGCAAGTTCCCCCCACCCACCCTTTATACAAAGACATCATCACCATCTGTGCCTGGAGACACCTCAGTAAGAGATAGCCTTTTTACACAGGTTCATTCATTGCATTCCTCATGTACTAGCCCCCAGGCATGTAATTTCTGAACATAGCCCCAGATGTACAGCCCCAGATGTTGCCTTCCTGTCCACCTGTCCAGCATAAGCAAGGATAGCCAGCAAGTGGCCTCCAGATATCAACTCCTCTAATATCCACTTTGCAGCAGAGAGACATGGTGTCTGAGGCTATGGCCTTCGGCAGACCACCTGGATTCAGAGACAGAGAAACCAAGGCACCAATAATTCAGTCAACTCTCAAACACTGGATACTCAGTGCTGAGTTCCTGATGGCTCACCAGAGCTCTATGGATCTTTATTGTAATTGAACCACCTCTTTATCTTAGCCTTTGTACCTTCCCCTTCCTTTCCTACAATACAATCCCCAATAAACATCACGGTACCCAGACTCTGCCTTGGCATTTGCCTTTGTAAACAAAGCCTTTGCCAGATGCTACTACAGAAAGTGGACAGTAAGCCTCAGAGAACATTAAAATGGAAGGCAGAGTGCTAGTTGTTGTGATGCATCTGTCATTTTGAGGCCATGAAGAGGCTGCTGTGGGGTGCCAAAGATAGTCTACAGAGAGACAGCAAACAGTCGGAAGCAGGAAGCAGCAGCTTAAAGCCTACTGTGTGCCAGAAAGGTTACCCCGGAGTCAATGGCACCCTCACCTCCTGCAACTGAGAGGTTCAAGTCCAAGACTTAGAAGTCAGAACAACAGAACTTAAGAAATGGTGCAAGGCTTAAGCAAGCCAATTCTCATTGTGAAAACCTGGGACCACAGATTTTCTAGATTGTCCCTAGAGCTTTGTCCTGAACAAATCTGCATTACTAAGCTGCATATTTAGCCCACCTTAGTCCCCTATTATGAGATGACCCTCTTCTTATCATGGAAAGAAGTAGAGGAGACCATGACATACCCTGGGAGATTTCCCTACCTTTCCTGGCCACTAGCCTATGTTTGAGGTTAGAACACTTTATAAGAAGGCTAACTTCTAGAAGGCTGGAAAACATGACACATCACACTGAGCAAAGCCACGGTGTCACAGGGTTCATAGCTGACGATAGGTAAGGGATATAAGAAGCATAGGAAGGTGGTTGTACTTAGGAATAGGTGCTCACTTGTGGGCAGAAAGCCATCCTTCAGAGAGCAGGCCTACAGTCTTGGCACTTGCTAAGGCCACGGGGAAATAACAGCAAGGAAGGCATGCATATCCCCCTAAATGGCCACTGGTGGGTCTCCTCCAGAGTTCAGGGTTGATGGAAAGAGACTGCCGTGGAACTTGGTTCAGTTGAATGCAATAGCATTCCTTAAGGTTAAGGGCAAAGCTTGACTACAGTTACCTAGGAGTTCACACTTGTCATGATTGTTTACAAGTCTGGAATGGCTCTCAAGAAAAATGTGGAGATATTGACAGATCATGGTGTCCCCTCAGGGAAAGTAGTTAATCTTTCAGCCTTATGCATATATAGAACACAGTAAGAACAAAGGGCCAGGAGACCTTAGTCATAACACCTTGCCTAATTTCCAAATGCACTTCATCTTTGCCCAAGGTGATCCATTATAGAGGTCTGATGGCTGGATAATAAAATGCAATGAGAGCTGCAAGGGGCTGAATTGTGGTGCCATACCTCCTCTATTCATTTGCCAAAGCCATCGATGTTGAGAGTTTTCTGTCTCACCTGGTCCCGCAGCCGTTCAGTCCCAAAGAAACATACAGAGGAGGAAGTCTAACAATCATAAATTGGTTGGCCTATTAGCTCAGACTTCTTATTAACTCTTATTTCCTACATTAACCCATAATTCTTCTGTGTCAGCCATGTGGCTTGGTACCTTTTATCAGTAAGGCATGCTTGCTTCCTCTGTACCTGGGTTACGACTGAAGGCTCAGCCTTTCCTCTTCCCAGAATTCTATTCTGGTTGCCCTGCCTGGCTACTGACCAATCAGCATTTTATTAAACCAATACAATAGAGAAATCTTTGCAGGGTACGAGACCATTGTCCCACAGCACATAGACACCAGAATGTGGCTAAGAATCAAAGTTTGGATATGTGTGGGTGTATGTATGTATGTATGCATGTTCATATAAATAGTATGTAGCACTTATATATATCTATGTCATTCCAATTAATACTTATGGTGGATTCTCTGACCTCTATCAATGTCAAGAAAGTCAGGACTTTGATTTCTTCTGAAAGCTTTAGTATTGGTCTCTTACACATAAATTGAAGCCATCTTCAGGGATGATTCAAAATTCAAGGTCGTCAGCATTCCAACGGGTCTCTAGTTGTCTTCGCTACACTTATGATTACAAATGTTTTGCACGTTGTGATCCCAGGATGTCCTCACAGCAAAGCAGGGTGACAGTACACGCACGGATTCGTATCCACACACTCCATTATTCTGTTTCTGTATTTGATTCTCTTTCACCAGCACCACGTCATCTTAACTGCTACAAACCTAAAATTAGTCTTACAGCAACACACAGTAGGTTCTTCACTGTTCTAATTGATCCTGGTTTACTCTAGTTCCTCCTCATCTCCATCTAAGTATTTGGACAGGGATTGCAAAGAACTTCTAAATCGTTCTAGCGATTGTTGTGACTCCATTTTCCGTTCACGGACGGAGACCTCACATGTACACAGAAGTCTTCTAGTTCTTTTGTTCAGCATCGCCACAGGTCCAAATCTTACTTTGCGAAAAAACTTGGTTTATGCAAAACTTACTTGACATAAACTTGGGTGGGAAGGGATCAGGCAGCCACATAGCTAGAGGAAACAATGAGGGCCAGGCAGCAGGAGCTGCCAGGCAGCATCACATCCAAAGAATGATGTTGCTTGGAGGGATGCACCTGCCACAGACATCCTTACATCCTTGCCCAGCTTCTAGAGAGGCTCGTGGGAAATAATGTACCCATTAGCAAATGCAGCAGCTGGAGATGTCAGTAAATGATAGTTGAAAGACGTAATGCAAACAAATCTAGCCCTATACTCTACACTTTATCAGTTTGACCACTATACAACCTAGTTCTCTAAAGCTTGGATAAAGGGTGAAAACAACAGAGTGTAGTATAGATATCCTGCACAAGGTTGAGAACTTCCAAGTTTCTCATTCTCTGCAAACTGGCCAGTTGTGGGTCTCTGTGTTAAATGTGATCTGCTGCAAGAAAGAGGGTTGAGAGATGCACTGACCTGTGGGTACAGTAATCATTCAGTCACTTTATTACTATGCCCATAACACCCAAGGTCATGAATCTTCAAGGAAAAGGCGTCAGAAAGATTCTAAGACTCAGAGGCAGTGGATGACTAGAAGAAAACTCTTTTCTGGATACAGCATAGCAGTTGTGGTCATATGAACTCATAGCAGCTGTGACAGCATGCACAAGACTTATGTAAGCTCAAGCCAGACCAAACTCCTGGATGGAGGGGAGAGGTGGGCACAAAGTCCCACCCCTAACTGGAGAGCTATTGGTATTTGATAGCTTCTGGAAGAGAGAAGTTAGGTTGTTTTTTTTTTTTAAATGAAGTGTGACAACTAATATAGTGACCATATTTCAGGACAAGCCCTGCACCAAAGAATAATTGGGTGGCACAAAATGAACTTCATGCATTGAGAGAGAGAGAATAGAGAGAATATTGAAATTTGGGTAGGGAGGTATCAATCTGGAAGGAATTTGGGGGGAATGAATATGATTGAGAATTTCATGCAGCATATTTTCAAGAATGAACAGAATATTATTTTAAAAACTAGATCAGTGTGAAGTAGAGTGTGCCCAGCCTGTAGTAACACCATCAGGCATTATGCCTGGTGCACGACTTAGCCCTGGTTTGTCTCTGGTTCAACTGCAGTGACCAGCAGAAACAGTTTGGCCTCGTCCACATCCATTCTTCCAGAGCCACCACCCCACTTTGGAAACGGCCTGCTGCAAGTTTCACTTAGAAGAATAAACAAACAAGAATTTAGCAGCACTGGGCCTTCAGAGACCAGCTTATAGCTTTGAGCGCAAATGTCCTTCACATCCATCTGTGTTGATGCAAGTGATAGAATTCCTCTTTTCCTTGAAGCAAAGTTATTTCTTTTATGTGTGTCTTGAATCATCTCACAGACATCTAAGATTCTGCTTTCAAGAATTTATTTTTAATTCTGTGTATATGCAAGGTAGACATGCATGGGAACAGGCTCCCCATCAAGGCCAGAAGAGGATGCTATATACTTGGCGTTGGAGTTGCAGGTGGTTGTGTGCCACTCAACTCAGGGTCTCTATAAAAGCAGTACTTACTCTTAAACGCTGAGCCCTCTGTCCAGGCCCTTGAGATTCTGGTTTCAATTCTAGTGAATATATAACCTGGAGTAGAAATTCTAGATAGTGTAATAGCTCTATTTTTAATTTTTTTGAGGAAATTCCATACCATTTTCCACAGTAACGTCACCATTTAATAGTCTACCAATAGGGTCCACATGGCTAAATTTCTCTACCTCTTTGCTAACCTGTGACCCTTTGATTTTGTTTGCAATAGTTACATAGGGTTGATGGGATACCCAGTAGCTTTGATTTGCATTTCCTGATGATTAGAGACGCATTCTGTGTCAGGTGGCTGTTCGCGTGTATCTTTGGAGAAGAATCCATTCAGACACGCTTGATCTGTTTTAAAGACTGGCTGTTTAAAGTTTGTTTTCCACATTGGATTTTTCTGTGAGTTGAAAACCTTTCTCATCTCTCCTGACTATTAACCCTTCAGTTAAATGATCTGCGGATGCTTTCTTCCACTCCTCAGCTTGCCATTTCATTCTCGTGATGGCTTCCTTGGCTGTGCAGAAGGGTTTGGGTCTGCTATAACTCTTCTTTTGCTTTGATTGCCTGTGTTTTTGGTGATATAGCTAAGAAATTGTTGACATGACGCACAGAGAGATGGTGTCATACCTAAGTACAAAGTGCCCAAGTCAGTCAACTCATAGAGAGGATAGAGTGGAAACTGCCAGGAGCCAGAGAGGGAAGTAGAGTTGTTCATTTCAGGTTTGCAAGACAAGTTCTAGAGATCCAGTGCCTGCATTGACATCACGGCACTGTGCACTAAAGCACCTGCTAGAGGGGCTGAGTTACTACTAGGCAGGCTCACACAGACACACACATGTAGCGGCATTTCAACTGTATTTTAATAAATCTTGCCTGAATATCTGAGTAAAACAGCCCCTAGTGGTCAGTCTTACAGACCAGGTAATGGTAACACACACCTTTAATATAAGTATCCACAATGACTCACACTTTTTAATCCCAGTAGCCACACTTGTTGCCTTAGAAACTGGGTGGTGCATGCCTTAATCACAGCGGTGTGTGCTTTTAATTCCAACCCTAGAAAGGATTATAAAATAGAAGGGAACAGCTCTCAACACACAATCTCATTCTGAGATTCCTGGAAGCAGGATTGTCATTTTGGATTGAGGTCAAGGTAAAAGCCAGTGACTGACTGTTTTGGCTGTTTTGCTTTTCGGATCTTCAGGTCAAACCCCAATTTCAGTCTGAGTTTTATTAATTGTGCTACACACACACACCCCAAAAACCAAAAACATGGAAGCTAGAAGAAAACTTTAGGACAGTGTTTTTGTTCAATTTGTATGTGTGTATTATGCCTACACTAACCAAATTGTATCATTAAATATTTAGGGCTTTCAAATTTCAAAATCACACTTCAATAAAGATCTCCAAACACACACATGAAAAACAGCAGAAAATATCAATCAGTAACCACGTTAATCTATTTTCCAGCCTCCATTCTTCTCCAGAGCTCCACACTCCCAACTTCCAAACCAAATCTCCCTTTATTCTCTTGGGTAAACACTTAGCTCCAGCCAGGCTTGTTGCTATGCAGTGCTGTTCCAACCTCACCGCCCAGGGTTATTAGGTTCACACTGTGCTGCTGTCTCCAGAGTCAGGAAGCCAGTGTCCCCAGCTCCGCAGGAAGTCTTCCCAGCCAATTAGCCATTCTGCACAGAAGCTCGTCTGCTGCTGTGGTGGAACATACATTTGTTGTTCGACGTTGAGCAGTTACACATTGTTCCCTAAACCGAAGTGAAAGCCTATCCAGGAGCCGAGCCTACCTGAGAAAGCTGTTCAATCCATCAGAAGCTTTCCGACGCTTTGATGCCGTGAGAAAACTTAGAGATCCCTTATGCTTGGCTTCCTTTCAAGGAGGAAATATGTGAACACAGAATGAAACCCAGGCTTGGCGCCACGTTTAAATTCTGGTTTTTGTAAGCTGTGGGACCTTGGTTAAGTTCTTTGGATCCTGTGAACCACTTGTCAAAGTGGAACCCCTCTGCCACAAGATTTTGGGTTTCTTTGTGTTATTTTGTTTGATGTGAAGTGAGAAGAAAACAATATAAAAACTCCTTTGGGAACAAAAGAACCTGATGTGTCCAAAGAAATGGGCGTCAGCTGGTTATTAATTGTATCCTATAAATTGACAGTTTTCTTAGTACTGTATTCATGTTCTCTCATTCCAAGGATCATGATAACTCTATTGGGTTGAACTTCACAACTGGGTAAACTGAGGTTTAGAAAGGTTAATAACCTGGCCACCCAGTTGGCACTTGATTGAACTGTGATCCAACCCAGATAATGTATTTCAAGATGGACCTCTTCCAGTCTACCTAATGTTATAGGGTCTCTTGCAGGAATGTGTAGGCAACACCCTGCAAAACAGGTGAAATCTGGTCATTGTGTTCAATAGTCTTTTTATATAGAATTATGTATATTTATGAGGTACAATAGGCCACCAGAATGATTTAAGTGTGGAGGGAGGGTAGTTCCTGCTGGTTTTATGTAGCATGAAAATTTTATAGATATTGTCAGAGTAATAACTACACTTAAAAATAAACAATATATAACTCAATGAAGTGTTTCAAACCAACACTCTTCTGCAATTGATAATCACATAAATAGACCGTACACCCCCCCTCTCAAGAATACACAGGAAACTGGAATTGTAGAGTTATAGATATGATAATGAACAAACTGAACAAATTTCCTCCCACAGTGACTTTGTGGGATAGTGGCCCCACGTCTTTATTGGCACTTGATCTTAAACAAATTTTTCAATGAGTTCTTCACGGTAAGTGTGTGATAATTGTCTCACTGTGTCTTTAATTTCTAATTCATCATTGGCTACAGTTGGGCAACATGGTTTGGGTGCCCGCCATTCCCCAAATTGTTGGCCCACATGTCTACTGTGTGGCCTCTCTACTTTTATGAACTTAAAAAATACATTTCTTAGAAGTGAATGTGCCAGACCTAAGTCCCCTGTTAAATACATGTTTCAAAATGTACCTTCCCATGACTGCAGGGGTGTACCTGGAGTGTGAATGCACCTCTCAACCTGGGAAGGTGCTCCTTTCCAGTCCTGTCAGGAGCACTTTTCGTCCAGCAGAGGACATTTGCATGTAGCTATGGTATTGTCTCTGGTCTGTGGTCATTCAAACTCTTTCCTGGTGTGCTACTGTGGGAGCTCCTTCTGCTCCTTCAGCCAAAAGCCTTTAAGATATCAGTCCACTTAAGCATGGTCTCTTACTGTAAATGCAGCTGTAAAGTCTGCGCTCACTCTCTTGCTTCTGGTTCTTGCTTCCAGCTGTTAGACTCCGTTCGTGTTCCCCGTCTGTGCAGAGGACAGTGACCTATAAGTCTCCCCTAAATAACCCTTAATTATACACAGTTCTGAGCGAGTGTGTGACTACCCTGTGACTTCTGCCATCATCTGGCACCCAAAGGTGGGGACCAGTCCACACTTTTTGAGATTGTCCTCCAGCCACATAAGGCATTGGGCACTGACTCTCCCACCCACAACCTGCTATCTCCCCTGGTGCACACAGTCTGCAACTCACATTGAGGGAAAACTTTGGATTTCCTATTTATCACAACACTCAGAATTTGATCACCTCAGTAACTGTTCTTAATTTGTTAAAGCATATTTTTCAGTACCTAAGTAAGCAACACATGCTGTTCACTGCTGTTAGCATCTCTTGGCCACATGGCTGCAACTGTGACACCTACTGGCTGATAATGATTATTACACCAATTCCAATTCATTGTAATTGCATTATAACATGTAATACAATATGAAAAACTACAAAAAAAATGACTGATAACATCCAAGAGTTCAATAATTATTTTGCTTATATTATGGAAGGTATTGTGCAAAACTTATACTATTTTCCTTCCTATTTGATTCTAGGAATTCGCTTTCTTTTCAATATTAATCATTAAAAATGGTTAAATACTATGGAGAGGGATAGCATCAATTTGACAATTTTCTGAAGGAATTTGTGCTGTTGAATCTGTTGAAAAGTTATGTCCAAAGATGAGGCGTTATCTTTACTGAACAAGTTGGAATCCTCAGTGAGGACATTAGAACAGAACATTGGACAAAAGATTCAGGTTTTAAAAGAGGCAGAAATGAAAAAATTTAAGATTGAGTAATGTATTAATATTGATGAGCAGGGATAGAAGTACAAGGACAGGATTTAGCCTCATCAGTACATGCCAGACCCCTGGATGACTTAATACAGAATTTTAACTGCATATCTGATTTCCTCAGAAAGACCATCTGGCTCAAAGTACCCTAAGGTAGTCAAAGAAATATGCATGGAAACCAATACATATGAGCGATCTAAAAGATAGAAAACAAACAATAGTTTCTTGTGGACTACATTTACCATTTGTCAGAAATGATGAAAATATGGGCTTTCAAGCACTAAGACAGCTCCACATGATTGGCTTCAATTAATCTCAGCCATCCTAGAATATGGACCTCAGCTGCTTTGCAAGTGTTATTAGAGAGAAGAGGCAAAAATTCTAGAACAGGAGGAAAGCAAAAGGATTTGAGACTTCCCAAGATCAAATTGTTGGTGAGGGTCATTACTCTGATCCTCAGGAACAGGCTTGCTATGATGAATGCACCTTGTGCCTATGGTAGTACTCTGGTGTAGGAGCATCTTCTTTCTATATGTTGCTTTCATTGGTTGAATAAAGAACAACCCTTAGATGAGATGGGCGTGGTAGATAAAATAGAATTCTGGGAGGAAGAAGGCAGTGTGGCAGACGCCATGGCTCTCCTCTCCAAGATGGACACTGGGTTAAACTCATGCTGGTAAGGCACAGTCAAATGGCAATACACATTAATGGAGATGGGTTAAACTAATATGTGAGAGTTAGCCAATAAGGGGCTGGAGATAATGGGCCAGGCAGTGTTTAAATGAATACAATTTCTGTGTTATTTTGGGTGTAAGCTTATCCGGGTGGCAAGCAGGCCTGCTCCTCATACTACATAGTACATCAGCTTTAAATGCTTAGGCCAGAATTCGGGAACCAGAAAAGAGAACTGAGTCATACATTAGGGTTAAACAGGGCCAGAGAGAACCATTTACTGACTTCTTACAAAGATTAACTAAGGCTATACAATTAGGAGTGACAGACCCTGAAGCTAGACATGTACTAATTGAATCCTTGGTTTTTGAAGACACCAACATAGAATGTAAGAAAATCCTTGGGTCTTTAAAGGTCAGATCAGCACCCACAGATGAATGGATTTAGCATACAATGAATTTTGAGACATGTGACTGTAATATTGAAACTTGGGTAGTAGAAACTATTTCCAATGGTATGAGGAGATACCAAAATGCCAAATGTTTTAATTGTAGAAGATTAGGACATTAAGAAGGGACTGTAGACAAGGAATTTCTATGAATGTCTTCTCTAGGACTGGCAAGAGGAGGACTAAGCCTTCTGGTATATGTAGGAGGTGTGACAAAGGCCAACATTGAAATAATGAACATAGGTTGACAAGAGACAGACAAGGCAACCTGATACCACAAGGAAACTCCTTGGGGACATCTGCCCGGCCCTGACGTCAAGCCCGGCCCTGACATTCCCAGTCACTGGAGAACATGCCTCACCAGAAAATTAAACAATCCAGTGCCTTGGGTGAAAATCCATACTATTCTGGATGATGAAATAGACCTGAAGGACAAGTCAAAAACTAAAGTAGGAAATAAGAAATGTATATTCTGGAAGACTTCTATAAGTGATCAAAGATCAAAGCTAAGAGTACGTACATATAAATGATATTTTAATTGAGGAAATACTAGGCACAGGTGTGGATGTGACTATCATTACTCTAGAATCTTGGATCCAGATTGACCTCTTCAAGAGGCAGATATTCAATTCCAAGGAATTGGAAACCCTGTCTCAAGTAAAACCAAGCACAAAGTGGGTTGAATGCATAGGGCCAGAAGGAAGAAAAGGAAGACTGAGGCCATATGTAGCTAATATTGCAGTGAATTTATGGGGCTGTGACCTATTGCAGCAATGGAATAACCAGGTTAACATTCCTGCAGTTCCCCAAAACTCATGTTACTGGAAGGATATTATGAGATAATATAAACAAAGGTCATCAGCCATTCAGTCTGTACAAGAACACAAAGCAACTAGCAAACCTTCAAAGGTACTTAACAGCTTTCTTTAAAATAGTTAACTGAGAAACCCATATGGGTTATACAATGGTCTTTAATGGAAGACAAACTATGGGCTTTAGAAGAGTTGGTACAGAAACAATTAGATGCCCACCATATTGAAGAATCAACCAGCCCTTGGAATTCTGTATTTGTTGTCAAAGAAATCTGGAAAATGGAGAATGGTGACAGATCTAAGAGTTGTCAACAAGGTTATCCAACCTATGGGCCCTTTATGATCTGGAATTCCTCTGCCTTCCCTATTACCAAAAGGATGGCCTCTTATAGTTATTGATTTACAAGAAAAGGATCAAGGAAACTTTGTCTTCACAGTGCCTACTTATAATAATTCTTAGCCTACTAGAAGATACCAAGGGACTGTCTTCCCACAGTGAATGATCGATAATCCTACCCTGTGCCAATACTTTGTGGGTCAACCATTGGAGATAATATGCAATTTCCTAATTCAAATGCAGATACTTTAGGAAGAATGTTTGAAGAAGCAAAGTTTTTGCCTAAATGGGGATTACAAATTGTTCCTGAAAAAAAAAACAGAAAGAGGAGATTCTGTCAATTACCTAGATTACAAAATAGGTTTACAGAAAATTAGAACACAAAAGGCACAAATTAGAAGAGACTGATTGCAGACTCTTAATGACTTTCAAAGATTGTTAGGAGATATTTCCAATCTATGACCAGCTGTTGGGATAACACCTGATCTAACAGTTCATTTAAAGAGAACCTTAGTGACAAAGACTTAAATAGTCCCAGAGAATTAACAGCTGAAGTGGAAAGAGTTGATTGTTGAAGAAAAATTACAGGAGCCTCATGTAGATAGAGTGAATTCAAATCTTAATTTGTATTCTAGTCGTATCGCCTTCCAGAATTTCCCCTAAAGGAATTTTAATGCAAAGGGAACATATTATCTTAGAATGGATCTTTTTAACCACATAAATCAAGTAAAAAATTAAAAACTTATGTGGAAAAAGTCTCTGAATTATAAAAGGAAAATTGAGACTTTGTCAACTAACAGGTATAGACCCAGCAGAGAATATAGGGCCTTTTACTGCTGATGAAATTATGGGAAGACAATAAATCTTGGCAAAGAGCTTGTGCTAATTTTATTGGGAGAAATTAATAGCAACTATCCCAAAAGTGAATTAACCTTATAAGGAGAACTACTTGGATTCTTCGCAGAATTGTATATGATGTACCAATAGCTGAAGCCTGTACATTTTATACAAATGCAAATAAATCAGGGAAGGCAGGCTACAAATCAGAAGAATTAAGATAGAATAAAGCCCTTATAGTTCTGTTCAAAAGGCATAATTTTAAGCTATTCTCATGCTACTAAAGGATTTAAAGAGCCTCTCAATATAGTTACTGATTCACAATATACAGGAAGGAGTTGTCTTGCATATTGAAACTGCTGAATTTATACCAGATGATACAGAATTGACTTCATTATTTATACAGGTTCAAGATACAATCAGGAATAGACTTTGTCTCATATTCATAACACACATCTGATTCCATACTGGTCTGCCAGGTCCTCTAGCACAAGGTAATGCAGAAATTGATCAATTTTTGATTGGAAGTGTGCTGAAGGTCTCAGAATTTCATAAGAAACATCATGTCAATAGCAAAGGTTTAAAGATTTTTCTATTACATGGCAACAAGCTTGAGATTTTTAAAGAGATTATTATAAAAATAATGGAGATAATTATAAAATTATGATAAAGATGATTGGAGAGTTGATATTGACCAACTAAATATAAAATTATAATAAAAAGAGTTGATACTGACTAACAAAATTACAAAACAAAAAAATTGGAGATTTGGTGTAGACCGATGATGTAAAAAATTATTATTATAACTTATTGCCATTGCCAACTACTAAAATAGAGGTTGTGATGGTAAATGTTGAGAGTTGATGCATGTACTAAAAGTGTTAGATCTAAGTGATGCTCTAAACCACCACCAACAAAAAAACATTTTCAACTTGGGCGATTCTACTCTCCTTTAAAATAGGAGACTGTAGCCTTTGGAAACATAATTATTCATAAAACATTATGATACATCCTGACAAAGTATGGCTATGATTCACAGGGCCTAAAAGTATATTTCTCTAATCTCTTTTCTTTATAGAGGTCGACAGTCAATGACGGGTTTAAAGCTTCTCCTCCCCAGATACCTAAGACAAAAAACTTAAATATGACAAATGCTGCTTTCCAAAGACAAAAAATTTGGTAATAAAAAAAAGACTTTGCCCAAGCCAGGCGCAACCCATCTGTCCCGTTACAGAAGCACAAGTTTTATTAAAATTAATAAGAGAATGGATTGTAGGCCCATATTTCTATATGGTGTGGCAGCCAGGCTCTGAAGCCATAGGCCCCACCCAAGGTGGTCACATAGCCCTGCAGACAGGCTGTCATTGCCCTAACAAAAGCCAGGATGTACTGCTCCTTTCTCTGTTAAAAATGTAGATCGCCTGGGGAGAGGTGCTTGCCAAAGCTGATGACTAAGTTGCAGGTGTTTCCCTAGCCTCGTGTCCCCTAGAAAGAGAATATTAATGAGGTATCCACCTTGTGTTACCTGGGGTTAAAAGATGTTTTGTATAATAAACACGGGTAAATCTTCAGGATGGAGAGAAGCCTGAGATGCCCTTCCCTGATGACCGTATGAACTGTGTCTGGTTATTTCTCGTGCCTCCATACTGGTCCAGACAGGGAAAAATAGTTTCTATGTTGGGGCCCATGGGCCCTGACAGTCCTACTTTCTCTTTCTATAACTAAACACCATTATCAGCGGGGGGGGGGGGGGGGGTGGTGTCGCGTCATCCCGAGGCTTGAGTGAGAGTCTTCTGATGGGGGGGGTCTTTCATTTGGGGGCTTGTCCCGGGATTGGCGATCACCCTCGTTTCCGAAGACCCACTTGGAGGTGAGACATTGTGTGTCTGTATCTTTGTGTGCCGGTTGAATTCAGGTTCAGATTCTGTACTTTTGGGTTTACAGTCATGTCCGTGTCTGTGTCTTTGTGTATTTTGCCAGCTGAGTTCAGGTTCAGTTTCTGTACATTCGGGTTTACAGTCATGCCTTTGTGTTTCTGTGCCGGTTGAACTCAGGTTCAGGTTCTGAATTTTCGGTTTTGCAGTCTGCAGTCGCCCATGTCTCGGGAGGAGACAGAGGGAGTGATCAACAGGCATGCTAGATCACCGACTGCTGCCCTGGGAGACGTCCCGGGAGGTAAGAAAAGGGACCCAGGGACGCCTGGGAGATTCCCGTCTGGGTGCTGGTGAGGATATGGAAGTTCTCCTGGATTGGAGGAACTATGTCCTCTCAGCCGTCTGTATTTCTGGAATGGTTTTGTCTGTCTCAGTGGAGATGGACATCTGTTTGCGTGTCTTGTATGCCTTTTGTTTTGTCTTACTTGTGACTTTGACGATTGGGACAGACTGTGACATTGACTCTTGAATCAGTGCTTTTGTCTTTCTAAAGCTTTGTTAGCCTTTGTGTATCTTTGGTCTCTGTTTTGTCTTACATGCAAGTAGCATGTTCAGTTCTCTGGTGAACTGAACTGGTGAACACGAGTGGTGTTTCTCAGTTCTGTGGTATGATACATGAATGGTATGGTCAGTTCTCTGTAGAGACTGCATGGATAACAGTCTCATTTCAAAAGTGGGGCTGGTCACACCCGTGAAGCTGCTTGAAGTCTTTAGTTTGTTTGGCGCCTTTGTCCTGTATGTCTGTGTAATGTGTGCTGTTCTTTTGTCCTGACTTAGACTGACGCTGACTACTCAAATAATGACTTCTTTGAATTTCATATTGTGACCACTTACAAGACTTGAGATACGGCCATAAGCATAGGGGTATATTTCATAAAAAAAAGTCAGCCTCAGCCCCAAGCACATGGCTGCGGGGCAGCATGCTTGTATGGATGGCTGGGTCATTCAGCTTTGCTGTTACAAGGAATTGAGGCTGACAGACACAGTTGTAGAAGGTGGATGTACCCCAATAGGATTTCAAACACCAAACAAAAAAATCTGAGGGTAATCACTATGACCTAAAGAGGTTAACAATCTTTTTTCCTCAGTGCTGTGTACCACCCTGCCCCCCCCCCCCCCATGCCGATGGATGAGTTCCCTCTGTCTGCCCTGGGAGCTGTGCGCCTCAAACCTTTGGTCAAAGCTGGCCAAGGCTTAACTCCACCTGTGAAGAACTCTTTCAGATCCTATGGGTTATAAGTATTATAAGTATCTGTCATCATTTATAGAGGCTGGTTACAAATTATTGTTGGTTAATGTTAAAAAAAAATTGCTGGTCTCAAATGTTTCACACTGGTACAGGATTTTATGTGCTGTTCTTGTTTAAAAATTATCATTGGTTAATGTTTTTTTTTTTTTAAAAAAAAAGCTATTGTTGGTCTCAAATGTTTTACACTGGTATAGGATTTTATATGTTCTTGTTTAAAATGTAGCCATACATCTCCACTGAGAAAAACCACAAGAAAGACTTTGGTAAGAGTTTTTATGTTGTCTAAAAAGCAAGAGAAATTTTGGTTAAATGTATAAACAGATACGGGCCTTACCTAGTTCCCAGTGTATGTTTTCAAGGTCAAACTTTAAAGCAGGTAGGGAGCAGCTGACAGTCTATCACTGCAGGGTTCTGCCATCTGTGTTTCTTGAGCATTTAAAGGAGGCTTACAGGCATTATACTGCCTTTGACCCAACCTCTGAGGATCAGTGGTAGCTATGGCCTTTATAGGATAGTCAGCATCAGATATTAAGAAAAGTTACAAAAAAAAAAAGTTACAATGGTTAAAAGGGTTGCAGGACTATATCTTGCAGGATTTGGTTAAGGAGGCAGAGAAAGTGTTTCATAAGCGAGAAACTGAGGAAGAGGAGAGAGAGAGAGAGAGAGAGAGAGAGAGAGAGAGAGAGAGGTGGGAGGCAGAAGAAAGGGGACTGGAGGGATCATAGACAAGAGAGAAATTTGAGAAATTTGATAGAATTTTGGCCGCAGTGGTAGGAGAGAAAAAGACAGGACCTAGACAGACAGGGAACCTGGGCAATAGAAGACCAAAGATGAGTGAAGATGGACAGCGACACCCCTTGGACAAAGAACGATGTGCTTATTGCAAAGAAAAAGGACATTGGGCAAGAGAATGCCCAAAGAAGAAAGGAAGGGCCTCTAAGGTACTGGCCCTGGAAGATGATTAGAGGGGATGGGGCTAGGACCCCCTCCCCTGTGCCTAGGGTAACCCTGACTATGGAGGGGACCCCTATGGATTTTCTAGTGGACATAGGGGCTGAGCATTCTGTGCTGAAACAACCATTGGGGAAGCTAAAGAATAAAAAGACTATATATATATATATATAATTGGAGCAACAGGACAGAAGCAATATCCGTGGACCACCTTACAAACTGTAGATTTGGGGAGAGGACAAGTGACTCATTCCTTCCTGGTTATCCCTGTTCCACGCTACCGTCTCGCCAGCAAGAACCACGCGGAACACTAGGATCCTTCTGCAGGAATGGCTTTAATCCTCTTGGGAGCTAGAGCATAAGCCAACATGGCCGGGGACCCAGATAAGATGGAACCCATCCCTTATAAAGGAAACAGACCCTGCCCTGGACGTGTCATTCCTGGATTGGTCAACTGCTCCCAGTCCCAGGTGAAACCTTGGGAGTAGTGGAAAAATACCAACACATGTGAGCTTTCTAGCTCACCTGGTGGTGCAGCGCCATCTATGGTGGAGAGTGTGATTGCGGCCTTCTACATTTCCCCCTAATTTTACTTCTTTGCAGAAAGGCAACTCCCTAGGAAGGTAAAGATAGAGGTCGCAATTCCCAAAATGAAAACATTAAAATGGGCTTACACGGAATCTGTCCCTAGGCTCATGACACCTGGAACCTATCCGGCCTGCCCTCTGCCAATTTTCTGGGAAAGGGAATATACGGCAGGAAACCCTTAAGCAGAGCGACTTATCTCTCAGAGAGGGTCATTCTCTGTGCGATGCTCTTCAGCTCGACAACCTTCAGGGCTAGCTAGGCCAAGCACTCCACCCTGTGCAATGGACCACAGTCCTAGGGGTGCAGGAGCTGGTTGGCTTAAACCTTACTGCTTTAACATAGATAACCACACATCAGTAGAGGCCCCCTGTTCCAGGGCAGCCAGCGCTTATGCAATAACCACTTTGTCCCTACGATTTTGGGATTTGAGTCAGCAGACCATCCAAAGGAAAAACACTAATCCATAGCATAGGACTGTTCCAAAACATTTCCACCCCCACCCATTCTTTGAAGTAGGGGAATGAGAGACACGGCCCAGGACTGAAGTCCTACGGCCAAGCTTATAAATCATCTCTAGGACGGTAGGGAGGGGGCCCAGAGTCTTATTGGTTGTAAAAAATCGGGGAGACACCGCCATCCTATGGTTGACTGGTAACAACTTCAGGAAGGCTGAGAGTGTCCTCCATCGGTGCTCTGTCATCCATCCGCAAAATGGCCGGAGGAACAGCAGCCAGGTCCTCAGGCGAATCCGTGTGTTGTGGATCACTCTTCACTATTCGGGTCAATCGCTCTGGCAGCCAGAATGGGCTTTCTTGATCCTGTGGGAAAACACAAACAGCTCCCCTGGATCTCAATAAGATGGGATCCGGGCCTTTCCATTCATTAGAAAGCACATCTTTCCACTTAACCAAATCTTTGGGCCGCTGCGGATCCGAACAATGTCGTGTTGCAGCATTTTGGCCATTATCATCCAGATTTAAAAAATTTATGGTGAACAGAGCCATGGCGATGGCCACCCTTGGTGTCGTGGGCAGCTCTGTCAATATTCCCCCTTTCTGTTTAAGTAGATAAGATTTGAGGGTGCGATGCGCTCGTTCTATGATACCTTGCCCCTGGGGGTTATAAGGCAGGCCTGTAATGTGGGTGACCTGCATCTGCGCACAGAATTGCTTAAACTTTTGAGAAGTATAGGCAGGCCCATTATCCGTTTTTAAAGATGTGGGCTTGCCCCAAGCACTCCATGCCTCAAGGCAATGTTGAATGACATAAGAGGTTTTTTCTCCTGTAAGCGGTGTGGCATGAATAATGCCAGAGCATGTGTCAATTGACACATGCACATACTGAAGTTTTCCAAAGGCAGTGATATGAGTTACGTCCATCTGCCATATTTGCAAGGGCGTAATCCCTCTGGGGTTCACGCCAGTGTGTCTGATAGGAAGAAACTGGCAACAGCTGTGACATTGGGTTACAATATCGCGAGCCTCTTTTCTGGTAAGAGAAAAACGTTTGCGCAGGGTTTCAGCTGTAACATGAAACTTATCATGAAAGGTTTTAGCGGTCTGCAACGGGGAGGCAAGAGCTACTGCAGCAAGCCGCGTAGCACGATCAGCCAGGTCATTGCCCAAACTCATTGGGCCTGGAAGCCCCGAATGTGCTCTTATGTGTGTGATAAAAAATGGAGCTCTCCTACTTAGTAAGCAATCCTGTATCCTCTGGAAAAGAGCTGCCACTGTACTAGTAGGTTTTATAATTCCAGCGGCCTCTAATAATTTAACAGCGTTAACCACATAGGCAGAATCAGAAACAATATTAAGGGGACAAGGAAATCTTTGAAGAACCTCTAAAACCACCATACATTCCACCACCTGGGGCGAGGTGGCAGAAAAGTTCTTTATATATGTTTTAGAACCGACAACATAGGCTCCCACACCATTCTTGGAGCCATCTGTATAAACCGTCATCCCGTCTTTTAACGGAGCAAAAGATGTAGCTCGGGGAAACACAATGGGATGACATGCAGCGAACTGCAGTAGAGGATGTTTAGGATAATGATTATCAATTTTCCCTGAAAAGATGGTAACCAAAATGGCCCAATCGTCAGAGGCAGCGGCCAAAGTTTGTACCTGAGAGGAGGTATAGGGAATTATCATAACCTCTGGGTGCTTGCCAAAATGACTAACAGACATTTTAAGGCCTTTAAGGGCAATTTGAGCTATAGCGGCGGGATACCACTCAATACTTTTGTTAGGAGAAGCATGCGGATGGATCCACAGTAACGGTCCGTCCTGCCATAGCACAGCGGTGGGTAGCTTTCTTGTTTTAAACACGCATAGAGCAAATGGTTGAGTCTCATCAATACGGCACAGCTGTGCCTCCTTAATGGATTCCTCCACTAGCAACAAGGCTGCCTCTGCTGCCGGCGTCAAGGCCCGAGGGGAAGTAATATGAGTATCCCCTTCCAAGATATCAAACAATGGCTTCAAATCAGCAGAGGGGATTTTTAAAAACGGTCGCAGCCAATTAATATCTCCTAACAACTTTTGGAAATCATTTAACGTTCGCAAATCATTCCTATAAATTTTTATTTTTTGAGGCAAAATCTTTTCAGGAAGAATAACAGAACCTAAAAATTGGCCAGTATCTGCAATCTGGACCTTCTCAGCGGCTATTTGAAGACCCCATAGCTGTAAACTTTTAACGAGCAGTGGGTAGGCTTTCTTTAGGACCTGTAAGTCCTCATGACACATAAGTACATCATCCATATAATGAACCACGAGCAAACATGGAAACCGTTCACGAAGCGGTTTAAGAGCCTCCTGCACAAACATCTGACAAATGGTCGGACTGAGACACATACCCTGAGGGAGGTTTTTCCATTGAAAATGCTTATCAGGCTCTATATGATTAATTGAAGGAACCGTAAAAGCAAAGCGAGGCCTATCAGCAGGATGCAATGGAATAGAAAAGAAACAATCCTTAATATCTATTATTACCAGACTCCAATTTTTGGGCAAAGCTGAAAGCACCGGGAGTCCTCGCTGCACAGGCCCAAAGAGGTGCATTTGTTCATTAACGGCTCTCAAATCATGCAGCAAGCGCCACCTTCCGGATTTCTTTCTAATGACAAAAATGGGTGTATTCCACGGAGAGGTGGATGGTTCTATGTGTCCCAGAGCCAACTGCTCATTAACTAGCTGATTCACTGCTTCCAGTTTTTCAGAGGTAAGTGGCCACTGGGGAACCCATACAGGAATCTCTGTTTTCCACGGTATGGGTCGTGCTGCCCCAGTGGCGCCTAGGAAAAACCCAGGCCCTGTTTGCTGATATTAGGTTTAGGATTTATTGGCTCCCGTATTCCCTGCTGGGAGCGACCCAAGCCCCTTCCTGGCCTATGACCCATTCTGATCATTATATCTTGGGCCTGAGATGAATATGCATTAGATAGGGTCAATCCCATGCCCTGCATCACGTCTCTTCCCCATAAGTTGACCGGCAGGGGGAGGACATATGGTGTAAAATATCCTGACTGCCCTTCATCTTTTTCCCAGGTTAATCTGGTGGAGCTAATGGTGGGGTTTGCACTATAGCCCAAGCCCTGTAGGGCATGAGACGACTTAGTAACTGGCCAGGACTGTGGCCACCAGCGCGATGAGATAATACTTTTGTCCGTGCCGGTGTCCAAAATGCCTTTGAAGCATTTACCATTGACCCAAAGGGGCAGTTTGGGTCGATCTTGAAGGCTAACAACCAAGTAGGCTGAATCCTGTCCTGTTGACCCCATTAATCTATTCTCCGGCCTCTGGTGGATGTCTGCCGGGAGAAGCAGTAACTGAGCTATCCTGTCTCCTTTACTGATGGAAAAAACTCCACTAGGGCAAGAGCATAGGGCTTGTATCTCAGCAGTGTGCTGACTATCAACAAGACCTGGGTGGACGATTAATCCCTGTAGGGTAAGCGAGCCACGTCCTAAAAGCAGGCCCACGCTTCCAGGGGGTAGGGGCTCAGGCAGCTGCACAGGGACGGGCTGTACCCCCATTTGAGGCATTAATAAGAAGTCGGTGGAGGCACACAAGTCCACTCTTGTTCTGCCTCCGAGGGTCCCTCGGTCATTGCCCTGACGAACTTGTTCCCATATTTTTGGGGGCCCTGGGACCGAGGGCCCGCCATCCCGTTTTTTGGATTATCAATCTGTGGGTTTCCTAATGGTGGGAGGATCTTACCATGGGCGTCCCTAACGGAGCGGCAGAGCTCTGCCCTATGATAACCTTTACCACAGCGTGAGCAAAGCATAGGGGGCGCTCTCTCCTTTTCTGATGACCTACAGTCCCTTTTTAAGTGTCCTGGCTTCCCACATTTAAAGCAAACTCTTCTGTCTGGCCCTTTAAAAGGGTGTTTTTGTGACTGCATGATGGCTGCAGCCAAACCTGCATTCGTCAGGGGTCCTCCTAGTTCTCTACAGACCCTGAGCCAGTCCTGTAGCCCTTTATTTTTCCTAGGTGCTATGGCAGCACGGCACTCCTGCGTGGCTTGCTCAAAAATGAGCTGCTCAATTAGGGGCGTGGCCGTATCAGTATCGCCAAAAATGCGTCCTGCTGCCTCAATCATTCTTGCCACAAAATCTGAAAAAGGCTCCTGAGTCCCTTGTATAATCTTGGTGAGCGGAGTGCTCCCTTCTCCCTTTTTTGACAAGGCTTTCCATGCTCTTACAGCTGTATCGGCTATCTGGCGGTAGGCGCCGTAAGGGTAGTTTGTCTGGGCAGCGGCATAGTGCCCTCGCCCAGTCAGGAGGTCAAATGTCCATTGCTGCTGTTCTGGAGTTAAGGCCTGAGCGTTAGCTCTGGCCTGTTCCTGGGCTGCCTCGTGCCACAGCGCTTTCCATTCCAAATATTGACCCATGCTGATGAGCGATGCTTTTGCAACTGTTTCCCAGTCCGCTGGAGTCATGGCAGACAAGGCCAATCTGTCCAACTGGGCTAAGGTAAAATTAGCAGTCACTCCATACTTTCTGACTGACTCTGCTAACTCTTTGATTTGGTTGTACTCCACAGGTGCATGTAATCGCCCGTTTTCCCCTTCATAAACGGGGAAGGCCAAGTGTAGCTTTCTCTTGACCTTGTCAGGGATAAATGAAAAGGTCTTTGGCCCAAGGCGTTCCTCATAAGGAGGCGCCGAAGGGGCAATTGGGGGAGGGCGTAGCCTATAAGGAGGCGGATGGGCCGTTTGGGATGACCTCATGGCCCTGCCGTTGGCTAATTCTACTTCCTCCTCTGTATCCAGTTCTCCTTCCTCTTCTCCTGAGCCAGAACTTTCGTACTCACTTTCATGGTCACTTTCAAGGTCACTTTCGATCTGCAAATTACTGTTCTTTCCTTTTTTCTTATTATTGATATCAAAAAGCTTTTGGCCTTGTGGGCCAATGTTCTCCCCCATTTTTACTTCCTTAGAATTCCTGGAGGGTCCTCTTTCCTTAATTTTTTTTCTCACGCGCGCGTCTAACCTCCCACTGCATTCAGTTTCTGATATTCTGTCCTGAATTTCCTCCGCCTTTGCAACAACCGCTTGGCAAGATTCATCTTTTAAGCAATTTCTGACAGAAAATAAAAGAATTGCTAAGATAAGCATCAAGGCCTGTATGAAACCTTCCCAATGCGGAGACAAGTCAAGCTCAAAACCGAAAAATCCAGGAACAGACATTACCTCTCTGATTATGCAGACCCGCAGTTCTGAATCCTTCCTGAATCCAAGGTGAATCCAAGAGATCCCCGTCGGTGCGGTGGTCAGGATTCCTCGGCGTCCCGAGGGCTTCGGCACCAGTTGTTCCACGCTACCATCTCGCCAGCAAGAACCACGCGGAACACTAGGATCCTTCTGCAGGAATGGCTTTAATCCTCTTGGGAGCTAGAGCATAAGCCAACATGGCCGGGGACCCAGATAAGATGGAACCCATCCCTTATAAAGGAAACAGACCCTGCCCTGGACGTGTCATTCCTGGATTGGTCAACTGCTCCCAGTCCCAGGTGAAACCTTGGGAGTAGTGGAAAAATACCAACACATGTGAGCTTTCTAGCTCACCTGGTGGTGCAGCGCCATCTATGGTGGAGAGTGTGATTGTGGCCTTCTACATATCCCCAAGTGTCCTATGTCTTTATTAAAAAGAGACTTGTTAACAAAGTTGAAGGCCCAGATTAGGTTTACTCGAACCAGGCCGGAGGTGATTAAAGCCTGTCATTGACTGAACCAGTGACCTTCGCTCCCCCTGCTGTCCTCAATCCTGCTACCCTACTGCCTGAGACTGATGACACCTCATCTACTCATCACTGCGCTGACATTTTGGCAGAAGAAGCTGGTACCCGAAATGATCTGAAGAATCAGCCTTAGCCTGGGAGTTCGAGCTGGTATACGGACGGCAGCTGTTTTGTGGTTGAAGGTAAGCAGAAGGCGGGATCGGCAGTGGTGGATGGGGGAAGCAAGTAGTCTGGGCATAGCCTCCCTGAAGGACGTTGGCGCAGAAAGCCGAACTTGTGGCTTCGATACCAGCTCTACGAATGGCAGAGGGAAAAGTCTCAGCATCTACACTGATGGCAGGTATGCTTTTGCCACTGCCCATATTCACGGAACAATGTACAGACAAAGAGGACTGTTAACATCTGCAGGAAAAGACACATACTCGTCCAAGACACTAAAAAGCTTGAGATGCTGTGGCTGAAGGAAATCAGATGGCAGACCTAACTGCTAAATAGGTGGCCCAGGGAGCAATGATTCTGGCAGTCAAAGAGCCTAAAGATTATCATGATGACAGTGAAACCAACTTTAGATACACCCCCGAGGACTATCAAGTTATGGGCAAATTAGGACTGGTAAAGAACCCCATAGGGGGCAGTAGAGACAGAAGGAGGAAAACTAGTCCTCCCACAAAAAGAAGGGCACAAGTGTGTTACCAACTTACATGGCTTGCTCACTTGGGGGCCAAGAAACTAAAAGATGTGGTTAGGTTCTCTGGCTATTATGTTACAGGACTCTCTGACTTGGCAGAAGAAGTAGTCAAAAGCCTCAAGGCCTGTGCTATGATTAATGCAGGATACTCCATATATGCTCCTGGGAAGAGGCTCAGGGGGTGATCGGCCTGGGGTCTACTGGGAAGTATATTTTACAGAAATTAAGCCAGCCAGATATGGCAAAAAGTACTTACTAGTTTTTATAGATACCTTTTCAGGCTGGGTAGAAGCTTTTCCTACCAGGACTGAGACAGCCAATGCGGTGGCTAAGAAGATTATAGAAGAAATCTTCCCAAGGTTTGGGATGCCCAAGGTAATTGGGTCTGATAATGGACCTGCCTTTGTTGCCCAGGTAAGTCAGGGACTGGCCACTCAACTGGGGATCAATTGGAAATTACACTTTCTTACTGACTCCAGAGTCAGGTCAGGTAGAAAGGATGAATAAAATTCTAAAAGACCTGCGGGAATGACTGGACAGCCCTCCTTCCCTTTGCCCTGTTCCAGGTTTGGAACACCCCAGGGCAATTTAAACTCATCTCTTATCCTATATGGAGAACCGCCACTGCTCACTGAGTCGGGTGGAATGTATAATCCTGATGCTATAATTTCTAGACCTTTATTTTCCCGCCTAAAGGCCCTTGAAGTGGTGAGACACCAGATCTGGGAACAACTGAAAGAAGTATGCATCTCTGCCTGGATCCACGCCTCCCACATGAAGCGAGCTCCTGAACTACCCAAATTGCAGTCAAGAGGCTTGTGTTTGGAGGACTAATCATAGACGGACTCTTACTGAGGTTATGTAATGAGACTCTTAAGAGCCCTAAGACTCCTGACACCAGGTACTTGGTTCCTGGTTTAGGTAGATGGTGGGCTTTGTAGTACAGGCTTGATGCCTTGCATGTCAATGTTAGTTTTTGATGATACCAAAGATTACTGTGTGCTTATACAACTGGTATGAGTTTGACAGGCACCCAACTCGCTTTCGACGAGAACGTATTTCTCTGACACTAGCAGTAATCCAGGTCCTTGGAGTAGCTGCTGGTGTTGGGACAGGTACTGATGCCCTAATACAGGCCCCTCAGTACTTCAATAAATTAAGAATAGCCATAAATGAAGATTTGAGGGCTCTAGAACAATCTGTTTCCAAACTCGAAGAGTCACTGACTTCCCTCTCAGAAGTGGTCTTATAGAATAGAAGGGTATTAGATTTGTTGTTCTTAAAGGATGGAGGATTATGTGCTACTCTCAAAGAGGAATGTTGCTTCTATGTGGACCATTCAGGAGTAATTAAAGATTCCATGAGCAAACTTAGAGAAAGATTAGACAAAAGACAGAAAGACAAAGAAGCACATCAGGGATGGTTTGAGAGCTGGTTTAATAGATCTCCCTGGATGACTACTTTGATATCCTCCTTTATGGGACCACTCCTAATTTTGCTTCTGCAACTGATTTTAGGTCCATGTATATTAAATAAAACTAATTACCTTCATTAGAGAAATGTTCAGATTTTGATGTTACACCACCAATATAGTGCTTTATAAGGTTAAAAAGATACTGAAATCTAGTTCTATGATTAGAACTAGGCACTAGAAGAAGTGGGGAGATGAAAGACCTGGATAAATCCAGATCCCCCTAGCAGGAAAATAGAGCCAAAAATCTAGCAGGAAGAGAAGAATCAGAAATCTAGGATTAGCCAGTTTCAGGGTTTCAGGAACTAGCTGAAGATAAAGGTAGATTATAATCTTGAGAATAATCTTAAGAAACAGGGAGATTCCCCCTAGTAATTATCACCCCCTAGTAATTATCATTTGTATTTTTAGAATAGGAACTAACTGATTATGACCTTGAGAATGATCTTGAGAGGCAGGGAATTGCCTCCTTGTAATCATCACTGGAATTTTCGGAATTTTCTGTGACACCCTCCCTGCCCCCCTTTTGGATTACTGGGCTGCGTGGTTTCTTCCTATAAAAACTACTTCTCCTGGTCACTCGAGGTCAAACTCTTCCCCTGCGTGGGTTATGAGTCTCGGCCCCAGTGCACTAGTTCCCGTCTTGTCGTCTTGTCATTAAACCTCATGTGATTGCAGCAAGGATGGTCTCTCGTGAGTTACTGGGGGGGGGGGGGGGTTGCGTCATCCCGAGGCTTGAATGAGAGTCTTCTGATAGTGGGGGTCTTTCACTTGTCCTTGCAGGAAAATATTCATCTTCAAAGAGTGGAGAGACCTTGGAGATCTAGATGCTTAAAGATAAAAAGATAGCTATCCAGAAAGAATCAATAAGCAAAGAGAAATCTGCCTTATGATGCTGCATTATCTGCATGGCAAAATTTGATTATTTGGACACATCTACATTTCCGCTTAAGAATAAGAGCTGGCTTTGGAGTTGGACAATGGTTATCCTTTCCTAAATCCAAACATGCTATTAAAAGAAAAATTCAGAATTTGTCTCATGTCAGGAGTAGTCTGGTATGGGACAGAAAGTAGATTTTAAGGAAATATTTTACTTTTCTCCATGCCCATTTTGTTTATATACCAGCCTAGGGTGGCACCACCCACAATGAACTGGGCCCTCCCACATCAATCACTAAGACAATGCCCTATATACACTTCAACCTGACTTTTATGGAGGCATTTTCTCAGTTGAAGACTCCCTTCTCTCTGACTCTAGATTGTGTCAAACTGACATAAAATTAGCCAGGACAACCGTATTGTATAGAAAAGGAACACCCAGAGTAGGACATCTTTAAGAATGGTGGGCGAGAATATCTGTAGCACAGAATCATGACAGGCTCACTATCCTTCTCCTGATTGCCTCTCAATGTGAGTCAGCCCTAACTGCAGAGCTTGCTGTGAATCCTGACATGAAAGTAACAGAATTTCAGCACTCAGATGTTGAAAGAAAATAGCCATGTTCCCAGCTAGCATTGCCCCTTAGGTGACCTTGATAGCCTAGGAAGGAGTAAAAAAGAAAGCACTGAGTTCTGAAGTGCATGCCCTTCTGAGGAAGGGTTACCACGTTCCCCACATTCAGCCTCAAAGCATCAGAGGGGTCCTACTGAATTGTGCTCAAATACCATATGCACAAGAGTGGTCTACAGCCATACTCCAGAAGCTCTTAACAAGTGGTTCTGTTTATACTACCTCACGCTCAGCATCCCATCAGCTGTTAGCAAGTTTATGAGGAGTATTTTTAATTCCTTTTCTGTTGCTGTGGCCAAACACAAGGGAACTTAAATTTATTTCAGCTTACAGTATCCAGTGGATAAGACACCATGTTGAGGAGGCATAGCAAGTGGCAGGCTGGGTGGTAAGAGCAGGAATTTGAAAGCTCACACCTTGTATGGGAAGTGTGAAGCAGAGAAAGGGAACCGAGATGGTGTGAGACTTAGAATGTCAAAAGCCCATCCCCAGTGGCATAGTCCCTTAGCAAGGCGACACCACCCAAACCTTCCCAAACAGTGCCACCAAATGGGAACTAAACAAACATTCACATAAATGAGTCAACGGGGTAAAATTCTCATCCAACCCCCTACAGTTGGTGTCCTCTTTTTAACAACAAAGAGAAAGCAACCAAGTCAAGCCTGTAGGACCACACAGGGTGACTGTTTGGTTCTGACAACAGGTCTACCTGACTTAGACTATTAAGGGTATCCCTGGTGGTATACCATGGGTATTCTCATGAAGCAACCCACAAGGACATGACACACTTGTCGAGCAACTGATGCAGTGTCCACACTAAGTTTACTCTGTGAATCTGCCAGTTAGATGTGGCGATATGGGGAGCTGTTCTCTGTTAATGGAGAGGGCTCTAGGAGGCATCTTCATATGCATCCGGGAAGGTAGCTTGAGCTGGCTGAAAGGTAGAATTACTTTTGTTGCCTTTTAATGTACCTTTTTCATTGCTTACCTGGCATGACATTAATCACGGTAAGTTTTAAATGACTTTAAATTCAATTTTCCTTCCTCTCTAATGCCGTCCACATAGCCTTGTTTACAGGGAACACTAAACAAAGTGGAGGAAGAGAAAAAAAGCTTCAATCCATTTTCCTTATAGCTAATTGGGGATTTATTACCGGCTCATTTGCTTTCAACAGAGGGAGCAGGTACACCCTTTAGTGTCTGGACCCTGGGAAGCTGGGGATGTGGCAGTTCTGTGGTCACTCATCAGGGAGCAGAGGGAAGACAAAGTGATATTGTTAAGGCCTTATTTCCTCAGAGGGGTGGGACGAGCTATGTGGAGCATGGCAGACTGTCCTTCAGCGTGCTAAGCTTGCGCAGAAGTGGAAGCGGGTCGTCTCCAGTTGTTTGTAGAAGAGTTGACCCCAAAGGACTTGTGTTTGTTCATTCACTCCACTATGCACAGATTGATGACGAATCCCTCCTAGGAGTGAGCCCTGTGCTGGGTGTGTGGGTGTAGAAGGTGCTAGGGAGACCGTTTAACAGCAGATGGGGGGAGTGGAGCCTTCTGATATTGGATACTGTGAACTGCAGAGGGACGTGTCGGGGAGGGCAAATCGGTTTCTCTTCATCCTCAGAGAAGGTCCAGCTGCTGAGTTTTGAGGTGGCCTTGTTTGTGGGGAGTGTCACGGGGCAGTGGACTTTGAGGTTTTCAAAAGCCCCAGAGAAGCCTAGTCTCTCTCCTCCCTCTTCCCCACTTCCTTTCCTCCCCCTCTCCCCCTCCCTCTTCCTCTCCCTCCTCCCTCCTTCCTTCCCTCTTCTCTCCCCACCTCCCCCTCTCCCCTCTCTCTGCCTGCAACTTGTGGATCATATATGAGCTCTCAGTTACTGCTCCAGCACCATGTCAGCCTGCCTGCTGCCATGGTTCTCACCATGATGATCATGAATCCACCATCTGAAACCTTAACTGCCCCCAACCCATGCCAATTAAATGCTTCCATCTTTAAATTGCCTTGGTCACAGTGTTTAATCACAACAGAACAATAACCAAAATGGGGAGAGAGTGTTATCTGGAGTTGTTTCACAGGAAGAGGGGCAGAGTCAAGAAGGCAGAAGATAGAAGCTTGGACTTAGAAGGTAGAGGACAGCCAATAAGATTGTCTTCCAGGTTGCTGGGCTCAGATCCTGAGGGGTGACTAAGACACTGGGGGCTGGGGTACCAGATATCATTTACCTACTGCTACTCAGGTTGCAGTCAGCCTTATCCCCACTTACCAACAACTGGGATTAAAGATTCCACCCTCCATGTAGGGGACCGGAAGGAGGAAAAATAGATTGGGAGGCCTCTGCAAAGACAAGACAATGGCTGTCTTTGATCAGTTGAAAGGGAAAGAACCCACTTGGAGATAAATTGGTAGTTTTTGATTGGTAAGACCTCCAATTAGATGATAGATGACTGTTTTTAATTGGATGAGCTGGTTTCCTTTGACTCCTTGCAAACTGTTGGGAGGAATTCAGAGGCCGGACTCATCATGGCTAACATCCTTCCAGGGAATATTCTAGCACCATCTTTCACAGGTTATAAATGCATGGCATGCAGAACCTCAAGTAGCCTCTCAGAGCCTCTGGGAAAATGTTCAGAAGAGAGCTGTCTGGGCTCAGCTTGTAACCACTTCTCTCAAGGCTCTTAGCTTCGGGGAGCACTTGCTGGGTTGATCAGGTCAGCTGTCTCCTGCTGTGCCCTGACCTCAACCCTCCAAGACCTGAGACTTTTCTCTTCCTCAGAGATTTGCCTTGTACCTGTTGTATGAATACTCTGGCCTGCTTTCCAAGCCCAGGATCTTGCTGCCTAGGGGTCTTTGTGTTTCCTGTTTCCACTGCCAGAGCAACAATTCAAGATCAATCAGTCACACAAAGTAGATAATTTCCCATAGCACCATTGATTGTTTATCTGACCAAAATCTGTCAGTCCATTGTCTTATCAATTGTTTTCTTTAGGATTTTCTGGCCAGGATACTTTTTCACTTTGCTCATGAGTGAGCTAGAAACTTTCTAGAAAAGAAGGTAATCTCAGAGATGGAATCAGCTTGTTTAGGAAAGGCCAATGTGTCACTCATGGTTTCCCGTGCCTGCTGCACACTGGCAAGGGATTCTTGAATCACGGGATTCTTCAATTACAGGATTCTTGAAACTCCAGAAGAAGTGGTTACTTCTATTGTTCTATCATTAAATAAAACTTGGGAGTCAGAAAATGGGGTTAAAACCTGATAGATCCAAAGAGCAATAGAGGAAAAGTTAGCTGACCCTGACTCTCCATACTTCCAGATTGAAAAGGTCCACAAATATAAGTTCCTCCCTATATTCCTTCCTGTGGGATATCCTAATCTGGGTCTGCCCAAAATTCTATGGTTAATTCTGGCAAGCTGAATGTTGACTCTGCCCTCTGATTCAAGGTTTAACTTTATTGGGAGTCTCAGGAGTGTCGGTACAATCAAAATATCCTACAACAGATTCTTTCTAAACATAAATCTGCAGGAAGCCATTAATAATCAGTCTTAGTCAACTTGTCAGCTAAAGCAATCAAGGTACCTAGTGGCAAACAGACCTACTAAACTGGAAATTTTGGAGATGGATTTGGAGGCACTCTTCATAAATGGAATAAGAGAACCAATAAGAATGGGTAAGGTGGGGATGGGAAAGACAAGGACACCCTACAGCAAAAGAAAAGATCAATGTGAAAAGTGGGTGCAAAGTTGGAGCAAGAAGGAATGCCAAGGCTGTGAACACAGACAAAGGCATCAATAGAGAGCCAGCACAGGGCAGCATCAAAGAAACCAATCCCCACCCTCCCTCTTTTGTCTGCCCTCTATCTTCAAACAAGTCATTGACCAAACTTCCAGGAGTCAGCCTACGCTTTGGCTCATCTGGAAGATTGATGCAGATTGCTTGTCAATGGATGCTGGCAGTGGTAGGTTTAAAAAGAGTGTTGTTGATCGATTAGTGATGTCTGCCAGTGTACAGCAATAGACAAGGTGGTGTGAGTGCCAAGGATTGATCTTTTCTAAACTGGATGATCCCATCTCTGAGGTTTCTTTAAATTCTGAAAACTTAAGTTGCCCCATGGCATAGAGCTTGACAGAGGAAATGGAGCAAGCATGAGGATTCTACTGCATTTCACATTCAGGGGGAGTTTGCTTTAGGGCAGGTCCCCTGAGCACACCTCCCCCAAGGCAATGAAATTTTGATTTGGAATTATGTGACCTTTCCAGGGCATGATGCTCAAGAGACACCTTAAAGGCTTCAGGGAAAGCAAATTAGAAGAGATGAACTGGCCCCAGGTAAGGGACATTGAGAACCTTCAGCAGGTAGAGTATGGGTGTGCCACCCAGTGGGGGATCAGACTCAAGAATCGACACCACTCTGGGTGTGAGCACAGTGTCCGCTGCTTTTCACTGGGTTGTTTCAGGGGAACTTTTAGTTTTCTATGCTTCCAAGTTGCAGCAGTAAAAATGTCCCCTGTGTTCACAAGGGGCATGCCAATTACAGCTGAGAGCACCAGAAAGGACAAAGATGTTACCCTCTTCTTTCCTTCCTCTTCTTTACCAGAGTTCTTTCATGACAGGTACCTCAAACTTCAGGATCCTGGAGACCTGGTTCTCAGAAGGTCAGGGGCAAGGAAAAGTGGAAGAAGGGGTAATGGGCCACTATGGGACTTTTTCACAGATACCAAATCCCAAATGGGTTCCCTGGACATTTAGTCTCTAAGGTTCATAGAACTAAGAGAAACAAAGCTTGGGTACCAGCATAGGGGCTGGATCTATGGACCAAGCTGAGGCATCCTTCCAGAAATATCATGGTACTTTGGGAGATAACCACAAAACCAGGACAACACATCCAATGGAGCTGTAACTGATGCTGTGTTCCTAGATACTCTCATGACATTCTTCTTGAGTAAAAAGGAACATCTAACATGATGCTTCAAAAATAGAAGATTTTGAATAGATGCTACTAATAATAACCAAAGGATCACTTCAAGTGGTACTCAAGTGACTCTAGCTAATTGCTGGAGGACCATTTCAAAGGCCTTATGAATGGTGTGGTTTGGACTGTCTTAGCTAAAGCTTAAGATGTGATGGCTAAGGTTGATTAAGGTTAAATGAGGTCATTAAGCTGGACTGCAATAGGACTGGGCTAGAGGGTCTGATGTGAGATTCCCCTCTCTATGCTCTTAATACCACTGGTTGATGAAGAAACTGTCTTGAGCCTGAATAGGGAATAGAGGTAGGTGGGGAAAACTAAACTGAATGTTGGGAGGAAGAAGGCAGAGTTAGAAGCCATGGAGCCGCCACAGGAGATGGACGCACTGAAACTTTGCTGGAGGGCTGTAACCTCGTGGTGATGCACAGATTAATAGAAATGGGTTAAACCTTCCTTTTCATTTAAACAGAAAAGGGGAGGTAATGTGCAATTCCCCTCTGTATGCTGGGAATATCATTGGTTAATAAAGGAACTGTTTTGGGCCTATAGCAGAGCTATAGGGGAACAGAGCTAGGTGGCTGGGGGCGGGGGAGGAAACTAAATAGAATGCTGGGAGACAGGAGGCAGAGTTAGGGAGAAGCCTTGTAGCCCCGCTGGAGACAGACACCAGACCTTTAGCCTGTAAGCCACAGCCACATGGTGATATACAGATTGATGGAAATGTGTCATGATCACCTCGCCAGCAAGGAAGACTCAACACCAGACTCTTCTAACTGCGGTTTATTCAGGACCTTTGAACAATCTTCTTACCCTCTCGTCCAGGACAGAGTTAGCCCACAGCTTAAATAACCTCTGGGTAGCCAACCCCAGCAAGCCACGTGGGAAATGCAGATAGGTTCAGAAATGCAGAAGCAAGCCAGATCCTTAGCGTTAGCCATATATGGAGTTGTTCACAACTGAGAGAGCACTCACCATCGAGAAGGTGGAAGGTGGAAAACAGCGCCACCTTTAAGGCGTGGCATCACACAGCTCTCTACAGAAATGTGTCTTAAATTAAAATATAAGAGTTAGCCAGTAGGAAGCTAGAGCTAATGGGCCAATCAATGATTTAATTAATACAGTTTCTGTGTGATTATTTTGGGGTTGAGCAGCCAGGAACCGACAAGTGGCCTTCCTCTACGGGGGACTAATAAGAGCAGAAAGAGAGGAGAGAGAGAGAGAGACCTGTCTCTTGGTCACATGAAGATACAACAAGAAAGCTCTAGTTTGCCAACCAGGAAGTAGTTCTTGTTGGGTTCCTAGAGGACAGGCCTTTGCACCCCCACTTTATCTGTTTTGCACTCTTGCAGTTGGTTGAAAACAGGAACAAAAGCAGGAACAATCTGTTTTCAGCAATGTTTCTAAGGATGTTTACCCCTAAGCCATTGAGTTACAGTGATGAGCTTCCTGCTTTTGTTGGCTTGGCCTCCCCTGCTGAGGGCTATATATACTGTGTGAGAAAGTGGAATAAAGGCTTGTCTGCAGAACCTGAAGTTGTGTTGTGTGTTAATCCCAACATCCCTCGCTCAGAAGAACGACAGTTTCCGTGCTGGCAGGGCAGTTCTCATATCCTCCATCACATTGGTACATAGATCTCATACATGTGGCCTCCAGAATCATGAAAAATAATGTCCCTTGTTGAAGTCACCAATTGTGTGGTACGTGGTTGTGGCAGCCCAAGCAGACTGAAGAGGTTAGATGAATGTGGTTCAGGAGTGTCAGCACACAGATATTTGCACAAATAAGGAGCTGGAGAGAATGGTCTACCTGAGTTGATCTGCAGAGCTATGGGGCTTTGACTGATGCTGTTGAGATAGGGAAGCTCTCTGTAAAAGGAACCCACCACAAATCAGAGCAGGTATCTGAGTCTTCTGTGTGGTAGGCCCCAACAGTGGCAGAGAGAGGCAGGGCAGTAAGAGTCTTAAGAGTTAGTTTCAAGAGAAATAACTGAGCCATGACTTCAGCAGGCTATGCAGAAACATGCTCATACCTGGGTTCACATGACCACACAGGAAGTGGCCCTGCTTTTGTATTCCATCTACTTAGCTTAGGAATCGAGAGTTCTTGGCCATCACCACCTTCAATACGATAAGGTTCATCTAGAATTTCTCTAGTATGTGGGGCGTTCCAGGGTGAGCTCTTCCAGGCAGGTATTGAGAGTACATACTGGGATAGAAACATGGATAAATAAGATCAAAATACTAGAACGTGAGACAAAGGGAACTCAGCAGGAGAGACTAATGGTGGAGAGACAAGCCAGGAATTCTCCTCATTCACCAGTGCCCTAGAGAAGGGGTTTGAGAAAGTGTACTAGACAAGGCATATCTTCCTTTAGACTTGGCCTTGGGCAAGAGTTCTTTGAACAAACTAAGGCCTAGAAGCTTGAGCACTTTTGTATTTGGGTGAGAGGGTGTGTACCATAAGTTTGAACACCTTAGTGATAAACCCTGAGTCACCAATAATGCATCAGTGTTACATTAAGGAAAGAAAGAAAAGCATTTCACTCTTGCTGTCATTTAACCAAGGTTGAACCGAGATTCGAATTCCCTCCCTCACACTCTGTTTTCTATCCTTTTGTCTGTCTGCCAGAAGGCTGTCTTGTGATTCTGTTCCTGTGTCTTTTTCTATCCCTCTAAATCTGCGTGTGTCCTTCAAAAGAGCTTTGCTCTGTCTTTATTGACCAGCACAAAAGCATCACATGGGGAAGGAATGAGGAACACTTTGCAGAAATTTTTAAGAATTATACAAGGAGCTAAACCACTGAGCCCCAACTAACCCAGATAACAAACAGTGCCACAAACATCCACGCTTTCAAGAAACATTCCAATGTTATGTGAAACACTTACGATGGCTATTAATTTTATAAGATTGCTTTCAACCTCTATTTTTGCTGTTTTCAGCAAATGATTATTAGAACACATGCACCACTCTGAGGAGCATGGAAGAATACATTACTGAAAATCCCAGCTATACCCTAGCTTAGGTTATAACAGCTGATTACATGGACAATCTAAGGCAAGTAAGGCTGGTTGTTGCATTGTTCTCTTAAAGGCAGGTTAAAACAGGCTGAGTACACAGCATGACAGCCATCTCAAGGTGTATTATTGACTCTGGCTATGAGGTCCAGCAAAATTTCAGTCTTATAATGTAAGATGTATTTTTATCCTAATGCATTGCCACAGGGGTGAGACTGAGGAGGTGCCAGAGGCGAAGCATGGAAGATTTGACCTCACGCTGCGTGAGCAGGTAGCTGAGGGAACGGAGCTCATTTTCCTTAACTCTTGATCACCACCTCCCAAAGCAAGACGGACAGCAACAGCCTCCCCTCTGCTCACATCTTTTCGTTCTGCTGGCTGCTTTTGCAACTAAACGTGGCAAATTTGATTCATTTTCTTCAAAACCAGCAAACAATGGGGAAAGTGAGCCGGCAAGTCAAGAATGCACTCCTGCAGGAGGGCCTGGTGGGCTCCAGTGTGACAGGGTTTTGCCTGAATAGGTTTCTCCTGGGTTTCTGTATGGGTGGAGAGAGCTCAGCAAGGCAACATTCAGCATAGCCATCTGACTTAGGAAGTCTAGGCAAGCATCTCTTTTAGAAACATCCACCCAAGGAACAAGCTGGGGACATCTCCTTGGACACCTGGGAATCCCTCTAGAGTCAAGTCTCTTGCCAACCCTGATGAATGTCTTGCATATTACCATAGAACCTTCACCTGGCGATGGATAGAGATAGAGACAGAGACCCACACTGGAGCACTGGACTGAGCTCCCAAGCTCCAAATGAGGAGCAGAAGGAGGGAGACCATGAGCAGGGAAGTCAGGACCACGAGGGGTGCGTCCATCCACTGTGATAGTGGGGCTGATTTAATGGGAGCTCACCAAGGCCAGCTGGACTGGGACTGAAGGAGCTTGTGATCAAACCGAGCTCTTTGTGGCTGACAATGAGGGCTGACTGAGAAGCCAAGGACAATGGCACTGGGTTTTGATTCTACTGCATGGACTGGCTTTGTGGGAGCCTGGTCTGTTTGGATGCTCATCTTCCTAGACCTGGATGGATGGGGGGAGGACCTTGGACTAACCACGGGGCAGGGATCCCTGACTGCTCTTAGGACTGGAGAGGGAGAGGGAGGAGGAGGGAGAGAGTGGAGGGAGTGGGAGGGAAATGGGAGGGAGGGAGGAGGTGGAAATTTCAAATAAATAAATAAATAAAAGAAACATCCACCCTGCTCTTCCAGTAGCCCTAGCCCAGGAATCGGCTCCCTCTGTAGGGAGGAATCTCAAAGGCATGGTTGGTTCAAAATGAACCCCCTTTGTGCACCATCTTAATGGCTTGGTTTAATCTAGCTCTGTTTCCTGGCTACCATACTCGCCTCAGGAGGAAGTTTGCTTTGTTAGCTCTTAGCCTCTTGTTTGTGGTTATTTCTCATCTGTGCTACTACCTGTCCCTAAAACACACACACACACACACACACACACACACACACACACACACACACCAAGTTGGGGGACGGAGGGATATATAATGTTCCAATAAAACACTGTCTGATTTATCTTTTTATAAATGGTACTTTTCTATTTTTACATTGTTTTGTAATTGCACCATGTTTATTCAGAAAGCTTTTGCCTCCACCAAACCCACCTGGCACACTCTTTAAATTTTTCTGCAACCTATTCAGGTGCATCTGAAATATGCTGTTTGATGCCGTCTGTGATGACTGAGCTTCTCTCGAGTTGCTCATAGAGTGCATGCCCAAATTGGCTGCTCCCTGGATGCAGAATCAGGGTTAGGCTTTTCTATGTTTTCCAGGCTCAGAGGCAGGCAAGCTGGCTGTGTAGTATTTGTTGAGTTGAGATAATTGAGACAGGGTTAGCCATAGACCATAACTGTCACAGCAAAATTCACTCAAATCCTGGAAAGGAAAGAGGTGTGGAATGCAGACCCTCCCACATTCCCAGCCCAAGGGACAGTAGATGTGGTTGAGAACCCAGAAGTGTGCTCTCACCAGACAGCCCTTATGAAACCCCAAACTTCCCGGAGACCAGGGGTTGTGAAACAGGCTTGATACATCCTTGAACCCTATGAGTGCTGGCGGTGTGTGTGTGTGTAAAAACGGAAACTCATTCATCCTGCATGCATCCTGGGAAAGTACTCAAGAAGGCTGCCCTACTGAAGTTTTCAGGGCACCATTTCTTCTCTGTCTTTGCCCCATTTCCTGGGGGGGGGGGAAGAACTGAAAATGAGAAGTAGTGTGTACAACCTTGCCTTCTGCCACTGGTCCTCAAGAACGCCATAGGTTGGAGGCCGAGTAGTGTGTCTTTGGGAAATTGCCTCCATTTTTCTGCACCCCTTAAATCCCAGCATGGTCAATTAAAAGCAGAGGCATCATCTATCCCACAATGTAGCACAAACCTGTTTCCCCATCCATCACCCTAATTAGCAAGGAAGAGAAGGACTTGCCTACTTTCAAGGCATACGTCCCGAAACTAGCAAAAGTCACAGGAGAATGGGCCTGGCTAAGCCGGGCATGGAGATCTATTGAAGATTTAAGTTTTGAAACCAGATCCTGGAGTCATTTAAATCCCTTTGTCTCTAAGTTATAAAGAACAGTGATGGTTATGCCAACAATACCAAGGGCAGATACCACTTCTAGTACCTATCAAACGACGTTCCAAATGGTCTAGTCCTATAAGATGCTCCAGAAAAATAAAAATGCTTGAAATGGCCAGATGTGGTTACTGTGGCTCCATGGGGGACTTAGCATATCTGGCCAGTCAAGGGAAGCTCTGGGAATCTCTCCGATTAAAAAAACAAATAATAAGTTTGGACTTACTTGAAAATGAAATTTGTTTGCACAGTATTTCATATTTCTTCTGTTTAATACAATCTTTAATTATAAAACACCCAACTAGGTGACTGCCACATTACATAAGAAAAATGAGGTCTGGCATGATGGGTCCCAAGGTATCCACAAATCCCTACAAATTGAACTCAAATTCCAAGACTCTACATGCCTGAATTGCACCCACACAGAGACAGATCCATAGAGTTCGTGCCTCTCTGTTACTTCCTTAGGCTGATTACTAGCCCCACAGTGCTAGGGGCACAGGAGGAACAGAGAAGATGATCAAAGAATAGAATAGCATCCCCTGGATCCAAACACTGTGCTGAGCTGAGAACATAGAAATGCCACAGCTCTTATTCTGAGTTCTCCCAGCTGGACAGAAACAAAGGTCCAGAAGGCTGTGCAGCTAGAGGGCTCTGAATCCCACCGAGTACAGGCTACGTGTCAAGTATTGTTCTGAGCACAAGTATCTTCCCAGAAGACTATAAATTCAAGTTCCTAGAAGTAGCCCACTCTAGGGTTAAAAGATTCTACGAGGCTGATTGGCTAGTGGGAGCTTCTGTGATAATGGAAATCAGCTTAGGCTGTTGATAGCTCCTTCAGTAGCCATTGGTTGCCCACCACTGGTTTCTGACCTAATGTTTTTGAGACTCTCCTGTGAAACTTGTTGAGATACATTGTTAATAGGACCACTAACTTCCATTAACCCCAAAGCTAAGAATGTCCTCAGATAGCCCCTGAGAACTATAGCAGGGACTTTATTATTCTGTTGTTACCTCCTGATGTTCCTACCACTGCATCTGAAAAGTGCCTTGATTTAAGCCTTATTTGTTCTGTTACTCTAAAATGTTGTCATTAAACTGTGATCACACTGGAATGCTGTGTTTAGGAGAACCTGAATCCATATTCTGGGTCACAATCACACTTGGCTTCAGAATAAACTCTTGATCCCTTTGGGTTGAGATCTGTGTTTTGATGTTAAGGAAATGAACACATCCTCTTCAGCTTCTACACAGGGTCATTTCTTTAACCAAGAATACGAAATGCCAATGACTCCTCCTACTCCAGTGGGTTATGCCTCTGAGAAACTTTCGGAAATACCTTTATTCTTTTGGACCCATGGAATAAGTGGGAAATTATCAAGACATCTTCAAATCAGAAGGGAGGCCACACACAACTGGCCAGTTGTGATGCCTGGAGGTGAAAGGTTTGGAATGAAGATGAGAAGATTGATTCCTTGACCACTTTGACCTCTCCTTTCCTGTCATAAAAGATCCTTCGGGCAGTCGGTGAACCATTTATTGAGACTCTGTCCTAGCTGAAGTGACCTGCAAGATTCTTGGACTTTAGCTTATTCTCCTGCCTAGTCCTGGTCACCAGCCATAGTTTATGACATTTAGCCCAGTTAGCACAAACACCCCGTTTATCTAGAATAATTTTTCATTCCTTCTCTACATGTAGCCATTGCAATTTTAACTGTGTTCTATGTGTATCATCTTGAAGACAATTAGTCCCAGTGAGAGGGACCAAGCCCAATCCAAATTTTCACTAGATAGCTGAGAAAGTTTACTGGGTGGGGCAATAACTAACAAAATAGACAGCCACTTGCTAACTGTATGTAACAGAGCCCACAAGTCTAGAAGGAAAAGTTCAACATCAAAGGCTTTCAAAGAATCAGTCCACTCTGCCCATCTCAGTCTTCCTCTCTCACCGGGACATGGCATTTTCTTCTTAAGAGTCACATAGTAGCCCCAGAAGTAAGTTTCATACTTATTTGTTCCTTTGGTGTTCATATAGTAACCATTAAGATCTGGGTAAGGGACTAGGTACAGGAGATTCAAAGCATCTTTTAAACTCTAACTTCACCACAGCCATGTGCACTTGCTACCAGAGAGACGCTCCTCCATCGGGAGCCCTGTAAAGCTCTCAGATGAAGCAGACACCTGACAAGGTCTCTTCTATAAGCTATAAGCAACTCTTGTTGCTCTCAAGATCTTGACACATGCCACCCCTACCCCCACCAATTCTAGGCAAGTGGTAGTGGTTATATTTTAGGATGGGCTGCATAGGGAATTGTAGAACCTTCTTGGGTAAAATGGCTCACAGACGGACCCAATTTGAAATATGGCAGTAGGAATAAAGAATTGGATGTTTGGATGGAGATTGGTAGCATGGGGTGTAGAGAAAATTTTAATAGAATACAAGGTAGGAAGGGGGAGATTTGCCAATAAGGGGTATACTCCTACAGTTTGAGGATCGATGCTGTCATTCCCAAGTCTAATCCTAATGCCCACTGGGACTACTTCTTAGAATTTTGATCTAGCAATGACCCAGAAATAAAAATTAAGGAGAATAAGAGAGTCAGGTGAGAAAGTGAAAAAAAAATGGAGGGAAGGGAAGAAGGAGGATGGAAGGAAAAGGAGAAAGGGAAGAAAAGGGTAGGCAGGGGGAAAGGAAGACTGAAGAGAAACAGAATAGGTAGATTAATAAAATGTGGCCAAGAAAAGAAAAGGCTAATGGGCCAGTGATATTAAAATTACTAGCATGAAGCCAGAGAACACAGCACCAATGTTCTCCAGCTACCCGAAAGCAAGGGTGCTTCACGAAGACAACAAGCTACCACTGATGACAGATGATGCTGGCTATCTCTGAAAACCTGGGGACAATTGGCCTTTGAGCATTGTCATAGAACCCGTCTCTGGGTTCGTGGAGATGGGAACCATAGGAGCAGAGGTAAGGAGACAGGCAAGTTCACTCCCTCAAAATGTTAGAGGCCATAAGGATTATCCGAGATCTTTGGTCTACAGAGCTCTTTTGTAATGTCTAATAGATCACAGGATCCCCGTGGGAAGAACCAGTGGGAAGCTGTTCAAAGTATAAGTGCGAATGAATAGCAAAGAAAGAAACTCAAGAGCTAGGAACAATGTCATTCAGCTTAGGCAATAACAAAATTTGAGAGCTGATAACCGAAGACTGATCTCCAACTCAATGAAAAATTGAAATGTTTCTATCAGCTGTCTGCACAAAGTACCTGTTCAAATGACAGAAAAGTAACCTTTAAATCAAGAAGTATCAGCAGCTATATTATCTGTCTAATAGAGACATTTGACAGCTAGACAGGGCAAATTCGGCAGGCATACATCTGTATGCATGCAATGTCCTAGTTGGAAAAATGTTTAAAGCAAAATCTGATAGACTGAAATAAGCCAGTCAATACAGAGTCTACTTCTAGGTATATTTATGCAATTGTCTGAGGTCACCCACTGAGGAATATTTTAATATAACTTTCTCAATAGTTGGTAATGGACTCAGCCAACCATAGCCCAGTAATTACACAGAAGATCTAAGCCACATAGTTTAACTTGCAGTGAATGTGGCCAGCAACATAAAACTTCACCTTCTCTCAGATGCACTAAAATCATCTGCTGTATATGATCTACAGTGAGTATTCATTTGAAAAGACTGGCCCTGGCTACACAGGATATGTTTAATAGGATCCATCAATGTATGCTGAGATTACATAATAGAAAACTCAAAGCACATGAGAACAAAGCATTTAAATTTTATCAGATAAAGGTAAAAAGAGAAATTTTGTTTGTTTTCTTTGCTCATTTTTTCCCTTTGAAGCAAGCTTTAATGCTGATGTTGAACTCCTAATTCTGCTGCCTTCAATTCCCACATTCAATATAACAATTTAAATTTCTATCTCAAATGTCTAGAAAAGAACAGCAAACAGTAGGGCAAGATGAATGATTAAAAGTGAGGATAAACCAATTATAGCACAAATATAAAACGGCAGAGCTCAATGAAGCCATAAATGTACAGAAAAAATACGGGCAAAACTCTGGAGAGCAGGAAGCCCTCATCAGGACCCAGCCTTCTAATCAGGATGCATGCTGTGCCTTCACCAGCACAATGGATCCCCAGAAAACAGTCACTATAACTACTCTCTCTGTAGGCAGAACAGAATCTGAAAGCTCTAACGCGTCCAGATGAGCAAATGACACAGCTATGCATTTTCATGCCTGCAGTGGGGTGGGCAGTGGTTGTGGGATGTCCTTCTGTGTATGTGTTGCTTCAATGGCTTAGCAAAGCAAAGCCAGGTCGAAATCTGAACAGAGATCTATAGAGAGAGTAGGCAGAGTCAGAAAGATGCCATGTAGCTGCCGCTGGAAAGATGCTGGAACCTTACCAGTAGGCCACAGCCTCATGGTGATACATATATTAATAGAATTGGGTTAATTTAAGAGGTTAAGAGCTAGTTAATAATACGCCCGAGTCATTGGCCTAGCAGTGTTGTAATTAATATAGTTTCTGTGTGATTAATCAGGTCTGGGTGGCGGGGGAAATGATCAAGCAGTCTCTGTCCACAAGCAGTACTAATTCTGTGGAAGAATAGGCTCCAAAAGAACAAAATGGAGCATTGGGGCAGCCTGAGTGCCGACACCCTACTTGAACCTAGAAGACACCCACATTCACGCATATAATTCTCCAGCAAGTATGTTTGGGTACCAAACCCTAAGGGGATCTTCCCAGCTTGGAGACCTTGAACTTACGAACTTTTTATCTCATGATCAAATACCAGCTGTATTTATGGCTTAGTCTTTCACTGTACCATCATCATAAGCTAGCCTTAAAAGTCCCATGGCTTACAAATGACAAAATATATAAAAATCATTAAAAATTTGTTTTACCACCTTTACTACTAAATTTGTTAAACATTTATGTCCAGAGGCGCCGCCGTTTTTACTGCTTGGACGCGGAGTGAGAAGCTGAGAGTCAGAGACGCTATCTGCTCCCATCTGTGGCGCAGATCCTACAGGAGCCGCTGCCGCTATGGATGTTCAGGAGGATTTGGTGTACTAGACGAAGCTGGTAGAGCAAGTCCAGCGATACGATGAAATGGTGGAATCAATGAAGAAAGTAGCAGGAATGGATATGGAGCTGACAGTTGAAGAACGACACCTTTTATCGGTTGCGTATAAAACAGTGATTGGAGCCAGAAGAGCATCCTGGAGACTCATCAGCAGCATTGAACAGAAGGAAGAAAACAAGGGAGCAGAGGACAAACTAAAGATGATTCGGGAGTAGCAGCAAATGGTTGTAAATGAGCTCAAATTAATCTGCTGTGACATTTTGGATGTACTTACTGGACAAGCACCTCATTCCAGCAGCTACCACTGGCGAGTCCGAGGTTTTCTATTATAAAGTGATAGCGGACTACCACAGGTGTCTGGCTGAGTTTGCCACAGGAAACGACAGGAAGGAGGCACGGAAAACAGCCTCGGGGCTTACAAAGCTGCCAGTGACATTGCCATGACAGAACTTCCTCCAATGCACCCCATTCTTTTAGGTCTTGCTCTCAACTTTTCCGTATTCTACTATGAAATTCTGAATTCCCCTGACCGTGCCTGCAGGTTGGCAAAAGAGGCCTTTGATGACGCGATTGCAGAACTGGACACGCTAAGTGAAAAAAGCTATACGGACTCTACGCTTACCACGCAGCTGCTACGTGATAACCTGACGCATTGGACCTCAAACATGCAGAGCAATGGTGAAGCACAGAATAAAGAAGCGCTGTGGGATGTGGAAGATGAAAATCAGTGAGCCGTACTAAAGTCAACAAGAGAACACATCTCTGATCACCCTCCCTCCCCACCCTCTCCTTGGAAGTGTTCCCCATTGTCACTGAGAGCCACCAAAGTTGACTTTCACGTTTGGTCTCAGAATTTAGGTTTCCACCCTGTTGTTTTTCTTTCTTTTTTTTTTTTATCCCTTCCCCACTTTAAAAAAAGTTTTCAGAAGTTCTTAAAGGCAAGAGTGAATTTCTGTGGATTTTACTGGTCCCAGCTTTTAGGTTCTTTACGACACCAACAGGACTGCGTAGAGACTTGTCAGCATTACTGTATTGTCTCCAGCCACACGGGCAAGATCATCATTAGAAATGGAAATGACATTTGAAAGCCATTAGACTTCTAAGCAAGATTAATCACATGATAAAGACATACGTGCTGTCATTTTTCCTTTTAATTGCTTAAATTGAATTTTATACCAATGTTTAAACTTAATTGGATATTAGCTTGAGGTGTTTGGGGGAAGTTTGGTGTAATGGTTTTGCTGTCAAATGCGTTTGGAACTCTGCTGAAGTGTTGCTGAAAGGCCTGATGCTGGTAACAGTTCAACAATCCCTGGCTGCTCATTCTTGCCGACTGCTCCCCCCTGAAGCAGGTTAGCATTGAAGGTGGTATGGAAGCCTGTATGCGTGTTCAACTCTTCCTCTTCCCTCGCTCCTTAGCCTCCTTCCCCCTCCTCCTCTTCTGCTCGCTCAACCTCTTTTGTTCAGTATGTGTAACTTGAAGCTAATTTGTACTACGGCATGTCTGACGGGAGCCACAGATGCAGCATCTGTATTGTTCTTACTGAAACACAGCATGGAATTAACATTAAACCTAAATAAAGGAAACCTAAATTAAAAATGCCAAAAAAAACCCAATTATGTCCGATGATAGCCACATCACATTGTAGAGGGTTAGTTCTGTTTCCACCACATGGGTCTGGGAATTGAACTTGGGTCATCAGAGTTAATGACAACCACCTTTACCCACCGAGCCTCATCTTAACGGTTTTAAATTTTATTGTGCATATTTCCAGCACATATATCACAGTACAGCATGATTATTCGATAAATGTGTGATGTGAAATGATGAAGTTCGGGCGACTAACATTTTGATCTCCTAACCCTCCACGACCTCTAGTGACCACTATTAGTGCATATTTCGTGATGCCGGACAAGACAAGGAACTCCCTAATGAGATATAGATAGGTTGTTTTATGAATTCTTTGAAAGTGCGTTTTTGCACACTAAGAATAGTAACAAAAGAAAAGAACCAGGAAAAAAATATATAAGTCCAGACCTTGTAGGAAGACTGAGGTCTCTGGATGGTGGCTCTCCTCTCGGCACCAATGTGGAAGTCCTTTGTACCATGTGCTCTGGGCATGCAGAGTTGGTCCGCAGCTGCTTGACCATCGCTGCTGAGACAACAGTGTTCTCTGTGGACCTGCAGCTGCAGCAGGCCCCAGACACCTACCTGCTGTAAAAGGAAACAGAGAAAATGTTTGGCGTGGAGGCACACTTCAGGAGGGAAGGAACCCGCTCCACAGTGGCAGGGAATGGTGCTTATTGCAAACACTGCATCATGCTGAGGGCTGAGGCAAGGCTAGGAGCCACCTCATTAATCACGGCTGTGACTTTCATGGAGGCTATGCTGCTAATACTTTATTAATCTATGAGCTCGTTCACACAAGCCTCCTTTTTACCTTTGAGTCTCCTTAATAAGCTTCTTGCTTTTTTTCATACAGATTGGGGTTGAAGCACAAGTTACTGCGGGTCTCTGTGATAACCATTGGTGAGACGTAAAAGGACCCACTGTGGGATCTGGCAGGAAAGACATGCTTAGTGGTTTGGGCTTTGTTGGAGTTATGTCCTGTGAGTATTCTATCCTTTGTATCCAGCTGCCAGTGGCTGAGTCTTCCTGAGCTTTCATCCGTGTTTGTTGCAGAGACTGACTAGGGAAATAAAGACTGTTCTGCTGTCCCTACACGGTGCATCCTGTTCACTCAACACCGAGCCATCCTCAGGGTGGAGCTTCCAGATGGTACCATAGCAGAGGCTGAACCAGGGCCGGGTGGTCACTAACCCACCATCAGCTGGGCTGGTGGGGACTGGTCAAGGTTCTTCTTCATTGTCCACGTGCCTAGATTTGGAATCACTTAGAAGGCACACCTCTGTTAGGCACTGCCTAGGGAGGTCTAACAGAACAGGGAAGACCCGCCATCCATGGGCAAGGGACCTGGACTGGATAAGAAGAGAAAAGGGAGGAAGTGAGAGCAAGCTGGGTGCCAGCGTTCGCCTCTCTGCTTCCTCGCTCTGGATGCCACGTGACCAACTGCCTCCAGCTTCCGCACCTTCCCCTGTGGTGAAAGAATGTACCCTCTGTGAAGATTCTTGTCAGGTACTTGGTCACGGCCATGAGAAAAGTAGCCAATTTCAGAATCAGTAAACGAAGCCGGCAAGTTCCTCAAGGTCTTGCTTGAGATTTATAGGAGTTTAGACTTCTTCACACCCATGGAGTAGAACAGCAGAAGCAAAAGGGCTTAGCCACATGTGACACTGAGCTCCTTGATAAGTGACTTAATTTTCCTCTACCCTCAGTGGAGCTTTAGCTTGATTATAGATAATAGATCTTAAATAAGTTTTACCTCTACATTCATGTGTAGTTTGGCTTGAATTTTTTTCTCCTAGTATCACTGTCTAGATACTATGATAAAGGAATGAAGTCATATGCCGGAGTTGTTAAAACCTACAGAAATTTTTGTTGGTCTCATGTTATGCTTTGTTTAGAAATCATTTAAAGGGTAAAAGTTGTGTATTCTAATCATAGGGATCCCTAAATCTTGTTTTTCTAGAAATAGTCTTAGTTTTACACTGATTTTAAAGTTATTTGGCATGGTACGTTGGTATACCCTACTATGAAAGTCTTAGCCCTTGTATGTATGATACGCTTCTTTGCATATGTATATGCACAGGTGCGTGAGGCTGTACATGCATTTGAACATGTGGAAGACACAGGTTGATATCAAAAATCATCCTTAATTGCTCTTCTACCTTATTCACTGATGTAGGGTCTCTTAGCCAAACCCAGAGCTCAGAGGTAGGGAGGTCTTGGCATCCAACTCACTCTGGGACATCTTCTATGTCCGCTTCTTCAGACCGGAATTACAGATGGGTCTCCACACCTACCCAGCCTTCATGTAGGTTCCTGGGACTCCGAACTCCAGTCCTTAGCCTTCTATAGCAAACACTTTAACAGAATCATCTTCCCAACCCTACCTTTGTGCCACATTACTTTTTAATTTTATTTCTGTTTATCCTCTATCATTTTGCTTGATCAAGCTTATCAGATATTGTCCAAAGTGTTTGTGTTGCAAATAAGCAGCAGCTTCTTCCATTTCTACTTGATGGCTTTATATGTATACCTCATGCATGCTGAAGGGGACAGGAAAGAGATAACTGTGTTCCTTGTCAGCTTTTCTCACACTGCACTCAGCAATTGTTAAAGCTCTTTGTCCCTAGTAGAAAACAGATTTTTTTATCTAAAATTTCCATTCTTAGCTGCTTGCACAATATTGACAGCTGTCAATCACAACTTTTTCCTTGAAATCTGAGTGATTATCTTCTTTAGGATATGAAGGAAGCTGGTTTCCCTTTCAGGCAAGGCTCCTTCTATCTTCCATCCTAATTTCTACAGAGAAGACTGTTAGGTGTAACTCTTTCAGTAGGCTCTTCAACAGGGCTGAGAGGAATGTGGCAGCATGCCTGACTCCCTGCTCATTCTTCTGTTTGTTTTCAGAGCACACCCTATACCTAAGATCCCTTGCCCAACTCCCCTGTTCTGTCTCCTCATCGAAGAAGTAAATCTCACAAGCCAGCAACTCCAGAATCCAGGTCACAGTCTATGTGGCTCAGTGGTCCTTCTTGAGTTGGGTCCTGAAGGTGATGGGTGAGAGGCTCACTGCTTCCGGCAGATCAGGAGAAAGCGAGACCAGAGAGATGAGGCAGGTGACTCCCAAAAGAATTAGCTGTTATTTGGAAACAGATCCTGAAGCCCTCAGCCCCTAGATTCATGGTAGCATAGCACAAGGTCCCGCTGAGAAAGACAGGAAAGGACAAGGCAAGGCCCAGGCCTGTAGAATGGACATCCTGATCGTCAGAGCAAAGGAGGTGTCAGCCACACAGCTGAGCTGCTGGTTCAGTTTCTTCCTTTGAGCTCCACAAATAACCCGTGATTTCTGAGCCTCTACTATCATGCCTGTTCGGCTGCTTAGTTAATTAAATGAGGCCACCATGGACAAATGGCCTAGAAAGGCCTGTCAGACCTCAGACATCTTTATAATAGAGACTTTGGGAATAGCGTAAAACTAACCGAGAAGCTGGGCCACACGGAGGTCAAATGTCATACCAAATGGGAACTATCAGGTAGGAAGAGACATCCAAGGCATGATGACTTCAGAGCCCCGAGGTTCAGTGAAGTTGTCCTGAAGGCAGGGGCCAACTCCTGTCCATATTCCTCTTGTACAAACCCTTGGGATCCTTTACTCAGCCAGAGCAGTGAAACTTGGAAGAAACCACAATGGCTGCTATAAGGAGGTGGGGCCTCAAAAGTATTGCGGTGTGGAAGAAGGTGCTCCGAGAAGCAGTTCCATGAACTTATAAGCTGTTGACAGATCATGATTTCTAAAGGACAGGAACACTGACCAAGACCCAGCCCTTTTGGCTCCCACGCACTATGACCTTACTTCTAGCAGTGCATCTCTGCCAAGATGCCTCTGTCTACGCCATATCCTTACATCCTAGCGACTCTTCCAGATAAGAACCTGCAGCACCTCGCACTTGACTAAATCATTTCAGGAGCTTATGTTTCATCTTCTCCCACCATGAGATCAACTGAGGCCCACGGAGGTCAAGTTGACTATCCAAGTTCAAGATGGTGGAAGCCAGGGCTTACTGTTAAATATCTCACAGTGCAGCAGCTTCATAGCCAACTTACATGTCTCTAGCTGTGTGTAGGCCAATGTGTAGAAAACCTTGATTTAGGGATATACCAAATGCATAACTTAATCAAGGCATGTATCTACAAACTTCATTGGTTTGACATCTACCATATAGAACGCAGGAATCTCTCAGCTATGTATGACTTACAATGCTGCTTCTACCCTGACAAGTCCAGGTGGCCTCTTTTGCAACCAATATGTATTTGATAATGTCTTATATGTTCTAGATCCCTTCATACTGTGTAATGGCAGGAGATGCATTAGGTAAGAATGTGCATGTATGCTATTGTCTGTCTCCTGTGAGTATAAACATGTATGAGACTGCTTTTTGCTTTAATAACAGCCAAGGTCACTATATCAGTAGGCTTTTCGGGGGTACATAAAGTCAAGCAGCTTTGACTGCAGTAGGGGACAGAATGGTGTAGGAGGTTTTTATATATAGAAAGAAATGAAAGAAGGATCCATGCATGGGAAGCAACAGAGCTCTAAAACACATCAGTAATGTTAGTGACACCCCCCCCCCCCCCGCATTCCAGGAACTTAAGAAGCCCCATGGGATCATCTCGCTTACTGGAGGGCCCTACCTCTGCATACCCAAGGACACCTTAGAGCCAGAGAACTGATCAAGGAAAGAGGATGGCAGTGAGTCAGTTGAACATTTGCCGCCCCGCCCCCGCCCCGCCAGCACAGATGCCCCCAGGCTACACATCGGTGGCTAGCATCAACAACCCAGTTTCCAGGGAAAGGTGAAGCTGTGAGGACAGGTGAGGAGCTTGGGGCAGCTGTGCAGGATGAAGAGCACAACTGGCCCAGCAGAAAGCCCTGAAGAAGGCAGGTCCTTTGAGAAAGAAAGGGAATGATAAGATCGTTCAAAAAAAAAAAAAAAATTCCTCAAAAGTGTTAGAGTGCCCAAGAGATTACAGCACAGAGAGAACCAGAACAGGAAGGGGTATTAAAGCTTGAGCCAAGGGCAGCTCCATGGGTGGTGAGGGCTGCTGGAAGATAAGGCTGAAAGTGCTTCAAACTTGAGCAGTGGTAAAGCTGCGAATGGGTTTAGGGGGGAACAATAGAGACCAGGAAAGGCTCAGAGAGCCCATTGGTCATCTCTCTGGCCCTGTGATGGTTAATAATGATCAGGGAAACCTAATACAGACACCTATCAGTGTTCCACCGCAGCTACATGTAGGGTCCCAAATGTATGCCCAAACCTCCCTGGTCTCTGGTTTTACTGGTTTTACTGTGTATGGGATAGGTGTGCTAACTACTGACAGCGTGCAAGCTCCTGTAGTTCTGGAGGGAAAGGGGCCATGTGAAAGCCGCCTTTGAACTGCTAGTGCTTTGAGCACACAGGGTGAGGCTAATGGGGAGACTTTGCGACAAACTGCTGATCGCAGATGTGAGCTGACTTTGACAGGCACTCACTTCCCTCGGAGCCACCATAGACATCACAAAGCCTGTGTCATTGTCCAAGCTGATGAAAGGGGCTTTGAAGTGTCCGAAAAACTAAGTGACCGGGCATACTTTTGAAAGCCCTTGTATTATTTCTCCCAACCCAGAACTACCCTGAGTAGTCGGGCACTGAATTCACTGACTCTTAAAGCCCTCTGGAACCTGCTACCCTACAGGGACATGACCAAGGCTCACTCACTGTTTATCTCCAACCTAGCAAGCAGCTCAGGCCATGGCATATGGGATATGGGCAGGAATGAGAAAATAGATGCTAATAAGGAACAAAGGAGGAGGGTCATCCCTGAAAAAAGACAGGAGCGCGTTTGCGGTGTGGGAAGCAACTGGGCAGAACTTTAAACAAACGGGGGACCAGATGGGTGCCAAGCAGAAAGAGAAGCTCATCAGTTTATGTCCAGCCAAGAGTGTAAGCAAGAATGCCAACTGGGGCTGATTGGATGGCTCACTGAGTAAAGCCGCTTGTTGCCAAGCCTGGTGACCTGAGTTCGATCCCTGGGATCCACACCGCACATGCACACCCAGCAGATAAATATAACACAAGCTAACATTGGAAAATGAGACAAACACACGCACAGGTTGCAAAGAACACAACGACAGTAGCTGAACATCTGTGTGCTTTCTGGCTCCTCTTGGGGAAAGTTGTATATTGGGTACTTTAATCACCACCCAGGAACTCCACAACACATGACCACATGGCCTCTGGATGGTCTAGTCCAAACTCCACAACTGACCAAGAGGGTGGCCTTGGGGTGCCTTAAGAAATAGTTTTAGGCCTCTGGGGCCTTATCTGCCCAACGAAAGCATTTTGCTCATTCAGGGAATTGTGCGAAAGGTAAAGGACATGAACATGGGTCCCACCCATGCCAAGCAAAGACCCTAGTGGGTACGCTCGTCATGCCATCCTGTGCTTCCAGGTAGCCTGGGACCGAGGTGCTCAATGGTTCCTGCCACCCTGGGACAGTGAGGAGCATGGGAATGCAAGAAGCCAAGACTGCAGAAAAGCACTATTTTTTTCTCCAAAGTTGGATCTGCATGCCAGCCTTAAAATGGTGCAAAATCCCAGTATGTCATCGTCTCTTCCCAGTCTCTATTTTTTGCCTTGTCTCACTTGGTCTTGTTCATGGGATTCTGCCTCTTGCTGCAGTGACAGATGTGAGACTGGGTTGGGAGCAATCAGAGGCAGATGGATAAGACCTGCTGGAAGAGACCTTAGAGCTGGAATGCATCTTCCTCACTGGGACCCCTTGGGGCTCCTCCAGAGCCCTGTGGGTGAGGATAGAAGGGAGCACACACGTCTGCCTACCTCTGGGTCAGTGTCTAGGGATCACATGAAGGAGAGAATTAATTTTATGCAGAGTACACTGTCATTTGGAAAGCATGTTTGGCATTCTTACTCCTAATGAGTCAGTTTTCATTTGTTGTTTTGAAGAAACACTTTAAAATCATTTGAAAAAAATTATTCACCAAATTTGTATATAAATGGAATGCTCTGAATATGAACCTACACTGGGCATCTGCTCTCAGAGTCCAGTGCTTGGGTGAAATATGACCTTGGGCTGGGACACACATAACTTCAAACTAGAGCACGGAAGGAAGTACAGGGACTGAAATCAATCATTTTGTCCTTGACTTTCTGTTCGTCTTTATCAACTGTACGTCATTTAACCCTCACTACAGGCATGCAGGGAATGGAGGAATAGAGAGTTGTTGCTTCCTCAACAAGTCCTGGGTCCAGCAAGATTATAGGAGATATGGCTGTGAACTCCCAGGTTGCCATGGTGAATCCCACTCATAAAAAGAAAAAGTACCAAAGCCGGGAAGCAAGTGTACTCTTGATAGAAGAAAATAGAAAGTTGACAGGCGCCCTAAGGAAGAAGGTTAAAGGCAGTCTAGGGATTTGAAGGCCTCAGTTTTGCTTCCCAGAAAAGCAGACCCCATTCATGCAAGGAAGATTTGTCTGTGGAAAATTCAGATTTACAGTGGACCACCATCCATAGGACCAGCTGTTTAATGGGATAACAAAAAGGCCACCCCAAGGCGATCTAGTTGACAAGATGAAGGGCTCATGGAAAAAACTTAAAAGGACCAAAACATATAATGAAGTAGATTTTTCCACCTTTATTAGTTCTTTGAAAACTATTTATGCAATGCATTTTGATATTCACCCCAGCTCCTCCAAGATCCATCCTACCCTTGCTTCTACTGTAGAAACATGTGGATGAGACCTAATTTGATCAAAGAGCTGTAGGAAGGAACCTTTGGGGTGCCCTCAAACTCTGTCTCCAGCTCCTCTAACACACCAGGTAGGCTTTCCACTGTTCCATACCTTTCCATGGGTACCATTTAGTCCCATTTATGTTCTTGAGTGACTTTCTCTATGTTCTAGAGCTTAAGGAAGCTTTCCCTCTACCCAGCGATGTTTGGAGATGGGATAATACAGGGCATACCACAACTTTGGGTCCTCAGTCCTCTCGGCTATCCATAAGGGTTTATCACCAAGCTGGTAGCTACAGTTGGCCCCAAACCATGAAGGAATTGATTTGCATTTTCTAAAGAGACATTTGGACATATTCTGCCCTATAAGCCTTGAAAGTGTCTGCAGGTCTGGGTTTTTCATCCAGAAATCAGCATGGCGTGCTGTTCTCTACAATCTTATAGCCTGCTTCAGAACACCTATGTGGGGAGAAGCCTGCCTTGGGCACACAGAGCTCTGTGACGTATGGCCTTGACCCTGCCACTTGGGCTTTCACAAGTGATGGATATGCACACTTAGTAGATGCCCTATCTCCATGGTGGATCTTACCACACAAGCTCATGGCTTAGCGATTTAGCAAGGACCTTTACTGATAACGGCCACCTCTACAGCTATTGTGTACAATGGCCCCCACCTCTACCTGTTGCAAAAGCAATCTGTAACTGGAAAAGGGGTACTGTCCCCATGGAGTCATGTTTTGTAGGCTTGCTGTTCAATGAGTGACATATTAGGGAGCTCATGGAAACTTTGGGAGGCAGGACCTAGATGGAAGAACTAGATTATTTGAGGAATGGCATGTGTTTGAAGTTTATACCAGGTCCCCAGTCCCTCCCTTTCTTTCCCAATTGACCAAGAATTGAACAGCCTCTCTGTGACAAGCTGTTGTGTCCATGTGGGTGGGGCTAAGTGAACATGAACTAAACCCTTGGAAACCATGAACCCAAATAAATCTTTTCTCTGTTTCTGCCAAGCATTTGTCTCAGTGGCAGGAAAAGAAACTGACATACATTTTTACCAGCCTGAGAGAGTGCTCTGCTGGGACAGACATTGACTGGTGTGTCGCAAGAGCAGTGGCTGACACCGTGAGGTTCTCGCACAAGGCCCTGGAGCCAAGCCAGACCCTGGTCCTGTAAGGCGATTCTGTGATCTGTAGCACGGATTTTTAATTGGGCTTAATAATAAAAATAGAGACAAAAATTAGGGGTTGAAAGCCAAAAGATCAGAGAAGTAGAGCAGCTAGCCACTAGTTTTTACCTCTATAAAATCCTCAGACTGAATAGGGCATCCTGTCTCTATAACTCCTCAGACTAAATGGCCTGAGCTCCTGTCTCCTCCCACTTTATATTTCTCTCTCTGCCCAACCGTATCCCTTCCTGTTTCTACTTCCCTAGTCTTGGGATTAAAGATGTGTGACTCCCAAGTACTGGCATTAAAGGTGTGAGCCATCACCATCTGGCTCTATCTCTCTTTTAGACTGGATTAATCTTGTGTACCCCAGAGTGCCCTGGAACTCACAGAGATCTGTCTGCCTCTGCCTCTGGAGTAATGAAATTAAAGGTGTGTGCTACCACTGCCTGGCCTCCTTGACTAATTAGTGGCTTAGCTCTACACTCTGATCTTCAAGCAAGATTTATTTGTTAGATCACAAACAAAATATCACATTTCCCCCTTTTTGTCTAAAATAAAAAGGCTATAACTAATATAAGAAAAACTATACACAATAGCTAAAATACCTATATACAACATATACAGACAATAAATATAACAATGCAAAATAGTCCATTTGCATTTTGTAAATTTGATGGAGGAAGGTCATCTGTCTGTTGTGTTACTTTCATTGGTTAATAAAGAAACTGCCTTGGCTTGATAGGTCGGAATTTAGATAGGCAGAGTAAACAGAACAGAATGCTGGGAAGAAGGGAAGTGAGGTAGTTGCCATGACTCTCCTCTCCAAGACAGCCGCAGGTTAGAATCCTCCCGGTAAGCCACCACCTCGTGATGCTACACAGATTATTAGAAATGGGTTAATCAAGATGTGAGAGTTAGTCAATAAGAGGCTGAAACTAATGGACCAAGCAGTGTTTAAAAGAATACAGTTTCTGTGTAATTATTTCAGGGGTAAGCTAGCTGGGATCTGGGCGGGAACACAGCCCGCTGCTCCTATTTCTACACAAATTCAGAGAAAATACTCTGTCATCTATCCTGTCTTGCTGATTGCAAAGTCTTATACCTAATTCACTTTCTGTCCTAACTTGCATTACCATCTAAAACTACCTTTTGATGTCTCTCAACCTTGTACACTTTACAACTCTTTAGTGAGTTTCTTTTCTGAGTCTGGTAAACAAGGATAATTGTAACTATAACTATCTAGTCTTCAACTCCTTCAAAGACGCAAGAAGGAAATAATATTAACTGAGTAAGCAGGAAAGTGCAAGCAAGGGACTACCAAAAATGTGAAAAAATAACAGAAACAACTGGCTGCTTGGACAGTCACCTAAGTTTCTTCTGCAACATTGGAGCATTCATCTTTGGCCTAGAGTATTTGACAGACTTTTCTGCGAAGCAGGATTTTTGAAGGACTGTCCTGCCTTGTCTTGGCAAGGTTTGACCTCACTCTTTTGTGTCCTGCTTGTCCATTTTGAACAGCATACTGTCAGTATTTGAGTTAAGTGCACTTTCTTGCCCAATGACTTACTTTTGCCATAAACAAAGTAAACTCTATGTGGAGTTTCTTCAATGCTCATCATCTTCTCTGAAATAGATTGGTGCTGCCAGGAGGAGACACATCTCCCTATCATAAAAAGTGAAAAAAAGAACCTGCTGTTATTAAAACACGTGATTAAAAATGCCATATTCTGTAGATCTCTGAAGTGTTTGAAGATAACCTGTCTATCTAAACAGGTTAGATATGTCTCTCTTTGACCTTGAAAACATACCTAATATGACTACAAGTTTGATTGTAATAGGTGACTAATCACTAAACTGTATTTTCATATTATCCCAAATAGCGTAATAATAATTTTCAAGGATTAGAAATTTGCATTGCATTGTTAAATAAGCTTTAGCAGTACAATACCGTGAAGAAGATTAGAAATGTATGTACAGTATGTTCTAACAAAATAATCTTAAATTTGTATCAATATACAAAAATCCATATCAATATAAAATATTTAAACTAGTAGTTGCTTTTTTGGTTTAAAAGTAGATTCAATAATCTACCTTTTGCCCAATTTCTATATCCTCTCTTTTTTTCAGAATAAATTCAATAATCTACCTTTTTATCCTATTATTTTTATATCTTTTTTTCAGAGTAGATTTAGTAATCCTAACATCTGTATCTGTTTTTTTCTTTTCAAAACAAGAACTCTGTATCTAATCTCCTTTGTTTAACTCTTTCCCTGACAATTACCCACAATAACTTGTAATCTCCCTAAATGATGACAAATATACATAACCCATTGAGCAACCAAAAAACCACCCACCCTAAATGATGACAAATATACATAACCCATTGAGCAACCAAAAAACCACCCATCCCACCTCTTGGGAATATGAGTGTCATGTTCTTAAATTTATTTCCTGATGTCTGGGGGTGACAGCATCTTTAGGGGATCCTGAAAAGAAAAGTTTGTGTTAATTACCAAGTCCTGGGAGAGGTAACTGCATCATTTGTTATCCAGTCTCTGCATAATGGAAAACTACAGGGCTTATCTCAAGTCCTATCTAGAGTAGTCTGTGAAGTTGGATCATCTCAGCTAACTAGCCACCTCATAAAATGTTCTGAGCAGTTTGTAGTCCAAAGCTGATCTTTGGGTGGTGTTGTCTTAATGATGTTATTATATTCTTGGGGGAATCATCATTGTCTTTTTTATCAAACACAGCAATAATATAGTGAGGACAATAATATATTGGGAAAAATACTCAAAACCTCTCTTCCAAATGCAGAATATATAAAGAGCTCATTCAAATCAATGACAAAATAAAAGACCACATTTAAAAATCATTAGAACACTTGAGCAGACACTTGACAAAACAATAGGTAAGAATGTCAAATAAGCATATGAAAAGACTCAAAACCTTTAGTCTTGTTGCCATGGGAACACAAATTGAAATCACAATGGAAGCCAAGCTTTGTGGTTCTTAGGAGGCTGAAACTAAAAAAGAATAGCCAGAAAGTTTAAAGCAACCTAAGCATTACAGTGAGTTCTAGGTCAACTCGCAACCCGTCTCAACAAGCAAGATAAAATAAAGCCACAGAAGACTTGAATACTGGTGAATGCCAGTGTCCAGTGTGTTCTGGTACACTATACCGACAGTCCCACCCCACAAGTGAGACAGGTAGGTGGAGGGAAAGTTTAGCATCCCAGGATTCAGCTGGGCTTGAGTCACACATGCCCCTTTCCTAAAAAATGTATTGTGTGACCTGGAACCCTCGCATGCTGGCTCCAAATAATGAAATGTGTTACTTCTCCATAAAAACTTGTTGGTAACTGCCCCTGGGTTCACCTTCCATTCAGATAAACCTATCTGGGAACAGGAAACAGGGAGTTGACCTGACCTGAACTGGTTTAAACCTGTGTACAGTAAGGCAAATTGTGCCCTTAAAGTGGATTTTTAGGGAAATTTTTCTGTTTACCATCTTATGCCTGTGCATAATTGGGTATGTGCACAATTAAAATCAGATGCATTATGGGAAAGGACAGACACAATGAAGAGAAAACTTTTATGACCCAAGGCTGTCCTTCAAAACAGGGAATCATCCACATTCATGTCATGTCCCATTGTAACCAACTCTCCTCCTCCTAACCCTGTATAAAAGGAAACCCCAAATAATGATGGCAGGGAGCCTGCTGCTCATTTGCAGCATATTTGAGCTATACTGTCGGGTTGTTCCTGTAAAAACTCCTGCTTACCTAACAGTCTGTATATATCTTCATTTGTTTGAACATGGTCTGGAGTACTGGCTGCTCTTCCAGAGGTCCTGAGTTCAATACCCAGTATCCACATAATGGCTCACAATCATCTATAATGAGATCTGGTTCCTACTTCTGACATGTATGCAGAAAATACAGTATACATAATAAGTAGATAAATCTTTTTTAAATATTTGAACAATGTACTAAGACCATGGAAATATGTGGTCCACATTGGGGCTACTGGTAACAGAATCCCCAATTAATTCCTCTTGTTTTTTCAAATCAAGAGACAAACTGAAAAGGGCCAAATCCCAGATTTAACATCACACAACTAGTATACCATGGTTTGGTAGGAATTTTATCCTCAGCATTGAGTCCCTTTTCTGCATTGCTCCCCAGTGAAACTCAGTGAGATGCCCACACACCAAGTGAGAACACAGCCTAGATGGCCAAGCCACTTCTCAAATCATATATACAAAACAGGAGAGGAAAAGAAGACAGTTTCTAAGGAGCACTACACTGGGAGGAACTAGCCCTGAAGATAAGCTGGCGGTGGACCAGTGACCTTTGTAGGCACAGCTTGGTTGGCCATACCAGCTTGTCCCTGATAGATGCCTCCACCCAGCCAGCTGGCAAGGAATGAATGGGTACCACTCTGGAGCCCTCAACGGTTCTTGTCATTTCAGAGAGAGATTCAAACATACCAAATAGACCTCAAGGGTTTACTGCTATATTTCAGATCATCTCTTGTTGTGGCCCTGAAATCAATTAGACATGTTCTTCAAATTCTAGAAGTGTATGGACATGACAGCCTTTCTCCAAAGTCACCAGAACTTATGAATATGATTCTGTGGTCTGCCAACCCCTAGGCCTCCCCCAAAGAGAGGCTCTGTTTTCCTGGCAAGTTGCCTGGTCCTCTCTCAGGAGCAGGTGTGATGTAAATCGCTTTCCTCCCAGGCCTGCCGTGACGACTGCCATCATGGAGCAAAGGACTGTTGAAGTCCATGTGACCACGACCATGAAATAAACACAATGACTCTAGCATGAGAAGTATTTCTGAGGTGAAATGACGGTATAATGAACATTCCCTTGTAGGAGGGGTGGGTCAACAAACCCTCCTGGGATCTATCAACTGGTCCCTCACACACCTAGATGCTGGTGACCTTGGGTTCTACATGTTACGACAGGAGGTAGGTTGACTGGGCTGGGAATTCCAATAGTGTAACTTTCCTGCATCTTCACCCACCCCTGCTGGGATGGGACTCGATGGCAATGCAGCTGTCTTTGAGTCATCCATGCTTCTATAAGTGACCTTTCACCCATGTTTCTATAATGAACCCTGACAAACTTACTGGTTCACCAAGATGTGCCTGAAGGAAATTGTCCTTTGGTCTCTTGGTACTTAATGGGAGATGAATAGATGTTTCTTTGCACCTCCCCAGGAAAAGTCACATAACAGGTGCTATGGGCTAATCCACAAGGCTCCAAGAACACCCCACCCATTCTTGACAGTATATCATACCATAAGGGGCAGCAGAGGCAGGGCTGACACCTAAGCATGTATTTATCTACAAAGGGAGGCAGCCTAATCTGATGGGGAAGGAGAAGTACATCTATAAATCAAAAGCATTGCCTACAAAGTTACTAGGTGCTGTCCAGACAAAGACATGGAGCCCACGGGATCTGTCATTGCCCTCCAGCATCAGACAAGGTTGAGTCAACAACAGACTTGGTGACAAGCATGTGAGTGTGCTAAAGACAGCATCCTGACTCAGAAAGGGCCAAAGCCTAAGGCTCATGATTGGATGAAGGGGGCGGGGGAGTGGGCAACAGGATCTGCAGGAAAAAGCACATCTGCCCAGAAAGATGGGGATCTGGCCACAGCCTGGTTCTTCAGCTGCTACCAGAAGGCTTAGCATGTGGAATGATGGGACGGAGTGAAACAGAAGGTCGCAGGGGCGGGAGAGACTAGAATCACCTGAACCTGAGCTGAGAACTTTAAAGGACGTAGGTTGAAGCTGGAGCAAGGACCAGGAAGATGAGAGGCCAGGGAACTTCTGGGTGCAGGGACTCTATCCCAAATCCATGGGAGAACCCTGGAGGCCTTAAGCAAGGGTGACTATGAGGTACATCCTGCATCTGCCTCTCAGGACAGGATGTTTGTTGACTGTAGATAGATGCACAAATAATCAAAGCAACAAAAGAGAGTGGGAAATGGCCCTTGAATTGATTAGTGAGCGTGGTCCTCTCGCTGAGATGAAATTTCAGAATGATGTTGCTTTTCCCGGTACACATTTCACATCTTACCTATATTTTACAACAGAACATTTTGTGTTTCCTGAGATGAAAATCAAGTGCACTCTGCTTTCATTTTTTTAAAAACAAAATCTTTGCAGACAATGCCTGCTCAGACCATAAGAATAAATTGCAGAGGGAATTGCCCTCATGTGACCCAGACAGGAGCTGGGCATGCTTTAAACCAAAATAGCAAGCTTTTCTGATGATGTAATGTAACTCTTAAAGTGTCCTTGACATTCTGGAGGGCTTTAGCGGGTCCTAAGAAAAGAAAAATATAGAACTACAAGGCTGTAAGGGACCTTTCATTTTCAACAATTCAGTTCATGTATTTTACGGCAGTGGAAAATACAGCTCTGAGAAATGGATTTCAAGGCAGCATCCTCCCCCAAATCAACAGCCTTTCTGGACACCAATACAGCCACTCTCACAGGAAGATCTGAAAAAGGCTTGATCATGAGCAAGTTTAAAAAAAGAGAAAGAAGCTAACTCAAAACACAAAGCAAACACAAACGAAGATTTTGTGCCAACATGTATATGCATGTATGTATACTACTTTCACATATACAGATGCATACAAACATGTATTTTATGTATCTCCCCTAATGGAGCCAGGGATGGCTTTCTCACAGGATCTGCCAGTGGGCTGACAACTGTAAGTTCTTCATGCTGAAGGCAGGGAACTAGATCAACTCTTTTATACATTAATCGTACATTCACGGTCATTCCAGAACAAAACTTTTTGCCTGCATGTGGGGTGTCAGGTAGGGTATCTTCCCCAGTCCCCTTTCACCTTTCTTTTTGAGACAGGGTCCCTCATTGAGCCTAGTTCTCACCCATTCAGCTAGACTGGCTTGTCAGTGAGCCCCACAAATCCTTCTTCCCAACTCTGAGATTATAGGTGCATGGTGGAGCATATGACTTTCCAAAAATAGATGGGTGTTAAGGATTAAGCTGAAGTCCTCGTGTTCACATGGCAAGTACTTTACCAACTGAGCCATCTCCCCAGCTCATTTTCTCTCTTACAGTTAATTTTATTGATACATAATGTACAGCAAACACTCCTCATGCTAAGCTCACAGGTGTAAGAATTTGGACAGGCATCCCTTAGGATTGTCCCCACCGCAGGCAAGACTTCTGTTACCTGCGGAAAGGAAACGGCAGCTATAGCTGTGATGTTGAATTATTTATGCTCTTATCTCACTGTTTGCTCCCTCTTATATCCCACACAGGCATTTTATGCCTTTAATGTCTGTATTTATATTAAACATTGACTCTGTTCTATCCACTATGACCACAGTTCCATGTGAGGTCACTTTTTTTTTTCTGCTGGGAGAACATCCTTTGGTGCCTAATGAAGATGTGCTGGTGAGCTGGGGGTAAATTCTCTCTCTCTCTCTCTCTCTCTCTCTCTCTCTCTCTCTCTCTCTCTCTCAAATGCTTTCATTCACCTTCAGTGTTTACTTTTGCTGATGATGCTTGTTTCCTTTCGGCTTCCTATACACAGTTGACTATGCACGAGATACAAACCCTTCCTTCTGCCATGTTTCCCAAGATGGTAGAACCCTGGAATGTTCACTCTCCCACTATTGCCTTTGTGTTTCTGTCATTTTAGTACAGAATGGACCAAAGCCCTGAATCCTAATCACTTTGCACCCAGTAGAAGAACAGAGAGACGTGTGACTAGTCATAGGACACACTGGGAAGGGGACAATGATGACCACTCATGGAACACACTGAGAAGGGGACAATGATGACCACTCATGGAACACACTGAGAAGGGGACAATGATGACCACTCATGGGACACACTGGGAAGGGGACAATGATGAGCACAATAAGACAGGGAACAGTAATCCTTTTAGTCTAGAAGAAGGAACAAGGGGGAAGATTAAGGAAGAGGAGCAAATAGTGACCCAGGAAAGTCCGAAACGGAGTAGCTAAAGAGAAGACAGATAGAACCCCAGGCACCACTGTAGTGTTTAACCCAGATGGACAAAAGACCACCAGAGTAGGTATAAAAGCAAACCCACTGCCATTTTGCGTACCTTCATTAAAAATTCAGAAATATACCTAGCAGAAGAGTATCATGAAATTATTAACCCGAAGAAAATGGGCTCAGCTAAACTAATAGCAGTCAAAGTCATATATTAAAAAGTACACAGGGCTGAGGAGACAACTCGGTCGTTAAGAACATGCATTGCTCTTGCAGAGGAGCGAGGTTCAATACCCAGAACTCACATCAGGCACTTCACAACTATCTACCCGTTCAAGGAAAAACGAGTATATGTGACAGCATCAGGACCAAATAGTAGTCAGGGCCTCACAGGTCATGCACGGGAGATAAATTGGGACAGCTGTTTATAAAAGAATTGGATCAGAAGTACGACATTTCAGAACACGGTGACTCGGGGTGGAGATCTGTGGCTGGAGACTGTGCCTCTAAAGGCAGCTGTGCACTAGAATTGCCTGGCAAGTGAACTAAAACAAACAGAAGCAAGCAAAACACAAAACAGGCTAATGAGCTCAGATGTCTGGAAAAGAGTCTGTGTGGGGATAAATTTTTAAATCTAACCCCTTAGCAGTCCACACAGTTCAGAAACATCGCCTGAGGCCTTTTGTTGTTGTTATTGTACTGAGTTATGTTTTTACTTCAAAATATCTGCAAGGGGGCCTGTTCATAAGAAGACAAAATGTACTTTGTACTACCTGTGAGGGGGGAAAATGAAAAATATGTAGACATCTATCAACCGATGAATTAATAATGAATTTGACAAAACATTCATTGATGAAAAGCTGGGCAACCTTTAAAAATAAATGAACCGTGACAAGATGTATTTGCATGGGAATCTCATAGAAAGAGTTCTCCATATCAAAGTGAGGGCTGCACGCTTCCCTTTTGTATCCAGTTTGGACAGATGCAAGAGGGGCATCTTAAGTCACCAGAGCGCAGGATACAGTCCTGAGTTTAACACCTGCTTCAGAAAGCAGCAGCAAGAACGGCCTTGGAGATTGCTATGCACCTTGCTTTCTCCTTGTCTAAACTGAGATGCTGTTATTGCCTGCCTCGCAGGATTGTGTGGGGATGGAGCATGCTGATCGTGATGCATGAGGAGCCTCTGGCACAGCATACTGGTGATTTGTAGCTGACTGCTGTTACCACTGCTACAGAGCAGGCTTCTGTCAGATCTGTAATGTGCCTTTGCTTGAAAATCCTCTGTAGCAAAAACTATAAGATATCAAAACTTAATAGAGCTGGTTGTGGGGTGTAGATGTTTTTGTTCTACAGTGAAAGGTCTTCATTCTCCTTCCCTGCAGTAGCAGGCCCAGGGAGCACGACCATAAGGCAAGCCCTTCATGTGGATGCTACCTGATTCTGTTGCTTTTCTTGTCTCTGTCACCAAATATCTGACAAGAAGTAACTTAAGGGAGAAAGGATAGCTTGTGCTTCAGTTTAAGAAGGGATGTGGTCTGTCAGGTGAGGGAAGGCATGGTGGCAGGAGCGTCATTGCAGCCACACTCAGGGAGCAGGGAGAGACAAATGCTGGTCTCAGCTCACTTTCCTCTTTTGATCCAATCTGGGACTCCAACCCATGGAACTATGCAACCCACATTAGTGTGGGTCTTCCCTCCTCATATAAGAGCTTTCGGGACACATCATCATAGACTTGCCATATCAGTGTGAAGTTGGCAATGAAGATGAACAATCACACTGCCTAACCTCACCCTCTGCTTCCTGGCAAATGCAGGTGTCATCCTCAGAGGCTCAGTCCACCGGAAGTAATGTCTAGTGATCCAAAAGTCATCTGGCCACCAGTATCTTGCTGCCGGTTTATCAAAGATGATGTAATCAAATATACTTACGATATATATTGGAATGATCTCTGTTCTTACTGTGGAAACATTGACTTCAAAGGACCTTTGTGATTCCTGAATGTCATTGTGCTGACTTACATTTTTTATTTTTCTCATCTCTCCTTCATTGACTTATAACCAGAAATCTCAATAGCACAAGTCATTCTAGCCGTTTGCTACCCTAGTATTGGGAATAAGTTGTGAGCTCAAAATATCTGGCTCTAATGTATACCCCCCCACACACACACACACTCCCTTTTTAGCCTAATTCTGGCCACACTCCCAACATCATGTCTGACTGGCACTGCCATGCTAGCTGACTCCTCTTCAGTTTATCCTATGACTCTGCTGTTCTTCCTTGAGGTCTGTGCTCAGACAGAGCCTCTCCACCCGCAGTTGTGACCCTCTACTAGCCTGGGTTTATTTGTCCCCAAGTTCTGATTCAGGTCAGTTTTTAACATGCACAAGACAAAAAGTGAAGATGCAGCAGGAGGCCCCATCTGGTCCCTGCAAGTTCAAGAGGCGTAGTCTCACTAACGCATTGCCCAGGACCCTGCACTGAGGAGTGGCCAGTCATAGACAAGGTGAATCAAGAATTTTCAGGTTTCTCAGAGTCTCATCTCAGAAAATAGGAAAAGTCGGACACTGGGTCCCAGATTCCTAACACCTATTGTCTTCTCCTTCATTCGGCCCTGTCTCTCTCAAGGAATAGGGACCATCTGGTCTGTCCAGCTCATACATCTAACATCCAAATACACCTTTCATATTCTGTATTCAGAACCCCTCGGGCACAGAGTATGTAGCAACCAAGGGTAGCAGGCCCTACTGCAATTCATTTAGAAAGATTTCTGCTGTTCTGCTATAGGCAGAGACTTTTAAAGTCCGGATCCTGCTACTCATGTGTCGTGTGCTGTCCCCTACTCAGACGCAGGGGAATTGTTTATACCTCCAAATAAGCTGGATGCCCACTTGAGAATGGCATGTCTGTATCAAAATGGAGCCTTGAAGTCATTGGGAGGCCAAATTGCTTGGTAAAGATGCTCAGGGCAGCGTGAGATGGCAAGGAGACGAAGGGGGCTTAAGGACAGGGCCCCTGTGTTGCTGGGCTGGTGTCACGGCAACCTGTCTTTTCTGAGCTTGGTTCCTCAGAACCAGTTACATAACTGTCCCTGCCTGCGCAGAGGGTGTTCTGGGTGAGAGCTTGCGTGAGGCAGTGATTAGACCAGGGCCAGGCCCTGATTAAACCCCTGAGAGGTGTTAGGTAGCTGCAGTGGCAATTGCCTTCAAAGGACTCACTCTTCCTGCCACCAAATCCTAGCAGCTTATAATAGAATCAGGACCTAACATCCAGATTAAATATCTCCTTGGAAATGGACTCTGAGCTCTGCACTCCATATCTCATCAGCTTCCAGAGGAAGGGCAAGAGAGTGGGCAGCACAGTCACTAAGAAAAGCTCCTGAGAAGAAGAGATCAAGCCAAGGTGAAGCCAGGGACGCGGGGATTTAGCAGGACAGGGCCTTTCAAGGCCATTCATCCCAGGGCTACTATCTCATTGCTGTTTTGGATGCAACAAACATGTGTGTTTAAGCCCACCCTTGGAGGGACAGCCAGACGATGCTGTAATTACAGTATGGTCAGTCTGTTCATTCTGAGGCACTGCCTCAGACCTGCGCATTCATTTGTTAGTGCCATTTCCAGAGAGCTTGTTAGAAGCCTGCCTGGAATGCTAGCTAGGCTTTGTCCACACACGGCCCAGCTTTCCGATCTAATTGGAGTTTGCTAACAACGTGCAGGCGGCTCAGACACCACATTGATTTCAGCCTGTTCCTGCAGCCCGCCCACCTTGTGCCCACATTCTAATTAAGCCTTGGTGTCCTTGAAGCAGGGCTCCGTCCAGAGGCTCTTTCTGCTTCTCTCCACTCATCTCCTCTTGTGTTCTGAAGACAGACACAAAGGCCAACCCAGGACAGCTATCTGGAAAAAACAAAAAAACCTTGTAAGAGCGAGATGAAGGACTGGAGAAACGGCACAGCGTATAAAGGACTCTCTTCGCAACCCTGGGAACCTGAGTTTGGATGCCCAGAACCATGTAAAATCTAAGAGCAGAAGTACACGCATGTAATCAGCACAGGGGGACCCCTAGGGCTCATGGACCAGTAGCAGAAACTATGAGCTCTCAGTACAGTGAGAGACCTTATCTCATAATAAATAATTAAATAGATAAAAATAAATAAGGTGAAGCATAAAAAGGAAGGTACCAGCATCAACCCTTGACCTCCTGCTTTGTATAAGCAAAAGCTGCTTATACACATGTGAGTGTACACACACACACACACACACACACACACACACACACAAGAGAGAGAGAACATACCATGTGGAGCACACATACAAAGAACATAGTGAATTTATAGTGTGAAAGCTGCCACATGGGGCTGGAGCTGTGACTTGGCTGGAGGATCGACCCAGCACATAGCAGGCTTTTGGGTTGATCCCGAGCACCACATAAACCAAAACTGTGGTACACTGGTCTTTGTAATGTCAGTACTCCAAAGGTGAAGGCAGTGGGATTGGAAATCCAACATCAACCTTAGTCTCCACCAGTTTGTAACCAACCTACATGAAATGCTCTCTCACCAGGCGGTGGTGGCACACACCTTTAATCCCAGCACTTAGGCGGCAGCGGCAGGCAGATCTCTGTGATTTCCAGGCCAGCCTGGTCTACAAGAGTTAGTTCCAGGCTCTAAAGTTACAGAGAAACCCTGTCTTGGGAAAAAATAATTCACTCTCAAAACAAAAATAAAGTTGGGTCTCTGTTCTTTCTTCTGGTTCTCTTTTAAGAAAGAAAAATAAAACTGACCCTAAGAGTCACACAATTTGTTTCTCAAGAAATCCACCGCGGGGTTATAATACACTAACAAAACATTATGAATTGTTAATAGAGAGAACATCATCTTATTGCTACAGCATGCAGCAATTGCTGTGAAATCCCCTAGAACATTTTAAAATAAGATTATTTATTTTCCTCTGATGCATACAGATGTTTCCCCTGCATGTATGTCTATGTACTACATGTGCACATGCCCCTGGAGACCAGGAGAGGACATTGAATCCCCTGGAAATGGAGTAACAGATGGCTGTGAGCCACGGTGTGCATGCTAGGTACGGAACCCAGGTCTTCTAGGAGAGCAGCTGGGGTTCTTAACTACTGAGCCATCACTCCATCCCAGATACATTTTGATAGTTCTCTGGTAGTCGTTTCCACTTGGAAGTGCATCAAACCCTGTCCCTTTCACCACTTTCCCCACTACCTTCTGGTACTTTTGCTCTGTCTAGCAAAGTGTGTCCCCATGCTTCCGCTCTTCCTCAACCTATTCCTCATGTCTCTCCTCTTTAGGGCAAGGCCTGCTGCTTCCCTTAACTACAGCATCCTGGGCTCTGGGGCAGCGTTGTCTCTCTTGTGTGACCTAGTCTTGCCCACTGTGAGATGCTAAACCCTCCCCTGACTTCTGTCCTACAGGTACCAGTCATGGAGCAGCCTCTAGAGTTGTGCAGCCTCGAGGATCTGGCATCTCCAAGTGTCTAAGCCCCATGGTCAAAGGCAAGGCTATTCTAATCAGCACTTGTATCCCTGAAATGAAGACGCTGTAGTTGATGTGTGGTGACTGGAGCTCACAGGGAATGGCCTAGACTTTGTTCCTCTATCTGATCTCTCCTTTTCCCTGTTTGCTGAACTCATTGGTCCTCCATTTTTCATCTTGCTCCCTGGTCACTCAATTTGCATAAGCATTTCTGTATCCGGCCCATCCTCTCCATTTCTACTACTCTGTTCTGGATCAAGACCTCTTCTTCTCTCATATAAACTTCAGCTTTCAAGCTGCTCTCTCTGTTCTAGACAGGCGCGTGAACCTCCAGGCTGCAATGAGCCGCTGGATTGGTCTATGCTGTAATACAAAGCAGATTGATTGCCTGCCGCCCACAGTTTGTAAAGCCATCAATAGCTCCTTGTCCCATAAGAGCACAGGTTCTCAGGGCTGCTTCTCACACCTCAACCCCACCCTGTCTTCGCAGGGTCCTGCATCAATCCTTCAGCCACACTTATGGCAAAGCATTGGCAGCCTCACCTCTAAGCCAAGAGCTGTATTTCCAGATTTATTCCTTTCTCCACTAGGAATACCTTCTCCTCTTCCAAACTCGGCTTGCTCTGACTCAGCAGACATCATCCTTCTCAGAAATCCTTGCCCAGCCCCTCCATTCCCTGCCCCTCTGTTAGGCTCTGCCGTGCCCACTTCCTGTGCCTGATTCCAGTGTGTCCCTACCCAGCTTGCCCAGTCAACATCCGCGCTATCCCCACTTACTGCACTCAGCCCCAGCTCCTGCCTGCTTGGATCTTACACAGTAAACACACCAGAAATGTACAAATGCTGACATTATTTTATATAGCATAGTGTGTACCTTGCCATAGACAGTACAAATTACACGGGGGAAACTAATCAGAAAGAAGAGCTACAGACTCAGCTCGAAGTCGATTCTGTGAGATTAAAGCTTTCCGCACCTTTTCTGCAGTGACAACCAATCTCAGTGACTTAATAACACAAGCAATTCTTCCTCATGGGCTGGTCCCGATGCAGGTTGCAATCCTGGATTCTTTCAGGCTAAGCTGGGTTCTGTTGATCCTCTGGTGTCAGAACCCAAAGTTGAGAGCCGCTTCTAAGACGGCATCAACAGCCTGGACCCTGACCCCATGACACCTCCTCTTCCCCTGAGTGAGCCCTGACTGCAGGGACTCACTGGTAAACACGGGCAGAGCAGGAGCAATGGGGGCAGCACACCTTCTTAGGCCTTAAAGGACTATGTCTCCAGTCTCCCCTCCGTCTCTCTCTGGAGGCAGCATGGTGGGCTGTCCCATGTGCTAGTTCCAAGGCCAAAGAGGACCTGCATGTCTGCCTCAGAGCTGCAGGGACCTAAGACTCTGCTCAGCAGGGAGGAAGAGGAAGATGCTGAGCATAGGGAATGTGGATAGAAACAGAAACCCTACTCAGGAGGTAGCATACTGAAAGACAGAATAAATCACATATTTTGCACAGATTTATTCCTTAAGGTGTTTGTTTATTTCTTTTTCTTGTGTGGAGGAGGAAAGAAATACAGTGAAAGCAGAAGGCTTTTTAAAGATTATCCACCAAGGAATCTTTATTATTTTGATTTCCCTGGTTATTTTTTACTGGTCTGGAACCTCAGGTATTTCATTTGCTTTTATACTGTGTTTTTATTGTTTTTTTTTTTCCTTTGACACTATAAATACAGCATTCGCTACTTTCTCAAATGTCGTCAGGGTTTCTGTCCTGCCCAGTTCCCATAGTAGTTAAGTTCCAAAGAAATCACACAGAGGTCTTCATTAACTATAAACTGGTTTGCCCATTAGCTCAGGCTTCTTATTAACTCTTATAACTTATATTAATCCATTATTCTTGTCCATGCTACCCACGTGGCTTAGTACCTTATTCAGCGAGACAGTCACATCTTGCTTCTTCTGTGGCTGGGTCATGGACTGCATCCTCTTCCCAGAATTCTCCTATTCGTCTTGACCCTCCTCTACTTCCTGTCTGGTTCTCCTGCCTATGCTTCTTGCCTGGCTACTGGCCAATCAGCGTTTATTTAAAATATAATTGACAGAATACAGACCATTGTCTCACACCACTCAAATACCTAAGGTTCCATACAAGAATGTTTAGATGTCCCTTTTTTCCATGTATACTTGCTCACTGTGCCCACCGGAGTGAAGGAAGTAGACCCTGAAGGGTCCAGGCTGTAAGCGGCTTGGGTGGACTAGCACGGAGCTATCAGGAGATGTCTGAAGACTCTCAAAGATTCTTGATTCATCTTGGAGAGTTTATATTGCCTTCAGTTTTCCACTTCATGGCTATGTGGGCTTTGGCAAGCTTTTCAACTGCTATGACTTAGTTTTATTACCTTGAAAACAAAGTTTGCATTTCAGAGTTATGAGAAACTTTGGAAATTCTGTCACATGACAGAAACTAGAGAGAAAAGCTCAATACACCAATGTCCCAATGTGGTTAAATTCAAGGTAAATGAAAACTCTTACAAAAGTAGGTCTTGCTCATGGCTTATTTCCTGATGTTATTATATTGGTCTATGAAATGATTGCTAACTCCTTCTCCAGGGACACAGTAGAAAACAATGAGTTTCCATGGATGAAGTAAAGAACAAACATGAAGCTTTATGTTCCCAGGTCATGCTTAACCTTGCTCACCCTCTTTTATTTGCCTTCTTTTTTGCACAGGGTTTCTCTGTGTGGCCCTAGCTGTCCTGGCATTTGGTCTATAGATCAGGCTAGCCTCAAACTCAGAGTGCTGGGATAAAAGGTGTGTGCTAACACTGCCTGACTTATTCTTTTATATTACTGTTCTCTTTCTCTGTGGCAGCCATGGTGGGACATTGTCCAGATCTCCTGCAGCGAAGGAGGAGCTTACTCATCACACCAAAGCACCTTCAGTTTCCACCACTCACCAAGCTGTCAGCTGGCACCATGATGGCAGATGGGTCATGACCCTGTGTTCCCATCGTGCCGTGGGCCTTCTCTCATGGATGGTTTTGGCCCCAAAGCTCCCTCGGAGTTGTTTGAAATGTTATCAGCTAACCTGGCAGATGGACAGACTCCTTCCTCAAGACCTCTTCCTTCTGGCTTTCTTTTCTCAGCCATCAGTATATCATCCATCACTAGGATGGACCAGAAGCTATCTTTGCCGTCACATCTATTTTTCCATTGCTACATCCCTTCTTGAATCACTTTCCTCCTATACTGCTATTGTTTGAATGTGAAATGGTCCCCTTAGGCTCATGAGTTTGAACATTTGGTCCCCAGCAGATGGCACTATTTGGGGAGGGTGTGAAACTTTTAGGAAGCAGGGTCTCACTGCAGAAAGTAGATAATAAGTAGGAACGTTCCTTAAGGTTGTTAGTCACCATGGGCTCGGCCCTCCCGGGTTGAGAAAATACCTTACAGCTCGCTCTCATGGCTGCATTTCCTCAACTGAGGCTCCTCCCTCTTTGATGACTCCAGCTTCTGTCAAGTTGACATACAAAAACCAGTCAGTACAGTGCTAACTTGACTGGAATGCAGTGACCTTAACCATTATATGCTGTTCTTTGCTGCTCTTATTCTCTACCAGTAGAGCTGAATGATTTTATAATGCAGGCCATGGGACTCACACAGCCTAAGGTAGCTGTGATGTGACCTTATTCACAAAATGTCTATGAACTCTTGCTACGAGGATGTAATTTCCAATATTACCACGGGGACCACCTGAGGGAACGCTGAAGCCTCCCCAAGCCTAAAAATCACTCCCATCAAATTAAGTACTCATCTCTGTAGCTGGAGTTCTGGTGAGACCCTTAGAACCCAGCATGTTTTTGAGCCCAGGGTTGTTGCAGCCTGCAGCCAAGCTTGGGAGCTAGGAGACTGAATACACACATGGATGATGGACATATGACCTGGAACTTAGCCCCTACAGAACCCTCGGGGAAGCCAGATGACAAGCTCGGAAGCAATCATGTTCTCACAGGCAGGGCTTGATTGATGTCTGCCAGCTTTCCTCGTATGTGCCTCATTTTTCTGCTCAGTTCTAACCAGGAGAGTTGAATGCGGCTGCCAAACCAGTAGTGTAGGATGTCCTCCTGTTGGTCAGCTGCCTACTGCTTCCCCGGGCTGACAATTTCCAGAGCCACCCCGGAGCATTTCTTTCATGCAACTCCCCTGCCTCCCAAACACAGGCATGCGTTGTGCTGAATGGAAAGGTCGCATAAATAGCCTCGCCTTTCCCTGCAGTGAGTGGCCCTTGTTCATTTCTGCAGACCCACTGCTACAGGGCAGGGATGCTAGCTCTTCGCTGGAGGCACTATGCTTTGTTTGAGGAACTCTTGCTTCTGGACAGCCAGATCAAGGAGGTTCCAAACTAATGGTTTAGAAACGAATCTTGAATAGGAGTTTAAGAATTAATGGGGAGGGCAAGGATGACACACCACCTGGCCCCTATATTCAGTAAGAGGGACAAAAACACACTGTAGACAAAAACCTCACCATGGCTCTACCTTTCCATCCCTGGACAGAGTACAGAAGGCCAGAAAGGCGAGGAAGGTGCCTGGGGCTGCCACCTGCCGAGCAGATCAGCCACCTGGCAATGAGAAGGAAGGGCTGGGAGATGGAAGTGCTGGGAGGTGAGAAGTAATCTCAGGGCTGAAAATGAAAACCAGGCTTGTGTCACCAAGCAGTGGGTGGCAGCTGCCAGCATCTCTTGGCCAACTCTGTTTTCATTTTAAGGTGATGATGCTGCTGCAGATACGAATCACTCGCTCTCTTGGATTTTTCATATGGACCAGAAGGCCTCCAGATTGACTGCATTCCTATAGGGAGTCATGGGGGGATGGTGACAGAGGGGAAGACTTACAGGTGTTTGCAGGAGTGAGCACCCAGGAAACACGTTTGCCATGCCTCTCTGTTATAGACTATTGTCTTATCCCTCTCCCATTCCGCACCGCAAGTGCCCTCAGCCACCCTCTACTCCTTTGTGCCTTTGGATCGGAATTTCCCTCACACCAGCTCTGGAGAGAGACTGATTAACAATGCCAAGATTTTCAAGAGCTGACAGAATGCTTTGAGGTACAATGATTTACCCAGAGGGCTCCGGCCTGTTAGCAATGGTGAAAGACAGTGCCTCCAGCCAGAGAAAAGAATTTCAAGCAGCCAGAGCCCAGATCTTGGGGGACAAGGATGCTGTTCTTTTTGTTCTGTTCTTCAATCCTCGGATCACATCAATTATTCACCCACATCTCTCCAATCTCCAGGAAGGCCATAGGCTACCCATTATTGACTGTGTTCTGTGTGCAGTGTGGTGCTAAGCTTTTAAACACATGTGATTAGTGAGATTTATCTTATTCAGACCCTGTAGCCATCCCTGAGGTAGACATTAAAGAATCCTGATTTGCAGATGAGGGTACCTTCCTTGGTGGCTCAGGGACTTGCAGAAATCACAGGTAGGAGCAAAGTTAGAGCTGGGAGCCAGACCTGGCTGGTTCCAAATTCGCTCTCACTTCTTTTTTGAGCATCTGTAAGCACAAGTATTACATCAGTTGCTACCGAAAATACAAATTTTGGGAGACCCATCTGGGGCTTTTCATTCAGGTCTAACCCACTTGTCCCTTTTTATGTTGCCTAGGTCCAGTGCCACGGCCCTTTGAGTGTGTATATGGTGATAGCAGGCAGGAAGGAAAGATTCTCACCAAGGAAAGCCCTCAGCATCATGATATATAGAAGAAGAATGTGAGTTTGGCTATAACACCTCACCTTTCTACAGTGGAAGTCACCAGAAGCTCTGAAGCTGAGTTGGAAGGAGGTAGAATATTTTCACACAGCACTGAGTATAAAAGGAGATGCCATGTAGTTGCCAAAGGAGAAATATGCCAGAACATTACTGATAAACCCCAGCCTCAAGGCAATACATAGATTAATAAAAATGGGTTAATTTAAGATGTAAGAGCTAACTAGGATATGCCTGAGCCATTGGTCAAATGGTGTTGTAATTAATATAGTTTCTGCGTGATTATTTGGGTCTGGGTACAGTCTTCATCTACAACTGAGAATAGTTAGGTATATGACCGAAGTAAGGCCAACACCCAATCATCACTAGAAGGATATAAAGACATTGGGCACCCCTTCAGGTCAGAGAGGACCCCTGAGGTTGCATTTGCTGCTTTTGGAAGCCTGTTCTACCTGCAGGAAAGATGCCTCGGGGAAGACTTCTGCCTCTTTGCGGCCATGTGGCAGATCACATGCAGTTTATTATCTAAGTCTGAAAAAGTATGTATGGAGGTAATGATACCTCACAGAGTAAGAAACAACTAAAATTAAGAGAAATTAAACCATTTAAAATGCTCAGCACAGCCCTGATTAAATGATGCCTTCTCACTAAATCTTATTAGCTGGATTATTTTCATTATATCTGCTGAGATCCTTGTGATTGAAACTGTTGACAAAATGGATACAAAGTAGGCAGAGTCTTGAGAAACCTGTAGAGACCAGGCACAAGGAGGAGGTTTGAAGCAAAAGATGAAAGGCGGTTTGGAAGGCAGACAAGTATACAACCCACTGCCCAGGTAAGGGTGGAGAGACTGGGGGCCCAAGATGAATAGTGGAAGAATTGGAAACATTTGCAAGTAAACATACCAAAGATGGCTGAAGTTCTCCTGAAGAACGAGCGGACAAGCAGTTCAGCAAGCAACACAGGGGGAGCCTCAGAAGAGAAAAAGAGTGAAGAAGAAACTCAGCTTACAGATATTTTCCAGGTGTAAGGGCCAGAGAGGAGCAACCTAGGTCAGAGCATGGAAAGGTAGCCAAGAAAGCTATGGGGGCACAGGCAACACAGCGGTTAGAGGCCAGAGGTAATAGACAGAGTGGAGCAGAGCATCCAGTGCCAGGCAAGGAGGGGCTGGAGAGTAGAGGGTGCAAGTCCTAAGGGGAAAAGATGGCAGAAGACAAAGAGCAGGACAAGGAGCTGGTAGGTGAATGTCTAGAAAGATGTGTGAGTGATAATGGGCCAGCTAAGGATAAGGGAGACAGTAGCTGAGAGACATAGATACTGACTACACAGATGCAAGGGTGCATGGGTAGTGCATGAGTGCATGGATAAGCAGAAGGCTATAAGCATCTGTATCTTAGTCAAACTCCTCAACTCTCTAAGCACATACCCGTATTATACTATTTGACCACATCAGATGTTCATTGTTATCTCTATTTCATAAATAGGTGCACATGCAAATGTATGGAATTGGACACTGTAAAGTCTTGCTCCTCTTAATACCGTCATGTGGCACCTCGCTGTTCTCTCATCCACTGTGATTAATGTGAACTTGCTACAGACCCTAGATGAAGATCATTTTATCTTTTCACATTTTGTGGATCTCTGATGATCTGTTTAGTATGAAATTATTTTTGTCCATCTGGTGTTGGTTTACATTTCTCTATCAGTATAACTATAATATTTCTTTATTATCATATTGATCACTGAGGTTTTGCATTAGCGAATTGTTTTCACATTATCTTTGGTCATTTTTTCCCCCTTGAGTCTTGGCCTTTTACACAGTAGTCTGAAGGGGCCATTAATACATTCCAGGGACTATTGCTATTTATTTCTCTTTTCAGTCACTGGATTAATTTTTTACTGTTTACATTTTCTTAGGCTGTCATAGTAAATAGAAATCTTTTAAGTTTAATTTAGTCATGTGTTAACTTTTTCCTTCACTAAAAAAAAAAATCTGTCTTTGTGTGTATATGTTTATATGTGCATGAAGCATGCAGGTGATCATAGAAGCCAGAAGAGGGCCTCTATTTCCCCCAGAACTGGTGTTAGAGCCCATTGTGACCCACTGGGATGCTGGGAACCCAGATTCAGATCCTCCAAAAGAGTAGTACATGATCCTAACTGCTGAGCCTTCTCTCCAGCCCCTTGTAAAACCAAAACTTACTTTTTAGGTCCTCTCAGCCCTTGTAAACATCTACCTGCTCATTGTGAATGCAGATCTATATTTAAGGCATTCTTGCATTTCTTGAATAAGACATTTTCGTTTGTTTTTGTTTTTATTTTTTGGGGGCGGGGACAGGATTTCTTTGTGTAACAGTCCTAGCTGTCCTGGAACTAGCTCTTGTAGACCAGGCTGACCTCTAATTCACAGAGATCTGCCCACCTCTGCCTCCCAAGTACTGGGATTAAAGGCAAGCACCCCCACTACCCAGCAGCAGTCTCTTTATTTTTTTTTAAGATTTATTTATTTATTATGCACACAGTGTTCTGTCTGCATGTATGCCTGCAGGTCAGAAGAGGGCACCAAATCTCATTACAGAGGGTTGTGAGCCATCATGTGGTTGCTGAGAATTGAACTCAGGACCTCTGGAAGAGCAGTCAGCACCCTTAACCTCTGAGTCATCTCTCCAGTCCTTGAAACGTTATTTTTTAAATGAAATGCAATTGCATTATTATTACACAGGGTTATACCTATAGTGTTTCTATGTAACTGTTTTCCAGTTAATGTTGGTCCTCAGGCAAAACCTACAAATCTAATAATCCCTTCCCCTTTAATGAGTTTTATTGTTTCTGTCAATCTTAGACAACAATTTCAAGAATCTCCAAGACACGATTCCCAAACTGCATCTCTAAACCCTCTCCTTACCTCCAATCCTGACCTTTGCTTATTACATTTAGCCCATAAGCAAAGTCCTCTTTAAATTACATTGCTCTAAAGGAACAGGGTTTGTATGTTTTCCTCCTGCATGTCTACAGTCAGCTCTTCAGCTTGGCTTCAAGAAACTCTCTTGAAGTTCACATCTTACATTGGCCTCCTTAACAGATACCCAGAGTGATACTGTAAAGTACCTTTTGGTTTGTGGCACTCATTTATTTGCCAACTAGCAGAGCATGATGGGATGTGAGTGCCTGGAGTCCTTGCTACACACACACACACACACACACACACACACACACACAGAGTTAAGGGCAGTATTCTACTGTAGTCTCCGCTAAACTCCTCCCAATACTCAAGAGATGAAGAGCGCTGCTCAAGGTCGAGTATCTCCCACACATCCCCATTAGACTCGTCTGTCTCAAAGTGTTATAAACCCTAGATTTTGCACTATTTTCCTTCAGGTTGTTTGTCATTCTTTCTCCTTGTTCTGGGCCTCGTGTCCCCCGCCAGGACTCATGTTACTGTCAGTCACCTAAGGACACTTCCGGGGCCCCTTTTACCTACACTCGGTACCCAAGGCTTTAGTCCCAGGTATGCGGCTCTCTGTATTCCTTACTGTGTGAGGTCCTTAGAGGCATCACCTTACTCTTCACTCATGTGGTTTCCAGGGGTTAAAGCGCCGTCTGGGACGCGATACGTAGAATTCTCTGAGTAAGGAAGCCATGAGTGACAGTTGGGGTTGGGGGCTGCTCTTGTTCCATGGAATCTCAGTGCATGCAGAACAGCATTCCTAACCGGTGGACAAACAAAGCATCCCAGGCTAACCTGCTCAAAGGAGGTGAGTAGCAGCCCCATTTCTATGGAATGAGAATAGAGGACTCCAGGCTTCTCTTTGACCTATCAGGTGACTAGCTGCCTCCCCGTAATAGAGACAAGATTGGAGCTACACTGAAGAAAAAGCAGGAAACTGAGCTGTCTCTATGGAGTCGGCCATTCTCTCCATCCAAGTGGAAAAAAACCTAGCACCAGACATTCAATCAAACTCCAAGAGAAAGTACAAAACTCGTTTTTTTGCTAGCTCTGACCCCTAATCTATCTCAGCGCGATTAACACCCTCTCAGCGGACCTGTAGCAATTTCCAAAGCCACAAGAGTAGATGGGATGTGTCTGTGAGCCACAGTTATTAGAGGGAAAGTATTTGTCTCACATACAACAGGCCATGAGTCAGGTAATTCCTCTCCTGTGTGAGAGGAAAAAGAGAGAGAACTAAGCCATCTCAGGATAACAAAAAAATGAAGAGCCAGGCACCAGGAAAGAGAAGCAGCCATGGTATGCATATGACACATAGTTTCAGACACATGGGGGAAACTAGATATTTCCCTGCCACACATTTGGACCTCAGACACATCTAAACACCAGTCACTGACTGCTTTTGTGCTGGTAGATCAAGCATGGTCGGAAAAGAAACTGAAGTAGAATAGGAATAATGCAACAAATGGCCTATTGATTGAAGTCAGGGGAGATCAACAGGAGATGGTGAAGAAATAAGAAGTTGCTGTGACCCTGATCCTGAGGGACTGTGAAGACGTTCATGCTGCCAGCCAGAAAAACAGGTGAAACACTCAAGTTCTAGGCATCGGCAGTGTTACTGTGTGATAGGACCTCTCTAGCCCAGGAACCACCAACAAGGATTGAAAAGTAGGGCTGCATTCAATTAAACAGCTTCTGCCCATCAAAAGGAACAGAGGAAAAAGACTTGGAAGCAGGTATTGGCACTGCTGGGATTCCCAGGTTCTTATGTCTCTGAACAAAGATTTGAACCAATGCATGCGGATAGCAATAGGAGAGAGTTATTTAAGGAAGGGTGCTAAGGAATGCCTAAACTTTCCATGGCAGATGCTGTCCAAACAACTGAGACAGCCCAACAAAATAAATCGGAATTAGGTTTCAAACCTACAGCACTCCAACATCTCCACAATCACTGGGGTTCCAGTAAATTATCCTCACTAAAGGTTGAGTCTGAAGGCACGGCTGTTTTCTGTGAACTTGGTTCACACATCGAACAGGAGATTAATATTTAGCATACAGCACAAATTCTAAAGGACAAACATCGAAAAAAGTAATAATCTAATCCATCAAAGGGGAAATGAATGCTTTTCCAAAGAACTGCCAATGGTCAATAAACTCACACACAAAAAGTTCCACATCCATCGTCACCAAGAAAACGCTAGTCATACTGACACCCCTCCTCCTTGCTGTTAGCAAGAAAGCAAAAACATTTCCAGACCTGACAGGAGAGGCCTATATTCCCAGGTACTCAGGAGGCAGAGGCAGCAGGATTTCAGAAATACAAGGCCTGCTTGGACTATGAAGTGAATTCAAGATCAGCCTGTTCAACTTACTGAGAGCCTTACTCAAAATGTATATAATGAGCTGTAGCCAGAGCTGAATAATAAGATACTATGATCTGTAATACTAGCAAATAATAATAGCATGCTAGTATGGGTCAGGACCTGGCTTCAATTCCTAATGCCACAGGAAAAGGAAAGAAAGTAGGGAGGGAGGAAGAGAGAAGGAAAGACAAGAGACCAGAAAAGAAAACAGTGAGTCGTGAGATTAGGGTTAGGGGAAGGAGCCCTGCTATATTGATAGTAAGAGCGTTAATTAGTCCAGCTAATTCTGGAAATTCGGGTTCATAACCTGCTGTCTTAGTTTCTTTGTATTCCAAAAAGAAATGGAAAAACAGAACTTGGTTAAAGAAAATGAAATTATTAACCCTTTGATGAAACTAGGGAGAGACAGAACTTAATTCCTCTCGTTTCCACTATGCCTATCTAGGTCTTAGATTTTGAGACAATAACCAGAATACAAATGCATTTGGTTGAGTCCGTTTAACTGGCCACTTCCTGGTATTAACATAAAATGGGCTTCCGGTTGGCTCCACTGTCTCTGTTTTATTGTTACAGAGACAGTTTCACAGTCAGGTTCAGGCCCGAAGAAACTGGGCAAATCGTTCTAACTCTAAAATCCCACATTTTCAAAACATAAGAGTCAGAGTCTTTATGGGACCCTGAGTGCATGGCTCTTGGTGTCCTCACTTACTGGATATGGCAAGGTTCTTTGTCCCTGTGTCCATCACATGACAGGTGTATGGTGGGAAGCCTTGTGTATCTTTTCTAGAGTCAGCTTCTCGCTCTGATCCCTTCCTGCCCCCTAGACATAGCAATTTTGTGAATGAGGAAGATGATAGCATCTTAGCTGAAAGGAGGGGCAGGATTGTCTCTCTTTGAAGCCCATTCTTGCATCATGGGATGCTGTTTACACAGCTATGATGGCAATGAACAAACTAAAATTAGGACTTCCATGGGCTCCAGCTGCACACACATGTTTATTTTGGCACTGTTCATAATTGCCAAGTATGGAACTAGCAAAGATATCCATCAGTTGATGACTGATGTGGCACATACATGTGATGGAGTTCTAGGAGGCTGTAAAGAAGAAGAAAATCACGCCATTTGCAGAAAAATGGGAGAACTGTAGGTTATAACACAGAGTGAAATAAGCCAGACTCAGATATGATCATGTTTTCTCTTATACATGAATTAGTGAAGAAAAGGGATATGAACATTAAAAAGGGGAGACATTAGGGATGTAGGAGGGGATTAGAGGTAAGAAAAGACAGAGGTTGAGGGAGTGAATATCAAAGTACACTATATGCATGTTTGGAAATGACATAATGAAGCCATTACTTAGTATAATAGATATATACTAATGAAATAGTGTTGACACTAGAGGGAGGAGCTTCCCAGCAGGAACTGTGTCATCCATAGCGCTCAGGTGCTGTCCAGTGACATCCCAGAAGGGAGAGAACATTGTTGACAAATACTCTGCCTCCTTGTTCCTCTCTGTTCCCCCCCTGAGAGCCTCTTAAGGCTGAGCCCCAGTGGAAGAGTTATAAGGAGAACTGGTGGTTCATTTTTAGGTTCTTGGTTTAGATAAATAAATTTAAAGTCAGGCTTAGAAGTTTGAGGAGAATTTTCTTAGTCTTTGATAGAAAAATAGGTCAGGTAAGCTGAAAATCTCAACAGCTTCCGGGAAAGGGGGGATGAAGGCCTTTTGCAATGGGTCAGCAAGCAGCAGCATGGCAGAAAGGTGATGGGCTTCCCAAATGAGTGAGACGGTCCAAAGGCTCCAGAAAATATGCTCAGCTTTGACTAGTATAGACAAAAGGAAAAAGGAAAAAAAGCCATGCTTCTCTGAGTAGGATTCAATGATCAGATCTGTTGGGGTCTGGTGCCAGGCCAGACCCTGTTATTTTTCCAGACCAGAGGGGAGGTGTGGGATTAAAGACACAATTCACATGACTCTATTGGGAGGGAGACTTTTATTTTTAGTGATCCCTCATGAAATCTTGAGTTCACATCCTGAAAATTCCTCTGCATTTATTCTCCAAACAGCCTTATATACCAAAAACAAAAACAAAAACAAAACAAAAAACTGAGGGGGAAATTCATTAGCATTATGTTTCCTAGGTAACCAGGTGAATGGTTGTGGTCACGTCCACATCTACCTATGCCTGTTCTGTCACATCTTCCTGCTCTGTATGCCAGTTCTGTCACGTAGGCTGAATTAACATCTCTTTTCAGGCATCCTCCAAATCACAAAGAAGGAGCAGAACAACATCCTGACCCTTTGTTAGGAATGGCGACAGGCTAGGTGACCAACCACCTCATGTGTGGCAGGAGCAAATTATGCCCAGGAATTCTGGTCTCCATACCATGTAGAAATATGGGCCTACATAGACCACATGACCATTGTTCTCACACGGATGTAATTCTGTTTTAAATGTATGTTCTACACAGCCTCTATGTCTCTCTTGTTACTATATTTAAAACTCCCGCGGCTCAAAAAAAAAAAGGGGGGAGGCTTCTCCATCCAAAACATTACTGCTGCCATTTTAACTGAGGTCAGGTGACCTTACCACCATCTTTACTGAGGACCAGGTCAGATGTTTCCGCCATCTTTACTGGAATATTCCTTGCCTAGTCCCACAGTTTACTTATGTTTTTTTGTCTCTAAATTCCTCTTATTGACTCTGTTACATGTATGTTTTGCGCAGTGGCATGCCTTTGGTAGGGTCCACCAGCAGTATACATTTTACCCAATTCCTGTTTAAGGTGTGTATATGTGTTTGTGCACATACATGCAACCTAAATACACATACGTTTACTGTTAAACATTACAATTATCTGTCTATTATATCTCACTCCAGACTAAGAAAGCAGTAAGTCTCATGTTTTAAGTTCTAAATCTCTTACAAAAATATGGTATATTTAATCTAACTGCTTTAAAATATATTAAGCTATTCTCTACTATTATCAGCTCTACTGTAAAGCTTTTATTGCAAGCAGGTTTTTCTTCATCTTTTACAAGTATAAATCTTACCTGTTAAGTTGAGAGCCAGTCAAGCTTGGGCCCAGCTCTCTAGGCCCAAGATTCTATACTATAGTTATAACTCATCTATACCTGGCAAACAGCCTTCAACTGCTCAGAGATCTGGGAAATACGGCATTTGAATATTTAATTATTAAAAGACTTTTCATAATAGAGAGAGACTGTAGGGCCCTCTCTTCCCTGTTCCTCGAGGCCAAAGCACAGGATGCAAGAATTGTTTATGCTAACCAGCTTAGCTTCCCCTGCTCATTCTGCCAGCCGGAGGGAATTAGTTCAAAGCCTTGTTTCTGTCATTGCTATGATAATTTTACCTGCTAAGGAAGGTTCTCACAGATGCTCTAAATCTCCTTCCATCTGTCTGTCAGGGTTTCCAGCTCGATACCCACTACATGGAGGCTCCAGCCGCTGGCGCCATGTGGCCAACACTCCTCTTCTCACTCCCAGGTGGGAGGGGGCTCTCGTCCTCTTGCCTCCAAGTATATAAGCCTACGTGTGCTGAATAAAGTCGACATTTACCCATTGGGCAAATGATCCAGTCTCTCCATGTGTCTGTTTTCAACTCCTAGGATATTGATCCAGACTCGTGGTTCGGTTCGGGAAGCGCGCACCCGTATTGAAGAGTGGGTTTCGCAGATAAGTGCGGGACAAGAGACAGTTTGGCTCCTAGCAGCAGCACTCTACTTTCTCCAAAGAAGACAGAAGACAGATGGGCATTTTAAAAAAAGTCCATCTGCAATTTGCTTCAACTGCCAAGCACTGACCACTGGAAAAAACTGCCTTTCATCTAAACTGAAGATCACCAGACAGTGGAAAGAATCACTAGAATCAATAGCCTGGCTGCTCAGGTCAAGGTAGGCTTGTCATCCTACAGATTTCTTAGCCCTCAGGATCTTCTGAAGCCTGGCAGGGCCAGCGCTAAACACCTAAAGAAAAATACAACCTTAAGCGACCATGACCTTGAGGAGAAGCTCTAGGTGCCAATTAGGTAAGTTCTCTATCGTTTTTTAATCAATAACTCAAGTAAAATTTTATCCTTCTCAAAGATCGCTGATGCAGTTTGACAGCTGAGAAGTTTTGTCAGTTTAAAAGGATAGCCTCACCAAACAAATTTCAGTAAGATACAAATACAAGTTATTAAGCAAGTTATAAAGATGTGAGGATAAAATTCTCTCTCATGCTGCCTTTCATAGTCTTAAAGATACTTTTCATTGTGCAAAAATATCTGTCACAGTCATTCTGGTATAAATATGCTGCTGTTTAAAACTTATGTCTTCACAAACCCCAAAAATTTTTGTGAGTTCCAGGGAGCCAAAATAAAAGATCTACCTTAAACAGGTCAGATACATGCCTCCCAATTCCCTGGTCCTAATTTTTTTTTCCTAAACTTAACTTTGTCCTCTGTTCTGCCAGTACCTTAAACAGATCTAAGAGACACCAGACATTTCCATACCACAAACCCTGGACACAGGAGTAAAGAGACCAGCTACCCCAGGATGTGACCAGCACCCAGCTTTCTCAGGTTCTGCCCCTCCCCTCCCCAGACAATACCTACAATTAAGCAGGAAGCAGTCTTGAGAATCTGCTGTTCCAATTCCTTTAGCCTGTTTGTGCCTAACTTCCTGCCTTTTTATTATAAGCAAGAGATGGGACTGTTATGGTCTATCCTGTCACCTGGGTAGCCTGTCCCTTTAAGAGTCAAGTTCCTCCCACTGCCCCCCTTCCACCAGGGCAAGTGGATCTTCTGCTTTCTCCAGCCTGCATGCGCTCTCTCTCTCTCTCTCTCTCTCTCTCTCTCTCTCTCTCTCTCTCTCTCTCTCTCCCTCTTCTGGAAAAGGGGCTGCTATCTCTTTTCCCCCTTTTCTCTTCTTCCCCCTCTCTCTCTGTTTCTCTGTCTCTGTCTCTGTCTCTGTCTCTCCCTTTTCCCCTTTACCTTCCATAACCCACTAAATAAACTATACCCAAACTCTCTCTGCGTGGTGTGTCTCTTACCCACCAAGGCCTCTGTGACTCTACAGAAGCCACCATGGCATGCCTCAACCTCGGGTCACCCTTCATGGTCCCTTGTGAGACCAACATTCCTCCCTCCAGCTGCTGCCCCAGTAGGGACACTTGCCATTTTTTAAGCCATAACAACCATGACAGAGAACCCAAGGTGCCACCTAATAAGAGTTCTGCAAGCTGGTGCAAAGGGATCTCATTAAAGGGATAATTAATCCTCCCCTCTCCTCAGCATGTCCTTGAGTGATCTGCTTTCCTAGGTCAGTGACTGACAGGCCCAGCTGCATTAACTGTGAATAGAAGGCAATAGGTCATATAACGTTTTGAGTGGCTTAGAATATCAGGTCTCTGCTGAAAACAGACATAGAACTTAGATTGTATTCTTTTGACCAGGAGGAAGTAAAGTTGCTTTAATGAGCTGCAGCAAAGCCCAGATGCCTCTATGTTTGCATATAGTAATTTATTCCCCCAAGGAGGCCCTTCTCTTTTTATTGTTACCAGGGAAACAGGAGGTGAGCACTAAAGTCTCTAAGAAAGGGGTCCATCACCAGTGGCCTCTGAGCCTGCTATTATATGGTTAGCTCCCTAACAGTAGGAGGGGACAAGAGAGCCTGTTTGCAGAGTTTAGTCTACTGAAGCTAGAGGCCAGCTGGAAAAAGAAAGGTACAGGTTAGGCCACATACCTGTAAGACGAACTTAATCTCTTGAACAAATGTCAACAACTCTTCGAAGTTATCGTTGATTCCCTTCCTCCATTTACACAGAGATTTTAAAAGCCTGAATGCATTGGATTCCTTATCTAAAACATGTTTGGAAGATTTATTCAAATGGCATGCTAGAACTATTAAGTTTATTAGCCAAGCAAATATTGTTAGCTGTTAAACTATTGCCTAGAAAGTTGGTTTCACATATTTTTTCTGATGGAAAAGAGAAACATGAACATTGTTTGAGGTGAGCTAATAGACAACTCCTGTGTGGAGCCTGGAAACACTAACCTCACAGAAGCAGAGAGTAGAACAACAGAGGTTAGCAGGGCTGGTTTGGGGGTGAAGTTAGGAAATACTGATTAAGTCATATAAAATGCCAGTTAGACAGGCTAGAAAGAAACAAATAATCTCTTGGTCTCACAGAAGGACATGCTAACAAATTAAAAGTAACTCAGCAAGGCAATTTCTTTTTGTAAAATGGGTGTGCCAGAACCCAAACTGGGCCAGCAAGCTCACTGGGAAAGGAAGTTCTCTGATTTTATTCAAATGCAGGTAGTGTATCTTTTCCTCCTTGGCTGGAGTTCAACCTCAGAATTTCTCAGATAGCTAGTTTGAAAAGAATCTGAAGAAAGGAAATTAGAGAAAAGGAGAAGGAAATACTCACAGTTTCAGGACATCCAGTTGTAAGGGCCTAGCAGGCCTTTACACAAACAAATGTTTTACCTGGCCCAGGAGATTAAAAGACATGCATAAAAGTTTTACAAGGTGGGAAAGATTAAAGTGGGGGTAGGTTTCTGCAATAGTGGCCCTTAGTAGGCTAGTTATATTTGATAGAAAGGAAAACATACATTTCCCACTTGGTAGGTAGAATAAATTAATAAATTGTATAACAATATGATGTATAATTGGAAATTACCAAGAGGGTAGACTTGCGGTGTTTTAGTCACAAAACCATATATGAAGCAATGACTATGTGATATATCTTGTTTAGCCATTCTATCTACACACACACACACACACACACACACACACACATATACACACACACACACGCACACACATCAGGGATCTTTGAAAGATAAACTACTAGATATATAGGGTAAAGAGGAGCCAAATCATGTATAGTTAGTGATTTCAAACTAAAAAGAAAAAAAGTGATAAAGGGCTAAGAATTTCCCTAAAACATATAGAAATTATGAATGTTAAAATAAATACAAAATCCAGGGGGAAGTTTCAAATTTCTCGATTTTGTAGCACATCCTAATTGAGACATTAAACTCAACAATAAAAATTTCTTCAGGTAGGAAAATCATACACAGAGGAAGAAAAATTATGAGGCAGGAACCAACAGCTGTAGGTCAAAATGAACATCATAAAACCAGAATAATTTCAACCAAATTGCAGAAGAACAAGAAGACAGGGACTGGAGAGATAGCTCAGCAGTTAAGAGCACCAACTGCTCTTCCAGAGGTCCTGAGTTCAATTCCCAGCAACCACGTGGTGGCTCACAACTATCTATAGTGGGATCTGACGCCCTCTTCTGGAGTGCAGGTGTATATGCATTTTAGAGCACTCATATACACAAAATAAATCTTTAAAAAGAAAAGATGGATAGAAAAACTAGAAGACTATGATTGAAGGTGAGGTTGTCAAGCACTTGACTGATGCTCTCAGATGCCAGTATTTAGAGCTGTCCTCTGGCAGTGATGTTCACATGTGTCTAGGGTGTATATCAGCAACACATGTAAAGTAACAGTGATGGAATTGTTCGATGGAATAGCAGCTTTGGTCCTACTTCTGGATATACAGATCTCAAAAGCTAAACTGAGCTTCTGAGAAAGGTTTGCCCTTCCAAAAGAAAAAAAAAACTAATCAGAGGAAATCATTTTTCCATCCCTTTTGATTCCTGCCTCATTAACTATGGTGTGGGGACAAGATGGCTGGCTTAGCATTGCAGGAGCCATCTTGACATTGTGAAGCAAGACATCATCGCTCAGCAATGGGAAGCACAAAAGCTGAAGAAGTCAGAGGACTTAATGACAGCCTTTCAACACCGGGATCAATACTGGGCCTGTTATTTCTGGGCTTCTTAGTAACTCATTTGAGTCTGACATCTTGGTCTACGAGTGAAACATCCATTTCACCACCAGCGAATTTGTTCTAAGAACCCTCTTCCCATTACCAAAGTCCTTTACTTTCCAGTGAAATCTAAGCTCCTTAGAGGCAGAGCTATTGTGGATTTTGTTTACTGCTATCTTCTGGATGCTCAAAAGAGCACAGGAGCAAGACAGATTAAAAAAACATAGCCGTAGACTAAACAGCAAAACAAAATTTAACATGTTATCTTTAGGCGTTTATACACTATAAACATTTCAACAGAATTGTCCTGAAATGTCTTTAGAATTATCCCTCTGAGAACAAACAAAAGCCTCACTTACTAATTTCAAATCCCCTGTGTATGATTCATGGTATATTCCTTAGATACTTCAAGAAAATCTGTGTGGTTTGTTATCTGCCTCCAACCACACAACACAGGTTTCATGAGTCATAGGTTCTGTACAATAGCTCTGTGTACTTCTGAATGTTTCACGGGAATCATGAAGTTTGGAGTCATTTCTGTGTTTTACTAACACTTGTTCTGATACATCAGCCACATGTATTTAGATTTTTTTTTAATTTCTTACTACCTATATTGGAAGGAAAGTCTCAGAGAATATGTCTAGATGGTGCAGACCTGAATTCCATAACCTGGCTTAATTTTCAGCTATCTAAACTTTCTTCTGAATTAATTAGTCTAAATTTCAGAAATAACATTTATCCAGAACAGAGTTAAGACAAAGAAATTCCAGGAAAATGGTTTTCTAATGCACCTTCTCAGATAGCCTGTCATCTAGAAGAACATTTCTCAAATATGGTGTTGAGTGTCGGGTGTGTATCTGTGAGCAGAGTAATGTGTCATGGTAATTTGAGGTTAATAACCATTAAAGAACTAATACACTTTGAATGATGCTCTTTATAAATAACTCAGAGAAAATCCAAGGTTACCTTTACAGCGTCTTGTCCTTTCACTGTGATTTGTTGTTTTTTTTTTTTAAGTGTTATGGTTTATGCCACACACTTTCTGGACCATGCTCTGTGCTCTGGAGGCTGACCTGACCTGTGCACTTCAACAGGACTCGTCGCAGATTCAAACACTATCTTCCAAGGCCCCCTTTCCTATGTTCATGTCCTTCTCTAATGTGGCTTATTGCTCTTCCAGTAGGAAGTTTAATCTGTCCCCATCCCTTCTTTCCATCCTCCAGAATCAGAGCTGGCTGGAGACTTACTTTGACTTCCTGGATGTAGCACTGATACACTGTGTGAGTTTTCAGATTAAGTCTGAAAGACTATGCAGTACTTACGCTCTCTAGGATCCCCGAACTTCTTTACTGGAGGGCTAGGTGGGCTTTCTTAAGAATGAGTGATCAGGCGACAAGAGATTTGCAGAAGGAATGGTACCATCTGCTAGACAAGTGATTAGGGCCCTTTTAGGCCACTATCCTGCCCTAGGTGAGTTGTCAGGTGTGCTGGACCATGTGCAAAAATGGTAGAAGTCATTAGAACTTCCTCGACGAGCCCACTCCAAAACGCTGGCCTTCTGAATCAAACTCAAAGGGACTGCTGCTGGGTTTCCAAGGATTTCAGAGCCCAGAGCACAGTAATATGTTTCTTCCAAGGTCAAGTTCAGGCTACTACTATAAAAAAAGACCTCGTATTCAGAGGATCATCTGAACTTTAGACTTAGTGTTCCTCATTTGGTCAACATTTGGTCAAGTTCCTCATCAGCCAAATGACAGAGAGAGAGAGAGAGAGAGAGAAAGAGAGAGAGAGAGAGAGAGAGAGAGAGAGAGATCAATTTTCTCATCTGACCGAGAGCCAGAAGAAATGGCATCCATCAGCCTGTGGTATCACCAAAACTGCCCAGTCACTCTAGCCACACAGCCCAGTTCTGATGGGTTTTGCAGCATCTGTGGAGCCTTTTGCATACCATAACAGAAGAATCCCAGAACAGACCTTGAAGAACTTCAAGTAAAGCTACACCACCCTCTTTGGATACTGTTCTTTCTTTCAGAAGCTTCTAGATTTCTACCAGTCATGCACAGAATGCTTGATCTTAGCTCACTACATTACAAAACCACTGCAGTATCCCTACAGAACTGGGGAGTGTCTGTTCTGCAAATGACAGAGGTGGTCTGTGGGTGTGGAACTAATCCAGCATCATCTGGAAATAAGGTGTCAAAGACTGGGACAAAATGACCTAAGGCTGCATAAACTGCTTCCCAGAATTCCCCCCTTTCTCTATGTCTCTCTGTCTCTCTCTCCCTTCTCCCTTTCTATGTTGTCTTTTCTCTCTTTCTTTAGCACTCACTGCCTCACACTCCTCATATCCAGCTGACTGAAGAAGAAAATAGATCCAGGTCTTATTAATAGATTTTTCAGCACAAGATTGGAAAGCCTCCAAAAACGGAAAACTCCTGCCCCATTCACAATGAGATGATGAAGTCAATGGAGAAATACACCTGCAAGGCCTAAGGACATGAAACAATGGACTCTGGCTATTAAATTTGTATGTATACTTCTATACAAGCATATATTAACAGAAGTCTATATATGTCCTTCATATATAGATTATATGAATAATCTTATTATTCATATAAGATTATGAATCTTATAATGTTCATTAATGTTGAAAAAAAAAAACTTTGACAGGAAGGTAGGAACTTGAAAGTAAATGACTGGAAATTAGGTGTTAGAGAATTCCGGGGAAGAGTTATGTGAAAGAGCTCTCTGAAATGTCTAGGGCAATATTTGCACCATGTGTGATTGTTTACCAAAGAGAAATACATATGGAAGAGGTTTATTAATCAGGAGTATGTAATGACCGACACCCTGATTGTCACTCAGCCTTTTCTGTCTGTCTTTAACCTATGGGCTTGAGACAAGGGCCATGGTGGTAGGTGAAATTGTGTGAGGGCTCAATAATATGTCCTTAGAGCTACAGCTAGGTGTTCAGCCTGCACCACTTTGCAGTTGGATAAGCAGGGTTTCTCAGACGTAGTGAAGGGTTTTTCTGGTCCTCTTAAACCTCCAATAAGAAGGCAAGGTCTAATTCCATGCATGAGGTCACTGCCATACAATCTTCCCAATTTCATGACGCTTCTGAGACAGGAAAGTGAGACAGAGTGGGGGCTCTGAATGCCCACCCAAAAGGCCTGTGAATTAACAAAGGAAAGAAGCCAAGGCAAAAAGGAGGATTGGAGTATCTTCCCAGACATAAGAAGGCCAACACGAGTGTGTGTGTGCGTGTACTCATGCATGTGCATGTGTCCTGTGTGAATTGTTGAACACAGAGTGGGTGTGCTATGACATAACATGGTCCCAATTACTCTGCTCACTTCATTTCTATATCCCTCTGGTTGCTTAAGTTAAAGGAAGCCAGTGTTTGCTCCCATATTTCAGAACCTCCCGGAAACTTTTTTTTTAAAAAATGGAGATCTCTACGTTCAAAGCCAGGCCAGCTGTTCTGGAAGTTTCAGGGGCAGGAATAGGGAGCCTATCTTTTCAAAGAAGCATGTGGAAGGTTTCAGCCCACAATTAGCTCTCTAACAAGAGCTTGGGAGTTGGTGCAATGCAATGATGCATTATTCCAGGGCCCTGGAACCTACTACATGCCTCTGGGCTGTGTCCAGTGTGACTCTCTGGAGGTCATCTCTGAAGACAAGCTATTTTAAACTGTACCTCCTGGGCCTTGGCAGGACCTGAACAGAATACATTGGATGTTTCCCTTCCTCTCCATCCCTCTGCTACCTAATCTAATTATCACAACAACCAGATGTGATAGTCTCCTTCTCAAAGCCATTTTAACATCTCCAATGGTACCTTGCAGGATGTAAGTCTTCTATTTTTTCCTTCTTCTGTCTCTAGCAGGACACCTTGGCTCAGATGCCTGTCCCAGGCCAATTAGCCATGAAGCATCCTTCTGCTGAAATAATCCTATTATGGGACCCTGAGTAGCAGCCATGGGCTTTCACAATCAAATCCAGGTCCAGAAAGGAAAGATAATCAACCAACTTAGCATCCCAAGGAGTCAGCCTCCTAGAATAGGATACTGCCTTCCTGGACAGTCCTACTTCTGAGCAGTTTCATGAGTCAGTGCCTATCTTCCATGCATTTATATGGAGTGAATGTAGACTGTCTATAACAGATTACTGAAAGCCAGTTTACAAATCACAGTGACTTGGTTGGCTCATGGTTCTGGAAGCTGGGAAGTCTACAGACATCACGCTGGCACCTGCTCATCGCTGAGAGTCTTACCACTTTGTCTTCTCATGGTGTGACCCAGAAGGGCAAGAGAGTTTGTGATTGGGCTGGAAGGATGCCCCAGCAGTTAAGAGCATTGGCTGTTCTTCCAGGGGACCTTGGTTTAATTCACAGCAGACACAGCAGCTCACAAGTGAATAAAATTCCAGTTCCTGGGGATCTGATGCCTTCTTCTGGCCTCCATGAGCAACAGGCACGCATGAATACACAGACATCATGAAGACAAAGCACAAAAAAATAAAACACACAGAGAGACAGAGAGAGAGAGACAGAGAGAGAGAGAGAGAGAGAGAGAGAGAGAGAGAGAGAGAGAGAGAGATTGTGCTTCAGAGATCAAATCTCTAGCCTTAGGGTCTTTACATCTGCTATTAATCCATTCGTAAGTGTGAAGCCCCCTCACCAAACTCTTCCCACCAGGCTTCCCTTCCTACAGGTTGTACCAGGAGTCATGTCTCTAACATATGCTCTGTGGGAGATACTCAAACCAGGGTGTTAGTACCTGGACCTGCACCTTTAGACCTGTCCTTACAGCCTAAATCGGTCCACACCTCCCTGTCGCACTCTCTGGGAAGGGAATTAATGAGCTGGTTGTCTGCTCTAAGGGTAGCTGAACAAGAACACCACCAATGGATTTGCCAAGGTGGATGGAAGCTGGAAAGGCGGTCTTCCTTGGGGAAGAACACGCTAAGTGGTTGTCTAGTACCAGAAGATCAGCCCTGAAAACAGACACAACAAGTAACAATATACGAACTGAACAGGTTATATTTAGGAGTACATATGTATACACATACATGCATTTTATAACAATTAGTGGAAAAAGAGGCCACTAACTTGAAGGAGAGTGGAGAATGGTATACGGGACAGTTTGGAGAGAGGAGAGGGGAGAGATGTAACTACATTAAAACCTCACAGCCACTTCAAGCTCCCACACTGGTGTTCCCTGCCCACAGACCCTCCCCAGGTAATTTGTGATTTCCTTCGAGGGCGGAGCCTTCTGCTATGTGCTGCCTGGAAGGTTCAGCTCCACTGCAAGAGACACCAAGTTTATCTACATAGTCTGGATGTGGAGAGAGTGCCACCGGAGGGGCAGATTTGACATCCACTCCCGCCCTCCCATTCATGACTCAGCTTCTCTACACACTTTCCTCCTCTCTCCAGGTGTCTAGCAAGACCCTCCCTGGCTGGTAGCTGTAGTCCAAAGTGTGTGAATAAGAGCAAATCATCTCAGTGCATTGAAGGTGGAGGCAGGTGGGTCAGAAGTTCAAGTTAATTAGGATCGTCCTAACTTTCTTAAGACCCTATCTCCCAAAAAGGATAAATTATAAAGTAAAAAGTCTATGAACAGGAACTGCTTATTAACAGTTATGCAGAGGTCATCCTATTTCTTCTGCCACCCAGACTGTTTTTTTTTTTTTAAAACAAAGAAGGATTATACATCCCAGGCTGGTCTTGAACTCACTATTTTCTATCTATAGGGTGACCTTGAACTTCTGATCCTCCTATGTACACTTCTTCAAATGCTGAGGTTATAGGAGCATGCCACCACGCCTGGTTCTAACCCTCCTCCTCTTCTGGGAGCATAGCAGATTGTCCCCTGGGCTTCACCCCTTCTATGCTAGAGAGGCCACACGGTTCACATTAGGTCCAGAAGAATTTGTTCCTGGGCTCATTATCTCACCAAGGAAAGTCAGTATCAAAAAGGGACAGAGGAAAAGGGAGTCTAAGGGATGCTCTAGGTCCTAGCCATAAGCCTGCTGATTATCTAAGGGACAGAGGAAAAGGGAGTCTAAGAGGTGCTCTAGGTCCTAGCCATGGGCTAGCCGATTATCTAATGCTGGTCCAGCCATCTCTCTATTGCAGTGAGACAGTAAAATTCTTTCTCCTCCTCGCTTCTGTTTTGAATTTATGTCACTTTGACTTGGAGTTCTGATTCTTGAAATAAGTGTTGTAAAAAAATACTCAAAGATCTCAGAAGCGGCTCAGTTCCTTTGGATTTAATTAAAAGTCACTGTGTCCTCTGGGCAAAACCTCTGAGCATACCTTTTTACCTAAATCCAGGACAGTATTTTTTTTCTACTTTGAGAAATATGCTTAAGGACACCTTCTTTGAAGGCATCTTCTCAGCTTCCAGTCCCTACCCTAGATGTTCCCACAGAGTTTCCAGATCACCTCCCTCTGAAGCTTCCCTAGCCACCTGTCTGATTAACTTCAGCACAGCTAGTTTCCTGTCATGATCTGAAACTGCCTGGATGTCTACTGGCTTGCTCGAGGTTGGAGCTCCTTGAGAAAGGAAATGCACAGAGGGCAAATGTCATTGTGTGTGTCCGTAGCTGGCTCCCCAGTATCCAGAACACCTGGCATCTGGCACGGCCCACAAGCATCAGCTAAGTGACCAAATGAGTGAAATAAAAGGGGAAGGGCTCATTCCAAACCTGTGGGTGTGTTCATCTATACACATGTGTGTGTTGATACCCATGAATGTGGGGGGGGGTGTGCACGTGCGCACATGCGCACACACGGGAAGGCAGAAGTCAACCTAGGGGTCGTTCCTCAGAAGTCATCCATATTGTTTCATGAGATGTGGCCTTTCATTGGCCAAGCAGGCGATGAATTTTTGAGACGCAGTCTCTCATTGGCCAAGTAGTCTAAGCTGGCTGGCCACAGAGCCCTTCTGTTGCTAAGGAGATCACCTCCTGTCAAAGAAGCTATTTCTGGTTTTGAAGATTCCAATGCCTGAAAATAGAGCTTCCTACAGAAACTGAATGTGATCCTAGAAGGTTCGCCTGTTTCTGCTTTTCTTTGGAAGATGGAAGAGCCGCGTCTTCAGGTTGGTGTGAGCACAGTGGAGTTCCTGTGGTGTCTCTCTTCTCCCCACACACAGCTAGAACACTCCACATGGCAGCCATCCTGTGTGCCCTCCTGCTTAAACTCAAATTACCTTGACTCAGACTTGCCTAGTCCAATTAGTAAAGCAGTCCTTAAAAACTGGACCAGTATGAGTCTAACCTGGCACCCTTACTAATTCCTAATTATTCACCCTTAGATCACCTTCTTCTCCAGCCAGGGAAATGGTGGGGGCGACCTGGAGCTGACCGAAGCTGCCAACATATGAAGCGACAGAGTGAGAGCTACCATCTGGGCCCTGCTGTGAGAGTCCCTGAGAGACATCTGGAGACGGCACCTGGCTCCAAGCAGGATGGCTGGCTGGGTGCCCATGGACTCCATGGGAAGGAGAACTCTCTACTCTCCCGAGCACACAGGCAGGCAGGGACACACAGAACATGGTGTCCGCGTGTGTTTACTCTGGTTGGCATGTTGGAGCAATGGGAGGGGCTGTGTGGCACCAACTTGGTCTGCCTCATGCCCTGGCTGGCACCCCTCAACCCCAAGGTTCAAGTCAGTCCAAATCATTGTCAGGATACATGGGGATCTCTGCCAAGGAGAAGAAAAGATGGTGATAAGCCCTGTGCTATGTTGGAGCCCAGAGAAACTAGGAGCCATGGGGGTGGTGGAGACAGCACCAGAGAATTCTGAGTCATCTCACGGAAAGGACCGACCAGGGTGGGTAAATCCTGGACTGATTGACAAGTAAGGCTTCCTTACAAATGCCAGGCAGAAAAGCATGTGGAGGATGGACAAGCAGGCTTCTCGGGGCACTAATAGAGCATGTCTCCCCTAAGACAAGATCAACAGAAGGCATCTAATTTAAAATACTTCCAGAGGCAGATGATGTTCTGCCCTCAGATGCATACTAATGCACCAAGGGAGATAAGAAAGGACTGTGTGGTCAAGTGTCTCAAAGAACGAGCTTTACTTCAATTGCCCTATCAGGAATTGCTTTTAAAGAACTATTTTTACTCTTTAAGAATTTCATATTTTGACCCATATTCACCCCTCAACTCTTCCCTGGTCCATTCCCCTTTCCTGAACACCCAGCTTTGTGTCCTCTTTTCTATTTTGAACCCATGGAGTCCATTTGTGCTCCCTATACACAGCCGGGTGTGGGGCCAGCCGCGGAGGTGTGGTCCTTAAAGAAAAGACTCTCGCTCTCCCAGCAGCTATCAATTATCAATAGCTTCTTAACCTGTGGTGAGACTTTGTACCTACACCCCCACCTCCATGCCAATATTTTGTCTGGCTTGAGCTGTACAAGTCCTGTACATGCTGTTATAACCCTGTGAGTTTATCTGCGCAACTGCCAATCCCGTGTGCCTAAATAGGCCCTAGGTCCTAGAGGCGAACCTACCACTAGAATGCAGTTAAACGGACAGAATTGAACTAATGCCAAATGACTTCTGGTTATACCCATACACTGGTGCATCTCTTACCCCTCATCAGAGAAGCATCCTTTTGCGGTGAATGGCGGTAAACGTAGAGATCCACAACTCATCAAGATATAGAGAATAGGAAACTGTAGAACCCTCAGGCCTAAATAGGGCATGTATTCCACATCCCCTCCTTCCAGACCTAGGGATTATTTTGGAAGAGAGGGCAGAAAGATTGTAAGAGCCAAAGGTGGTGGACGGCTACAGAATAAAACAAAGGAAAACAGTGTTTTCTGCTAAGGTGTTTCTTAAGGACATTGGGTGTGCATGAACATACACTATTATTAAAGCACGCTTGGCTCAAAGGAGCATCAACAGCGATGAAATGTCCCCAACAAGCTTAGAATAAATAAGTGCAGCTTATTTGAAAACAAAGTTATGGAATCCCAAGGTACCACCTCCCTGCAGCCTAAAACCTGACAAAAGCTTATTGAAGGACACAAAGCAGGCTTGAATAAACAGAGAAGGATAATGAGCCCCAGGCAGGCACACTTGGGATTACACACCCCCAGCCTATGTGCCAATGTGATTGCTGTGAATTTCATGGAGTATTTCTTAAAGTTCACATGGAAAAATATTGAACACAGAGAAATACCCAAAATGTTTTCAATAAAAATACCCTGTGCAATTTGTCCTTTGAAGGAATGAGTGCAGCAGATCTTGAATAACTTAAATAGCGGGGGTACTATTCTAAAATTGTACAAGACTGAGTAAAACAGATAATCCACAAACAGAATCAATCACAAAAAGTTTAAGCATGTTACATGTCAAATTTAAAGTTAGCCTGTTAAAAGAATTGAATCAACGGTTCTTTGAAAAATTGGTATGTTTCAGCTGGATGCCAACTTGGATTCTCATTTAATTCTGTTGGCAAACCATTGCAGGAAACCACATGTATTGAGGCACTTGCAGAAGGGCTACAAGAAAAGAGTCCTTATTCTTTAAAAGAAAGCAGTAGGATTTTAAATGAGACAGTTCAAACGCTTAAGAGAAAAGCATGGGTTTTACTAATGGAAGCTTTAATGGTGTATGCATCAGCAACGATGAAAAATGGCTGATTAAAGGAAAACTCCAGAAACCCTCGATTCCTCTAGGACATGTGGGGATAAGTCCTAAATAGTACTGCAGACGTGAGATGAGAAAATCCATGAACTGGGGTGAGGTTTGTCACCACTGAGCTTGACAGTAAGTTCTGCTGTTTGAGGTTTTTTCAAGAGAATGTCTGGGTAAGTGCTTTGAGACATTGACATTGGGAAGCATATTTGGTGAGGGGGGAACAAATCCCTAAAAGCACAGGAGACAGGAAAAGCCGAAGTAAATCAATGGAAAATATCTTACTAAATACATCAGACTAAGAAAATAGCTCTCCCAGTGAAGAGACAGTTTACAGAGTGTGAATCCTTCTCATCAGGGCTCATATGCAGAATATTCCCTGAGTGAACACACAAGAATAACCTGAGTTTAGAAGAAAAGATGTTAGAACAAAACAAACATTACTTAGAAGACATACAATTGGCTAGTGGGTCCAAGAAATGCTCAGCATAACCCATGGAAATGCAAGCTAAGCCCAAAGCAGGATATCACCTCACTCTAGTGAGAAAGGCTATCCACAAATGGAGGGCCATGGACCACAGGTACCATGAAAGCAGCAGGAAGAACGATTTGGGTGAAATGGAAAAGACCAGCAGGAAAGGGTTGGGGGCAGCAGAGAGGAGTGGGGAAGGGGACTGATGAGAACAACATATAGTGGGAGAAAGACACACAATTGGGAGAATTTTAATCAGTACAACCATATGGAGAACAGAACTTCCTGAAAAGCCTGAAAGAAAAACTACCATATGACCTATCAATCCCATTATCTGACTTATAGCCAAAGAAAATGAAAAGAATGTGTCAGAGACATCTGCCTGCACTCTCAGGTTCCTTGTATCATTAGCCACAATGGCCCTAGAAATGAAGCATATATTCAGTAAATAAACATGTATTAGCTGATTATCAGACATCCACAAGGGAACACTATTCAAACAGAAAATGAACATGATACCATCATGTCCAACACCATGGAAGGAATTAAAGATTGCAAAGTTAACTGAAATAAACCACACAGAGCACAACAACAACAAAACATGAATTATCATTCTCTATCATACATTGAATATTAAAAAGTGGATGTCATGGGAGCTGAGAGTGGAACGGTGGCCAACAGAGACCAGGGAGAGCAGCAGGCAGAGAAGCTGATGAACAGGTACTGAGCTGTGGACAAACGAGGCAGCTGAAGATGAGCTATGGCGTAGCATGGAAACCATAGATAATGATGGTGTACATTTATTTGGAAAATATAGATGAAAGGATTTGAATGTTTGCATAAAGGAATGATCAGTGTTTGAGGACATCTGGATGTTTAATTTTAAATATCACACAATGGATACCTGTGTCAAAGCACTGTACCCCATAAATACATTTGTATGTATTGTAAAAAATAAACTTAATTTTAAAAGACCCAATTAAAATAAAATGTATCAAAAGTAGGTCTCTATCATCATAATTTTCAGTGACAAATACAGTATTTGTAATTTATTCATGTAATCAAATCAATTCTCTAAGCAAAAGAACCTAATTAAGCAGACGTAACCATCCCTGAGAACAAACATCTACACACGAACGCATTTGATTTTCTAATCATTCCATCTTCTGGAAGGACACTTACTGCGTATATTTAAAAGCAGAATAGGGTCTGATTTTCTTTTTCTTTTTTGTGAGATGAGGCTGGCTGGTCTGGAACTCAAAGACCTATCTCTGCCTCCCCAAGTGCTAAGATTTAAAGTATGTTTTCCCTTGCCTGGCTGCAGGATGGTTTTACTAATTTGAAACACCCAAAAGTTTTGTTACCATGGCATCATTTTTGTGTTCCTGGTTCTGTGGGTTTGTGCCTCGGACTGAACTCCATTTGGACAGCTCTGCACATCTAACCAGGCTGAGCTGGCTTTGGTTGGGCATGAACTTGGTCTCAGACCCTAGAATGCTGAATTCCAATGGAAACTTTGCAGGGCCAGCAAGGTTCAGCACCACACAGGCTCTGCCACCTATAAAAATCAGCCTGTCCCCATGGAAACCTCTGTGAAGAGTAGAGAAGCTCGCAACTCCTTTCAGAGCCTACAGCATGACATCATAGTTCTCTATTGGTCAAAGTCAGTCAGGAGGTAGAAATATTCTTTATATTCTTGATATTCTGAAATTGCTACAAAGGCCCTCTTAAGATATGTGAAAAGCCAGCCAGTGAAATGGCTCTACTGGAAAGGTACTTGCCCCCAAAGGACTGGCAACCTGCGTTTGTTGCAGAAACCCATGGAATGTGGAGTGAGAAAACTCATTCACCAAAGTTGTCCTCTGATTCTGTTGCACATACCACGAAACACATGTCCTCCCAACACTCACATAATGCAACAACAATAATAATAACAAAGCATTATTTTTTTAAAGGTACCCAAAGGTTACAAGTCCCATGAGGACTTATGTGTGTATTTTTCAGTTCTAGAGTCTCAACAAATTGAATATACCCAGGTGTAAGCTGTAGTTCATGGACCAAATCGTATCTGCTGCTTCATTTGTTGTTGTTGTTGTTGTTGTTTAAATAAAGCTTTCTGTATTCATATTAAAATCACTGGGCCTAATAGTGGTGTCTGAGAGCAGATGGCCCGCAGAGTCTGAGCCTGTCTGGGAAACTTGCTGTTTTAGACCAGCTGGTGATATTAAGATCTTAAATGCATCTTGCTTCTGACTACAACAGAACCCAGTGTCTGACTGTATTGATTGCTTTAGTTGTCTAAAACCAGTGAGGAAAGATGAATGTGGGTGAACACGTAGATGATGAGTTTGCTTGTGTCTAGTAAACTAAAACCTTAATTTAGTGAGCTGTATGCACGATTCTAAATTTTTCAGACAGGGTGAGAGACAGGTGAAGAGAGACTGAGTTTTCTTATAATGAGGAAAAGCAAAAGAAGCCCCCACCCCTTGGTGTTCTTGGCTGCCAAGACCGACTGATTATCATGAGCCATTATAGTGCAGCAAGGTACCTTTCTCCCCCACATTAGTGTTGTCAACAAATGTTACTGTGTGACTTACCTGATTTTACTTACATCTCTCTCTAATATTCTCTGTTTTGACATTGTGTTAGGTGCTGTATCGTGTCTATTTAGTTATTCTCTCGAGGGAAGACCAGGGCCCTTAACTTTCCCATCTCTCCTCTCATCTGGGTTTCAGTTAATATCCAAAACAGAGTGTCTTAGCCTGATTGTCTCTGCGCATGTCTCAAAGCTCAGCTAGGAACTGCAGCTCTCGAAAATCCCCAAGTGGCAGAAAGTAAGTAAAATATCAACAGCAGACAAACAAAAGTCACAAACACAGACCGAAGGTAAAAAGAGGTGACTCAGCACAAAGCAGTCAATTTCTTGAACATACAGAGAAAAGATTAGTAACAAGTAAGTGACTTGAACAATCGGACCCAGCAGGCATCTTAGACTCCTCCATCCCACCACACAGAACACATGATCTGTTCAAGTACATTCTTAAGGACAAGCAAAAAGCCCTCTGAATAAATAAAGAAGTTAAGACAAACAAAACGCACAACCATAAAAAGAAATGAGACTTCATTATCAGAGGGAAGGTCTGGTTGGTCACTGTAGTACATCCCTCTATTCTCAGCACTCCAGAGCCTGAGTCAGAAAATGGGGTCCAATTTTAAAACAGTCCTTATCTCAAAGTAAATAAAGTAAAAATATTTGATAAATATACATACATGTTAATGTTAAATACGGCATTGTTAGGTAACTAGTAAGTCAAAAATCAAACTTTTCAGAGATAGTAAGATAATGGAAACAAAACAGAGTATACCAAAACATGTACATTCACCTGCAGTCTGCTGAGTGGGAAATTCCTCTCTGTAGCTCCAGTTTGGAGAGAGAGCACAAGCTGATAGCTCAACCTCCCAATCTTAAGACTCTAGAAAAAGAAGAGCAACCTAAGTGAAAAACCTGGAAAACTAAGTAGACTGGTATCAAAATCAAACAACTAAGGAAGCCAAAGCAATGGAGAAAACCTTCAGTTAAGTGGACCAAAATTCGCAGGCTCATAAGTAGACTGCCAGGAAAAAAATTGAAAGGAATTAAGACTATAGAATAAGAAATGAAAAGGGAGATGCCACTAAAACTGGACACAAGAGAGGCTATAAGGAAATGTCATGTTTGTGTAAATAAATTGAATCTCTTAATAAAATGAACAAATTCCTAGAGAGGCAGCACGATAAAAACCAATTCAAGGCAGCAGGAAGCTGAATAGGTCTTTAACAAGGAAAGAGATCAAGTTAGTAATCACCAAAGCCCCAGTGTTATAAGCCCAGGGGGTGATGGCTTCCTTTGGAATTCTGCCAGTTGCTTAAGGAACTAACACCGATTTCTTCTTGAAGTCTTGCAAAACATGAACAAGAGAAGACATTCCAACTCATTCTATAAAATCAGTGGAAGTTTCTTCTACTGGAAAACTCAACTGTCTGAAGAAGAAGAAAAATATATACTGATGAATATTCAGTAAGAATATAGATCTAAAATCCTCAACAAACAAACCATGTCCAGTAACACTTAAAAGGGATTGTACAAAACAACCAAGGGCAATTGACCCAAGAATCCAAGGTTGGTTCAACACACAAGATCTGTCAATGTGATGCAATGCTTTGCAAAGCACACAGCAAAACTACAACATTGTATCATCACATGCTGAGAGAATTTCAAATATTTTTTTCTACATGCGTTTTGAAAAGAAACACCCAACATCCAGGCAGAGAAGAGAACGTTCTGTCTTGAAGAAGAGCACCTACGGATACCTGTAGCAAGCAGAGTAATTAATCCTGAAGGTGTAAGACTTTCCCATGAAAGTCAGAGCCCATGCTCACCCTTCTATTGACACTAACATTGGGAATTGAATAAAATATAATTTGATCATATTCACCAATCCCCCAGCTCCTCTCAGATATACCCTACTCCCTTACCCACCCAACTTTGTTTTATTTCTCTTTGGTCTGAAATTCCCTGAGTCCAACTTGTGTTGCCCATATACGCTGGGATGTATGCCCTTCCACAGGTGTATGGTTGGCTTTTATCAAAAGTCACACCTTTAAAAAACAAAACAAACAAATAAAAACAAAACTTACTCCTGGTCTCCCAGCTCTCAGCAGCTCGTAGCTCCTCAGCTGGGGTGGGACTTTCTGCTTAGCTTCTATCTGCATGCTGCGGTTTTGTCTGACAGAAGCTTAAAAAGTGGTATTAAGGTTTCATCTTACATTGGTCATAATGGCTAAGGTTTTAAGAAAAGAAATGGCAAATGTTGGCCTGGATGTGGAGAAAAAGCAAAACTTTTTTAGTACTGGAGGGAGTGAAAATTGCAATTACTATGAAAGTCAGCATGGAGTTTCTCAAAAACCTAGAAATATATTGACTGTGTGACCCAGCTGTACCACCCCTGGGCTTATAGCCGAAGGACCCGATGTCCTATTACAGAGATGTCTGCTTGCCCATATTCATTGCCAGGAAAGGGAGCAGTCCAAATGTCCATCCGCTCATGAATGAACAATGAAGACGTGGTCCATATAGTGTATTATGGTCCATATATACAGTCAAGAATTACAAAGTTGTTTAGAAAAGTGGGATCATGAAATTTGTAGGGGAATGGTTAGAGCTGGAAGCTCATCACTCCGGTGAGGTAGCCTAGACCCAGAAAGACATATGTCATGTGTTTTTCTTTTTAGCGAGAATTAGCATTGAATCTGAAGATATCTGTCTTTCATTCATTTTAGTTTTTCGAGTCAGGGTCTCAAGGAGCCCAGACTGGCCTTGAATTCCTGGTTTCCTCATCTTAGCCCCAGTGCTGGGATTAGCACTCTATGAGCCACCATGAATGTCTTCCACTGATTTACTTTTTTTTTTTTTTTGAAATAGGGTCTCTCATTGAACTTGAAATTTATTGATGGACTAGATTAGCTGGCCAATGAGCTCCCTTTTCTGCTGTCCAGTGGCACTCACATGGCTTTATGTAGGTACTGGGATATGAACTCAGGTTCGCACGCTTGCAAAAAGAGCGCTTCCCCTGCACCGAGCCACCTCTCCTGTGTACTTTAAACCATCTACAGAGGCTAGCTAACACAATGAGTACATTACGAAATAGTTGCACTGCACTTTTAGAGACTGGCAAGAAAGCCACCTGTGCTCATTCAGTACCAGTGCAACTGTTTGCCACTACGTTATTATGCATCTGGACTTGGTTGGCACCGCAGATCCAGGATGCATGCACACAGAGGGCTGACTTATATAATCCAAGCACAGAGAGGCTGAGGGGTGGGAAGAAGCCTAGATTTTGAGAAATGGTGTGAGTGAGCCCTTGGGTTGTTGTTCTTTTTCTAGCTGCATTTACTCCGAACCTTGAGATTGACAAGGAGTTCATCATCCATTGTGTTCTCCAGCCATGCTTCACCTCAGACAGTGAGGCAGGGTCTCCTACTTGAACCCCAGACTTGCTGATTTGGCTGGCCCATTCCCCGTCTCTGGCTCCAGAACACTGGAATTGCAGGTGGTCCCCACACTTGGGTGGTAAGTGCTTTTGTCCATTGAGTCATCTTTCCTGCCCTCCCAGCAGAAAATTCTTGAAATAAGAAACACAAATGGTCAATAACCACTTTAAACAAGTGTTAAACATACTTAGCCAACAGGGAAATGGCAAATTAAAGCTAATTTTAGAGTTCTCAGCTCAGCTAGAATGGCTATAGTCAACAAAACAAAGAACAGTAGATGCTTGGGAAAATGTGGAGAAAGAGTAGGCCCTTACCCGCTACCAGTGGAAACATGAACCAGTGCAGCCTCGATGCAAATCAATATTGCCGTTCCTCAAAAATTTAAAACTAAATCTACTGTATGCCTACTCCTGGGTGTGTGTGCGTGCACGTGTGCATAGTGGTTATATAATATAGTGCACATATGCAATGAAATTCTCTTCAGCCATAAAGAAAAATGAATGACAACTGCGAGAAAAATAGAAAGAACTGAAAATTTTTATATTAAATGAAGTATAACAGAGGCAGAAAACAAAGAAAGTGTGTCTCTTCCCATGATGAGAACCCTACATTGCAAATGTGTGTGGCTGCAGGTAGAGATAAAGAACCTGTAAAGGAGACTGAGTTGCCTTATTTGTAATTAAACACATGCTGGAAATGGCCCAGCCAGTCACCAAAATGGCCACATCAACATGTAGAGTCAGTCACACAATGAACTATAACTCAGAACAAGATAAATTAACCAAGATATGGATGAATTTCAAAATACTCATGCCAAGCGAAAGAAGCCAAACAAAAGTGGTTCATACTGCACACTTTTCATTTTAAAGATTCAGTGTGTGGAATGACAGACAGCAGTGGAGCTGTTGCCTAGGAATCTGCTGATGAGGAGGGGGAAGAGGGATCCTGGGAGAACGGGGAGGGGGGGTGAGTGCTTTGGGCCTGATTGGTTTGTATGGTATCTGCGTTTTCTTTGTTCTTTGTATGGACGGAACAGAAGAGTCTGAAACATTGATAAATTAAGTTGATTGCCTTCATTAGTGAGAACAAAACAAAAATAACTCAAAGGATTAGTTCCCCCTCTATCTGAATTTGAGAATAAAAGGTAATAAGTGGACCCATTTATTTGGAGTAAAGTGGAAGATTCTATCACTGAGCATCATTGAAAGGCTTTGTGCTCTGAAGTCAGAGTACAGGAGTAGTCAGAGTCTCTAAGGCTCTGCAGCTGTGTGCTGAAGGCCCACAAGTCAGTTTAAAGGCGTGGACCGAGTGTGGCAGGCAGCAGAGCCTAAATTCCCAGGAAAATCCATTAGCACCTTTGCACAAAACAAGCTGGAATGCATAATGGATCGTGAACCTAAATTCATTTTGATAAATGGTCCAATAACTTGCAGCTAAAATAAATAATTCCTCCTCTTCTCTTCCTCCGCCCATGGCTAGGGAGACACATCATAAGTTAAAACCACAGTGCAATTGTCAGCAGACCCTTCTATGGAATTTCCATCTCTGAGGCACAGCAGGACATTCCTAACAAATCACATGCTAACATCCATGTTCTGGGTAAAATCAGATTTGTGGTGGGTGCAGCCCTGGTTCGGAGGTGGCAGTGGAAGTTCTTCATCATAATTCACCAAATGTTGCCACTGCCTGCTTGCCTCTACTTTCTGGAAACATCCTTGATCTTCTGTGTTGGGACCTCTGCCATGCTCTAGCCATGTTACGCATGCATGTGCTCTCTGCCTCTCCCAGGAGACTAGGATTCAGTTTTCAGCTCCAACATGGCTACTCAGAGTCATGTGAGTCCCAGAGATTCAAACACCCTCTTTTGGCTTCCATGGGAGCTGTATGCCTGTGGGGTACAAACACACCTGCAGGCAAAAACACCCATGTATTATTAAATATATTAATATATTATATAATATATTAAAATAACGTAGCAAAGGACAGCAAAATCTCATTGCAGGTGTCTGAATTGTTGGAAACTTCAGGGAGATCCTGTTACAAAGGAAGCAATCGGGACACACACCAAACTGGGCCAGATCACCAAAGTCCCTAGTCTTATCCTAACTGAAAGGAAGACACTGAGAAGATGACAGCCCACGGGGGACACTTGAAAGACTTTTTTAAATTTGTGATCAAACACACCAAAATATCTGCTGGATATGGTTCACTGGGTGAAATGTTTGCCAGGCACCCACATAGAGTAGGTGTGGTTTCTCAGGTTTATCTTCCCAGCATTGGAGACAGGCAGATCCTGGGGCTTGCTGAGTCAGTGACCTCTGGGATCAGTGAGAGACCCTGTCTCAAACATAGAGACCCTGTCTCAAACATTAAGGAGGACATCTGGTATCAACCTTGCTTCTACATGCCTGCACATGAATACACACACACACACACACACACACACACACACACACACACACACCATAAAACTTACTGCCTTAACCATGTTTGGATGTACTAACCTGTGTCATAAATACATATTTACAAGGTGGTACAGCCATCACCACAATCCATCTCCTGAACTCCTCATCATCCAAAATTGAAACTATCCCCATCACACACTGGCTCCAGGCTGTGCTGCACAGCCCCAGGCAGCCTAGATCCTATGACCATGCTTTATGAGTTTGACTCCTTACTAAGTAAAATCAAACAGTATCCATCCCTCTGTGAGTTTATTTCCCATTCGCAGAATACTCTCAAAGTTTATCAACATTTGAACATCTATCAGAAGTTCCTTTCTTTAAAAAAAAAAAGCTGTATGTTTTATTTATGTGGTATGTGAGTGATGGGGGTGTGTGCACATGAGAGCAGGTGTCTGTGGAAACCAGAAGAGGGCGTCTAGTTCCCTGAAGCTAAAATAAACATCCGAGTGCCGAGACTGAACAAGGGTCCTCTGAAACAGCAGCACACAGCATTAACCCACTGAGCCATCTTTCTAGCCCCTCCTCCCTTTTTTAAAAAGCTCAACCATGTTCCATCATGTGGATATAACCCAACACTGTCTACCCCGTTGCCCACAAATGGACACTTGGGTTGTCTCTACTGTGGGGCTACTGTGAAAATGAACGCAATGTTTACGTATGCAATGAACATACATAAACAAACCTCTTCCGAGCTTCCGATTGACTTCCATTCTTGCTGCCGGAATAGCCAGAAGGACAGTTGCTTCTGGAATAGTTCTAGCTTTAACATTTTGTGTAGTAGGAGCAGCGGGCAGGCCTGCTTTTCGTCCTGCCCGGCTCCTGCACAGCTAGCTTTACCCGAAATAATTACACGGAAACTGTATTCTTTTAAACACTGTTGGTCCATTAGTTTCAGCCTCTTATTGGCTAACTCTCACATATTGATTCAACCCATTTCTATTAATGTGTGTAGCACCACGAGGTGGTGGCTTACCGGGAAGGATCTTAACCTGCGTCCATCTTGGAGAGGAGAGCTATAGCATCTGCCTCATTGCCATCTTCCCAGCATTCTGTTCTGTCTACTCCACCCACCTACGTTCTGACCTATCAGGCCAAGCAGTTTCTCTATTAATTAGCCAATGAAAGCAATGAAAGCAAATACAGAAGACTCTCCTACATCAATTTTGAGGGACTGCCATGCTGCTTTCTTGCTGGCAGTGTTTAGAAACTGCCTGAGTGGGTAAGAAAGATACCTTAAGGGTCATCAAGGAGGCTGTCTTGGTTCTGTACCCCCTAACAAATCTGGAAATGAGAATTTTGCATGCAGGAGCATGTCTGGGGATCTTACTGGAGCAAGAGAAGCTGCGAAAGGATGGTTGGAAGAGAGATGCAACTGAAATGATCCCTCCCTTGAACCTGCAGACTGAAGCTGCAAAGGTGCTGAAGCACACCGTCCTACTTCAAGCTGTCACCGGTGCGTGCAGATTCCAAGACACACGTGTGACTTGCTTAGGTACTTCCCTTCATGAAAGATGATTCCCAGAGGGGAGTTTACTGGGCGCCTTCAACCACTAGCATGTCCAGTGGCCTAGTGAAGAATAGGGGCTCCAGTCTGAAATCACAGGTTTGGGGGTGTTATACGGCACCATCCAGTTCTGAGACGACTGCCATTGTCTGTCCAGTTGGTAACAGTGGCTTGGCCAAAGTGCTAGCTGTAGATCCTTGAGCAGAATTTGATTTTTAAAAGCTATTTTCAAGATAGAGAAAATATTATTTGATCAAAAATTGAAATTTGATATGTGTGAGAAAGAATAAAACTATCCTGATCTCAAGGTTGTTGGTGCGGCACCTAGAGGCATCAGGTCTTAGCAAGGATGAAAATGATGGGAGAAGGAGGGGGTAGGGTTGGTTCTTCATAGTTTAATCTTAGATGTGCTATGTAAGAGGTGCCTTGTCCAAAGGCAGATGTGGAGGAGATATCTGGATACATAAAGGGGAGTTCAGAAGAAAATCATGGGGTCACCAGACAGAATGGACAGAAGCCTGGAGACTGAGAGGTTAGTCAGAAGGAAGCAGAGAGGTGTGAGCAGCGCTCGGCAGTCCAGGAGACACGTGACAGGGCAGCCAGGAACAGGTAAGAAGGCAGAAATGACAGAGTGGCTATGACTGTCACCTCAGACTTATTCTCTGTCCTTTCTCAGACTGAATTTTCTGGGACATTTGTCCCTTTCATTCAGCTCCTGAGCTTTGCTTGGGGTCCGACCACAGCCCTGAAAGTTGCAGGCTCATGGCATGGTGACCATGTTTTTGTCCCTCCAGAGGCACCTCTCCAGTCTCCAGTTCTCACCTAGGCTCCAACAATGTCACCCCTCTGGTCCAGGAGCACCAGAGACTTCTTAGGGTCATCATTCTATGCATGGAACAGCATCTCGCTCCCCAGCTTATTTCTAAGCCGCCCAGCTACGACCATTTCTCTTCTGGAATCTCTGTTCAGGATTCCACCCAGATCTGCCAAGATCCCAACTAATGTCTGTGCTGTCTCGGAAGAGAAGTTTTTAAAGAACCGTTGGAAGGAGGACAGCGTCGGTTGTTTCAGGAGCTACCCGCAGTTTAAGAAGCACCTGAACGATGGCCACGGGGTTCCGCAATGTGAAAGAATGGTAGGCTTTTACCAAGAGCAACATCCTCAGAGATTAATGATGAACAGATACTCAGAATATGTTTGGGGGGGGGAATCTGAAAAGGGAAGAGTAGGCAACTATTTTAAGGAGCTTAGCTATACACAGGAGCAGGAAAATGGAGCATTTGGGAGAAGAGAGGGAGCAACCATCCTGAGGTGAAGAAATCTTCTAGTTTCCCTGCGTATGGGAACAAGCTACTGCAGTGGGGGAAATGAGGATACGGGGACATGAGAAACCACTGTGACCGTGTCCCTAAGTAGAGGAGAGTAGATGCTGAGCTATGCAAGAAGGCATTTGCCAGAGGTACTTGGAAGGAAGACAGTAGACCAAGGCTCGGATGCTGTTAGAATGCTGGCAGGTGCGGAGGATGAAAATCAAAGCATGATAATACTATCTTTTGATGTTTAAATCATGCCCCGTTGTGGCCTAAAAGTTGCAGCATCTCTTGACAGTGATAATGAGGAAAGTCGCCAGAGGTTGGAGAGGAAGATAAGAGAGTGAGAGGGCAATGGGCCAAGGAGTGGTACTGTGACTCTGGGGCCAATTTGTGTGACAAAGGATTCTCACAGGGCCAATCATCACATCTCTAAAGTCAGGTCAGGTCACAGGGGTGGTATGTCTCTATCATATTTGGAGGAAAGGGGCATTCCCTTCTCTACAGACTTAGAGTTTTGTGGAGAGCGCAGGAGGGTCGCCACAAGAACGCTTCTGCTTACCCTGGGAGCTCAGCCAGTGAAGGGGGAGCACGGACAGCCACATAAAGGTGCTAGAATAGACTCAAATATTAGTGGCCGATCAAATACATCGCTCTCCACACAAGGCTCACTGAAGAACACAAGACAATTTTTGTACGTATTGCTTATATCCAGGCTTCCATTGGGTTGGGGGAATGATTTCCTCCTAGGGCAAGAGAAACGGGCGTTGGTTTGCTTTGCACACTCCCTAAGCACAAGGAGCTGTTACCATTTTCAATGCACATCAACTCACAAAGGTAATATGAGCTGCTACTCTTGTTCAGTTCCACGGGTGACGAACTTCCACAAGGTAATAACTTGCCCCATGTTGTCAGGGTTAGTGCCGGTATCTCAGCTCAGGCTGCTGTCTCATAACGCCAGACTAGGTGTCCTCAAGTAAGGCTTTTTCTCTCTCTCTCCCCACTCTCTACCTCTCTCCCTCCTTCTCTCTCTCCTTCTCCCTCCCTCCTTCTCTCTCTCCATCCTTCCCTCCTTCCCTCTCTCCATTCCTCTCTCCCTCCCTTTTCATCCCTCTATTTCTCCCTCTCTCTCTCCTTCCCTTCCTTCCTGCTTCTCCCCTCCCTCTTGCTCCTTTCATCCCTGCCCTTCTCTCTCACTTTCTCTTGCTCTTACTCCCTAATTCTTGCTGTCTCGGTGTCTCCCACTTCCTATAAGAACACCTCATTTGACCTTAACTACCCCCTAAAACATCCAAACAACAAGTATAATAGGGCTCCGATCTTCAGTAAATGAATTCTGCAAGGTCTTAATGCGTACATCCTAACCCATAGCAGCAAAACTCTTTGGGTTCCAAAATTCCTCATTCTTGCCATCTGGTCTATGTAGCCAAACTTGGAGAACATTTCTAGATGAAAAATCAACACATTGTCTGGGCATGCATTCTTATGTTGACCTCAAATTGCTCCCCATGTCCCCTCGCACAAAGGAGGCTATAGCACAATCTAACCACACTCAAGCTCTAAAAAGAATGGCATAGCAATAGATTTTTATGCCCTACCATGGATGCCTCCGAGAACACAACTGAGCACAGCTAGCTTCGAAGGGTCAAAGTCACTGAAGCAGAAAATTGAATGATGGTTTGCAGGGTCTAGGGGGAGAGGGCAGTAAGGAGCGAGTTGTGTTCAATGAATATAAAATTATAGGCACGTAAGGTAAACACATTCTGGAAAGCTGCTGTGTGACAAAGAACCCGTGGTTAACAACACTGCATCGTGTGTGCAAGCGGATGGGTCATATGTTAAGCATTCTTATCGCAAAACAAAAGAAAGAGCAAGCAGCCCACAAGGGAACCAACGAGAAACCAAAGGGAACCTTTAAGCAGTAGGTGTGCTTACTGCCCTCATTGTGGACATACGATCCCAAACTCCTATGACTGTATGCCTTCAAGACACACAGCCTCTCTGCATCTCAACGATACCTCAGTGAAGTGAGTTTTTACAAGCAAGCCTCAGAACACAAGCACACCACGACACTTTCAGTTTTCAGAGGGCAGTGTACAGCTCTGCGAGGGTAGCCAACCAAAGTTCGACATCCTGAGCAGATTAATTAACAGGCATAATTTTCTGATCATCCAGAGTCTGTAAGGGATGGTGATTTTGGTATCCTCTCCCTGAGAGTGTAGACGACCATGTCCTCTCTTTCCTCTGTATCTTTACGTGACCTTCTATCCATATTTGTCTCTATCTAAATGGAAATTTTACAAGGACTTTTATAAGGACTCCAGGTTGGACTGAAGCTCATGCACACCACCTCAGCTGAACTTGAGCTTGCTCCTTAAAGTTCTGGCTGTAAGTACAGTAATGTTCTGAAGGACTAGGTGTTAGGACCTCAACATCTGGAATTTGAGAATCTCAGTTCAGCCCGTAAGAGGCATCTGCATTGCATGTGTGCGGTACCCATGTGTGAGCACTCATGTTTATAACATATGCAGGTGTAGTTACAAAGGGAGAAAGCAACGTTTGGGAAACTTCACAAAAATTATGTGCCTTTTACTCAAATGAATGAAATAAATGAACCTCTCTTTAAAACTCCATTGGTTTCATTCTTGCTCCCCCCACACACGTAAGAAAATAGACTCATTTGAACTGAAAAGAATAAAACATTTTTAAAACATTATGGGGAGGGGTGCATAGCACGAGACCCCAGGCACTTCGTTATGTTAATAAGGCAATACAGACACAAAGCCTGCCCCGTTTAGTAGCACGTCCAGATGGCTAAGCTCGGAATTACAGCCAGAGGATGGCAATTGGGATCTCTTGAGGGTCCCTCCTCATCCCTCTGTGAGCATCATCTGGAGGATGGAGCATCTGGCAGTGTCGTCTATGCAGGTCAAAGTGAGAAACCAGACAGGAAAGAAGACCAAGGAGCCAGCTTTGTGATTGAAGCTTCCAAGCGGATGCCTGTGCTGCTGTGTGAACTTTGAAGATCGTTTTCCCTCCCTGGGTTTTGCTTTCATCAACAGTCAAAGAAAGAAACTTAGCTCAGCAGAAAGTTAATCAGGCATGATTTCACAGGAGGCTCACAGGACAGGACAGATGACTAACACCCCCTCCCTGATGAGGAAAAGTCTGGAAAGAAGAAAAGGTGATCAATAATGGTAAAAGAAGACAGAGGAGAATAATCAAGACAAGACAAGAGGGGGGCTAAATGCCCAAGTGGGTGTACCAGTTTCTCTCTTACAACCAAGATCAAAGGTCTATTTGCAGACAGATAGTCATGGGTTCAGCTAGGTCACCTCTGTCACCCTGAATAGGGGCTTCGGAAAAATCACTGCTTTCCTCAGCCCAAGCCTCACGTTTAATGGGTGCACTGTTGTGCTCTGGGGGTCTCATTGTGGAGATAAAATGAACTACACCAGTATCTGCCACAAAGTAGAAGAACCAACCAGGCAGCCAGAAAACTGGGAAATGCTTTTCTGTCTCCTGCCCGCTTCCTTTTCCTACTGGAGATGGAGCAACAGAACTGGGGATCATCCAACAGTGTAGAAGAATGTTGGAAGGATTTATTATGAAGAAAACAAAGAATTCAGCCAAAGCAAAGCTATAATCGTGTGTGAGAAAGAGAGAGAGAGAAAGATGTAGGTACAAGAGCAGGTGTGTGCACATGCATGAGGAGGCCAGAGGTAAATGATAGGTCTTCTTTTGTTGTTGTTTTCCACTTCAATTTTTGAAATAGTGTTTCTTACTGAACCTAGAGCTCACAGATTCAGCTAGACCAGCTAGCCCTCAGACTCTGGGGATCCTCCTGTCTTCTGTCTCCTGAGCTCTAGGATTGCGCGTGGATATCACAGAGCTCAGCTTTTTACGTGGGTCCTGGAAAGCCAAACCCAAGTGTTCGGGTGTGCACAGCAAGCATTTGACTGATGGAGCCATCTCCCTGGCCTCGCTAAGCAGCTTCTACGCCTAAAATATTTTCCATACTTGGCTACTAACAGCAACATCGAAAGCAATGCATAGAGCGTGACAGTGGGGGCTTCTGCCGCTTCTCATTTCCTTTTCTTGATGCAACTCTTGTAATTAAACACAAATCCTGAATAATGCAAACCTATAATTCATGCAAATTGATCCCTAATGAGAGGGAAACAAGCCAGGATTTAATTTGTTGAACTTGTGCGGGATAGGATAATGAGTTGCAAAGAACAGATGCAAAAATCTATCCGCTTTCATCTAAAATGAGCCCAGCATTTCATGTCTGCGTGCACTCTCATAAGCTTCTAATGCCTTCAATGCGATTTTAAATTATTTTGATAAGGAGATGATTGCAAATCAAGGATCCTGGGAGTTACCTGCAGGAAACCTCACTGTGTTCCCAGGTCCCCGGTGTTCCCCATAATCTTCACAGCCTCATCCCTATGACTTTCGAGTTCTGCAGGAGGGCTTGATCTGCTTGTTAAAAATAGGTAGCCATTGAATTCCCCAAATCAGGCCTTGACCAAAGCTTCAAGGTTTTGTGGAAATGGAAATTCATTCTAAACAAGAGGGAGACAGCACAGCACCTACCCATGCTGTCAGTGGTGGTGTTAGACAGAGAAGAGCATTTGGGGACAGAAGAGCCATTTAAGTGTGAGCATGCATGCCTAGTTTAGCACGTAATGGCTGGAAGGCGATCTCTTTCCTTTTCAGGTTGATCCTTCTGGGTACACAAGAGGAGCTCAAACGCAGAGCACACCTCAATGGATCCTCTCCAGATGCAATTCCCCCACCAGAGGTACAAGCCTGTCTCTGTGAGAGCCAACAATACTTCTCTGCTGGAACTAAATGAGGACCCAGTGTGAGCTGTGCAGGCTGTGCTGGCTAATCCCCTAAATACAGCCTCCCTGGAGGTGGTGGTTACCACTTCACAGAGGTGTATGCCTTCCTCCAAGACAATTCAGCAGTATGACTTAGCTTATACTGTTACTTAAAGCTGTGTTACTATGGTGAGAAGGTACATCAGCATTGAGAAAAGGCCCCAAGCACAGCATAGGAACAGAGGTCTTTCTCCAGGAGAGTCACTTGAGCTGCACCTGATTCCCACAGCAGTGAGCTGGGAAACACATGCTGATGTCCTCTCTCATAAAGGCATATTAGAGACTTGACGGCCAAGGTTTTCAGCGGTGATGTTTCTCTAGACTCTACCTACCACATGCCAAATGCAGACTCAGAAGGAGGACTGAGTTCAGGTGAACGATTCCATCTATACAGTTCATTCACACACTCTCTTTCCCATTCTGGGAATTGTGAGAACAGTCCTCAAAATCCAATGTCTGTCACCCCTCCAGGAAGTTTTTTTTATAAGACTGGGAGTCCCCGGTCTGCTAGGCCAAGCAATTCCTTCATGAGTCTCATTAAGAAATATTCAAGCAGTTATAATAAAATAAAGAATACAGACTGGTAAGCTTGTCGGCATAATTTAGTCTGACTAGGAACAGAAGGAAATGAGTTTTTTTGTGGTTGTTTGAATGTAATTGACACCCATAAGCTCACAGAGAGCGGCACTATTAGGAGGTATGGCTTTGTTGCAGTAGGTGTGGCCTTGTTGGAGGAAGTGTGTCATCATAGAGGCGGGCTTTGAGGTCTCACAGATGCTCAAGCCATGCCCAGTGTCTGAGTTCATTTTCTGTTGCCTATGGATCAAGATTTATTAACTCTCAGCTCCTTCTCCAGCACCATATCTGCCTGCAAGCCAACACAGTCAGGTGGGTCAACAGGTGAAATCCTTATCCTCTGATCCTCAAGTCCAAGGCAACACGTGCTCGCGAAGCAGAGCTGGTAAACAACTTTGACACAGCTTTCAGTAACTCAAATCAGAAGGAAAGTAAAGATCACTAGCAGGGAAGAGCAGCTGGAGGCCAGGACTCCAAATGGTTCCAACAGGTGGCAACCTTTACCCATTAAACCATCTTTCCCACCATGAAATGCATCTTAATAATCAAAGAGATGAGCCAAAAATATCATTTCCCTCTGTGGCCTCTTGAAGGTGTCCATCTCACTGTCTTTCCCAAGTCCTATGGCCTCCCGTGGTCTTCAGATGGTGACTCCTGCTGCCACTCTGATAACTCTCAATCATCACTGAATCTCTTCCATGATCTCTTCTCTCTGATGAGGACCACTGTGATCACATCAGTCTTCCAAGAACGTTCAGGACACACTTCTCAAGATCTCAAGATCCTTAGCAACATCACGGCTACAAAGATGCTGGGCCATCAACAGTAAGAGTCACATGTTCTAGAGACTGGGACATGGATATCCCTGGGAGCCTTTATTCAGGTCACCACGGAGTCCCGCCATTTATTTTCAAATCCAAGAAATGTGTGTTATTCTTTTGACCATAACGCAGCTATAACAAGCAAAGAGATATTTAAAACTGATGTCAAATAGTAAATAAGTGTGTTAAGAATATTGGTCAAGATCTGCCTTGTTGAGCACAAGTCTTCCTCTTTCCTGCCAGTCTGCTACCAAATAATGACATGGAGGCTTCTTATTAATTATGAAAGCTCAGCCTCTAACTTAGGCTTGTTCTTAACTAGTTCTTATCATTCAAATCAACCCATTTCTATTAATCTACATCCTGCCACATAACTTGTGACTTTTACCTCTCCTCCTGCATGCCCTGCTCCTCTGCATCTGGTTGGTGACCCCGCCTTTCTTCTTCCTAGAGTCCTCTCTGTCCCCAGAAGTCTCACCTAACCTCTTCCTGCCTAGTTATTTGTTTTTTTTTTTTTTTAAAAAAAAAAACAGTCAGAAAGTGCCATGGCAAAGACATATCTTCACACAGTGTACAAATATTCCTCAACAATTGGGGACTACAGGCAGACCTTGGAAATATAGCACCTTTGGTTCTAAACCACTGCACCAAGCAAAATATCACAGAAGAATAAATTTCACAACCTTGATTTCCTAATACATGTACAAGTTATATATCAATACTCTACATTAATCTAGGTGTGCAATTGTGCCTGAAAACCAGTATACCTCAATGTTTAACATAATTTAGGGGACTGAGGAGTTAGTGATTGATATGAACATATGGGGACATGAGTTTAAATCACCAGAACTCATGTAATAAGCAAAGCATGTACAGGACTACAAATCAGCACTGAATGGTCAGGACAGGCCATTCTCAGGAGCTTGATGGCCAAGCAGCCTGCCCTGCAGACTCACAAGCATACACTACATGTACACATGCATATGCCTATACACGCTTTGTTATTAAAAGTCTCTTCATTATCTAAATATTGGAAAACTGATCCCAATGGTTTTGCTTATCACATGGCAGATCAGCACAAACCTTTACTCTCCGAGAAATATAATATCTGCAAAGTAGAGTAAAATGAAAAGCTGTAAAGTGAGGAATGCCTGTGCAGGAGTCTCCCCGCATCCAGATCCTGTTTTCTACAACTTCAGATATCCTTAGGCAACCACATCCTCAAAACATTAAATGACAAGTTCAGAAATAATAATTCACAAACTTTAAATTATGCACCATTCCTATTAGTGGCATACAAGCTTATGTTATGATGTAACATAACATAACATTCTCTCCTGTTCCAGTGAATGTCGTAACATGGTATGTGCTACCCATCTGGTAGTCACTAAGTGGCAGTTAAGTTATTATATCAATTGTCACAGTATCACAGTGCTTATGTTTAGGTCCCCCATGTTTTACTTAATAATGACCTCAAATCACAAGAATACTCATGCTTGTAATTCAAATTGCCAAAGAGAAGATGCCAAATTTTTTCTTTAATTGAAAAGATAAAAATGCAGTAAGACTTTATCAAGACAAATTATGATAACTACTCACATGACTTTTTTGTTTGGTTGGTTTTTTGTTTGCTTGTTTGTTTTTCAAGATAGGGTTTCTCTGTAGTTTTGGAGCCTGTCCTGGAACTCGCTCTATAGACCAGGTTGGCCTCGAACTCACAGAGATCTGCCTGCCTTTGCTTCTTGAGTGCTGTGATTAAAGGCGTGCGCCATCACTGCCTGGTTCATCACATAACTTATAATATAATATATTATTATAATCATTCTACTTTACGATAAATTGGTGCCATTAATCTCTTATTCTGCCTAATTTGTAAATTAAAACTTTAGCATAAGTGTTTATGTGTATGATAAAAGACATTGATAAATCGAGGAATGGGCACTATCTCAGAATTAAGACACATTGGGGTCTTTGAATAAATTTCCCATGGATAAATAAGGGCTTCCCCACTGTGCCTATCAGGCATACAACCCATCATGGATTTCAAACTGGCCAGATATGGAGAATCATCAAGGATTCATCATCTTGGAGCACTGTGCTGAGCAAGTCAGGCATGGTCCTGAAGATACCAAAGGAGTTGTCAGTCCTTACAGGAAATCCTCCAACCTACCAACCGCCTGTGCTCTGAAGTGACCCAAGGCCAAAAGATAGGGTGGATCCTGTTCTAGTAAACTATACATAAAATAGATAGGCCTGGAGCTGCAAGATACCCTCTGCTGAGGTTAACAGCAAGGATCCGGTAAAAGAGGCTATTTTAAGATTAAGTTAAGGAAAGGAAAATGATCAGATTTTGAAATCTTCACTTGACCAAGGTTTGAAGATCTTTCTTCCAGTGACTTCATTACTTCACTGACAGCTGAGGTTAACTATAATAAAAATGCTGAGTGTACCTATCCCACTCCATCATTGGAAATGCGCAGAATCCTAAGCGCTGGGCATCTGCAGTGTGCGGAAGAGACATGGAGCCTGTGTGGTAAGAGTCTGAAGAGCAGGGATAGAGCGCCGTTGCTATGGGCACTGTGCAGAGATGTCACTCTTCAGTATGGGCTCAGGAGATTACAAGGAGGGCTGGGGTGTAGCTCCATAGTAGAGCCCTCTCCTAGCATGTGAAAGTCCCTGGGTTCTTCTTCCAGTACACACACACACACACACACACACACACACACACACGTGTGTGCGCACAAACACACACACTCACAATTACAAGTAAGCATGCTACCTAAAATCAGCTTGAATGGATAATAATGAGGAGGAGCTGCTTGGAGACCTTCTCACCTGATGAGAAGTAGTTGGGAAGGTTCCAAACTATGGATCTGACGAACCTTACATACATTCACAGCAGAGCAAGAACTATGCGAACACAATGGTTCTGTTTCCTCAAGTTTAAAGAGAGGAGAAGCAAATGTACTCATGGGGGGCCTGCTTGCTTAGAGCTCTGCGATTCAGTCACGGGGTAGAGGCCACTCCCCCACCAACTGCGTTCTGTTCCCAACAGCATCACAGCCTGCTCTCCCTTCAGGGTCAAATTCTCTCTGGGTGGGAAGTCACTGAGTAGATTCCCAACTCCTGTTCCTTATCTGGGCTGAACCATGACCAAATATTCATGATTCCTTAGAAGGTAACAAAAATACAAAGAGCTTTTCACAACATTACCAAGAACTATGGTTATCTAACTGCAAGGATTAGCGGAGTGTGCAGAATAGGGGTCATGAGGATGTGGGTTCGGATCTCAGCCCCACCACTTAGTCGCCATTGGGAAATGCTGCTTTGGGTAGATTATTTAGTTCTTTGTTGAACTGGGCTTTGATTTTCTGTTCAACAGAATAGACCTTTGGCACACAGACTTAAGATTCGTCTACACCCTGTATATGTTTGCTTTATGTTCTTATTGAGATCTCTGATATAAGCAGAGAAACTGGTGCCCAGAGCAAGGATGAGTCCCCATGTGATGATAACCCCACAGTTTGGGCTTCTACAAAACCACAACATCCTCTTTGCCCAGTAACCTTCTCATTCAAAATCTTCCAGCTATTTTTTCCCTTTTTCAGCTAGTCCAAGACCATTACCAATTTGGAGCCCATTTTTCAGAAGAAAAGCTACGTAAGACCCATCTATCTTTCTCCTAACACAGACAGTTCTTTTATGTTAAGATTTCAAAAGAAAATGTGTTTCAACATGAATGATTTTCTTGAGATGGGGTTGTAATCGGAGACTGCATTTCATTTCCCGGCCACCCAGACCTGAATAATCACACAGAAACCATATTAATTACAACACCGCATGGCCAGTCATTTAGGTGTATTACTAATTAGCTCTTATATCTTAAATTAGCCCATTTCTACTAATCTATGTATCAGTAGGCCTACTGATAAAGTTCAAGCATCTTTCTCCTTCAGGAGCTACATGGCATTTCCTTGATTCTGCCTATTCTCTCTATATATTTCTTCCAGCCTAACTATATTCTGTCCTGCCGTAGGTCAAAGCAGCTTTATTCATTAACCAATAAGAGCAACATAGATACAGAAGGACATCCCATGTCATGGGGGTCTCAGATATGTAGCCCAGGCTAGCCTTTTCCTAGCTATTCCCCTGACCTAGCCTCCTGAGTGTTGGGATTATGAGAATATGCTAGTGTGCCTACTATGAATGACTTAGCATAAAGGCTATGGATTCACTGGATCTATTTGGTGTATACATTAGTATTCTAATGCATTGGGTCTCTGTAGCACAGGGATTTGAGACTAACCTCACCAGCCAATGTTTAGACCTTCATTTTTTTATTCTTTGTAATTTTTTATAATCATAAAATGTTTAATAAAAAAGAACAACTTTGTTGCTTTTCCTGTTGCTGAGATAAAAATACCCTGACAAAACAGCTTAGGGGAGATGCAGTTTCATTTGGCTCTCAGTTCAATCCATCATGGCAGGGAGGTCCTGGTAGCAGCAGCTGGTCACATGACACCCCCAGTCAGGAAGCAGAGAGTGATGTTTGCTGATGCTCAGCTCTCTTTCTTCTCCTCATGCAGGATGCAGTCCAGGACCCAAGCACAGTAAACAGTGCTGCCCGCAGTGAGGGTGGGTCTTCCCATCTCAGTTAGCATAAGATAGATCAAAGGTTCACAGCCTGCGGGTCACAACCCCTGTGGAAGTGCATATCAGATAACCTGCATATCAGATGTTTACATTACGACTCACTGCAGTAGTAAAATTATAGTTATGGAGTAATAATGAAATAACTTTATGATTGGGGGTCCCCACAATGTGAGAAACTGTATTAAAGGGTCACAGAGCATTAGGAAGGATGAGAACCGCTGTTGTAGTGGGTCTAGATAATCCCTCACAGCAAGCTGAAGGCTCATCTCCTAAGAACTTCAAGATTCCATAAAGTCGATCATTAGTATTAGCCATCACAAATACCTAATGTTAGCATCCAGACGAACCTGGCCCCACCCCTTGAGGACCTGGCAGAGCGGTTCCTGCTCTGTGTCACGCCTGCATGCAGACAGATAGTATCTAGACTTCTTAAAAAGCGAAACTTTGCCTACTTCCTTCTCTTCTTGCTCTTTCCCTCTTTCTCTCTGCATCTCTCTGTATGTCTCTCCCTTTCTCTCTCTCTTCCCTCTTCCATCCCCTTTATCGCAATAGAACTCCTCGCTTAAGCTTTGCCTACATGGCCTATTTGTCTCTCGTGAGACTTCTGCCTCTCTCTCCAAGGTCTCTTGCATACGGAATCACAGGGGGCTCTCATTCACCACGGTTTGGACTCACCCACCATCAAGTTGCCCCTTGCACAGAATCATAACATTTGGTGCCTAACATTTGATGCCATGACTCTGCCAGGCTCTCCCCGTGGCCCCTCCCACCCGCGGGTGGGAGGCCTGAGGCACATGAGGACCCTGATGCGGACTGACAGCCACTTTCCTGCCACCCATCTGCTGGCATACTGCACACAACACCACCTAGGTCTGAGAAGATCTCCTCCTCTGGTTGGCTTTTCTCACTAGGGAGGCTTTGGGGCCTAGTGCCCTGAGCCCCCCATCTTCATTTCTTGAACCTATAAGCCTTTTGGACTCCATGTTCAGGCATACTGCCCTCAGCCCTGCCTGAGCTGCACCGTCATTTCTGGGCCCTACAGGTCTTTCAAGATACAACCTCTTCATCTGCATGCCTGCATGCCTCGGACTCCGTGACTTTCGGGCTTCATGCTCTTGGCGTCCGTTTTCTTGTTTTTTGTTTGTGTGTGTGTGTGTGTGTGTTTCTGACAAGCAAATGAAAGGCCTAAGCCAGTATCACTGTTCCTTTCTTGAAAAAAAGTCTTTGGATCTTTCTGCCTCATTCATGGTGAACAAGCCAAAAAAAAAAAAAAATCTTAAACCCCTCCACTCCTCTGGGATGCCTATTAGAGAACCTAAAACCCCTCCATTTAATGCCGTATGTAAAGGCCTCCAGACTCACTCACCTCTGAACTAATATCCCCTAGATAACAGCTCAAACTGACTGCTCTTTAAGATCCCAAAATTTTATGAGACCTTTCTAACTTCTGCCAGCAGATGGGTAAGTGGAAGGAGTTACAACATATGGGCAGGCAACATCTTGGCTAAGGACAGGTCGGATGACCTAAACACCATCCTTACTAAGGGTGGCCATGTGACCAGCCACGACTGCAGACTGGGGCAGGGAGGAGCCATAGACTAGTGCGATTCTGCCCAGAACCAAGCAGTGCCCACACAGCCTGCCCCACCCCCAGAACAGTTAAGTCATCGTCTGTCACCGGCTGTCTTCACATCATTAGCTGTGCTTTTAAAACACCCGCCAGGTTGTTTCCAGGTTCTGGCTATTACAAATAGTGCTGCTGTGAACATAGTTGAACAAATGCTTTTGTGATATGATAGGGCATCTCTTGGGTATATTCCCAAGAGTGGAATTGCTGGGTCTTGAGGGATGCTGACTCCCAGTTTCCTGAGAAACCGCCACACTGATTTCCACAGTGGCTGCACAAGTTTGCATTCCCACCAACAATGGATGAGAGATCCCCTTCTCTCCACATCCTCTCCAGCATAGGCTATCATTGGTGTTTTTGACTTTAGCTAATCTGACTGGTGTAAAATGGTATCTCATAGTTGTTTTGATTTGCATTTCCCTGATCGCTAAGGAGGTTGAGCATGACCTTAAGTGTCTTTTGGTCATTCGAAGTTCTTCTGTTGAGAATTCTCTGTTCAGATCGGCACCCCATTTTTTGATTGGGTTAATTAGAGTTTTTGTGTCTAGTTTCTTGAGTTCTTTGTATATTTTGGAGATCAGACCTTTGTCTGATGAGGGGTTGGTGAAGATCTTCTCCCAGTCTGAAGGTAGCCTTTTTTTCTTACTGACAGTGTCCTTTGCTTTACAGAAGCTTCTCAGTTTCAGGAGGTCCCATTTATTCATTGTTTCTCTTATTGTCTGTGCTACTGGGGTTCTACCTAGGAAGTGGTCTCCTGTGCCTATGTCTTGTAGACTACTTCCCACTTTCTCTTCTATCTGGTTCAAAGTGGTCAGATTAATGTTGAGGTCTTTAATCCATTTGGACTTGATTTTTGTGCATGGTGATAGATATGGATCTACTTTCATTCTTCTACAGGTTGCCATCCAGTTATGCCATCCAGTTTAACAACCATTTGTTAAAGATGCTTCCCTTCTTCCAGTGCATACCTTTAGCCCCCTTGTCGAAAATCAAGTGTTCTTAGGTTTGTGGGTTAATATCTGGGTCTTCTATTCAATTCCATAGGTCAACTTCTCTGTTCTTATGCCAGTACCAAACTGTTTTCAATACTGTAGCTGTGTAATAGAGTTTGAAGTCAGGGATGGTTATACCTCCAGAAGTTCTTTTATTATATAAGATTGTTTTGGCTATCCTGGGTTTTTTGTTTTTCCATATAAAATTAATTATTATTCTCTCAAGGTCTGTGAAGAAGTTTGATGGGATTTTGATGGGGATTGCATTGAATCTATTGATTGCTCTTGGTAGAATTGCCATTTTTACTATGTTGATCCTCCCAATCCAAGAGTAAGGGAGATCTTTCCATTTTCTGGTATCCTCCTCAATTTCTTTCTTCAAAGACTTAAAGTTCTTGTCAAATAGGTCTTTCACTTCCTTGGTCAGAGTTATCCCAAGATATTTTATGCTATTTGTGGCTATCGTGAAAGGTGAAGTTTCTCTGATTTCCCTCCCTGCTTCTTTATCCTTTGTGTATAGGAGGGCAACTGATTTTTTGGAATTGATCTTGTATCCCGCCACATTACTAAAGGTGTTTATCAGCGGTAGGAGTTCTTTGGTAGAGTTTTTGGGGTCGCTCATGTATACTATCATATCTAGGTGCCCCTCAATAGAAGAACGGTGAAAGAAGGTGTGGAACATAAACACATTAGAGTTTTACTCAGCGGTAAAAAACAATGACATCTTGAATTTTGCATGCAAATGGATGGAAATAGAAAACGCTTTACTGAGTGAGGTAAGCCAGACCCAAAAAGAGGAATATGGTATGTATTCACTCATAAGTGGATTCTAGCCATAATTAAAGGTCTTTGAGCCTATTACTCATGATCCTAGAGAAGCTAAATAAGAAGGTGAACCTGAAGAATATCATGTAGTTATCCTCCTGGAGATTGGAAATAGACAAGAGTGCCAGGTAACCTCAGGTGCATGGAGGGGGAGGGTTGTTGGAAGGGGAGAGGGTTAGAGAGAAGGGAGTAGAGGAGGAATGGGGAAAGCTCGGGGGACTGGGATGGAGGGGAGGGAGAAAGGATGGATATGGGATCAGGGAAGAATATATCACAACTAAGGGAGTCATCTTAGGGTTTACAAGAGACTTGATTATAAATGGGATCCCAGGTCCAAGGAGAGATCCCCAGATTGTTCTCTGGACAGAGGAGAGGGTGCCTGAACTGGCCTTGGCCCATAACCATACTGATGAATATTTTGCTTATCACCATAGAACCTTCATCTGGCAATGGATGGAGATAGAGACAGAGACCCACATTGGAACACTGGACTTAACTCCCTAGGTCCAAACGAGAAGCAGAAGGAAAGAGAATGTGAGCAAAGAAGGCAAGACCAGAGGGAACCTTCATCTGACGATGGATGGCGATACAGACGGAGACCCACATTGGAGCACTGGACTGAGCCCCCCAGGTCCAAATGAGGAGCAGAAGGAGGAAGAACATGAAAAAGGAAATCAGGACAACGAGGGGTGCGATCACCCACTGATACAAGGGGACTGATCTAATGAGAGTTCACCAAGGCCAGTTGGACTGGGACTAAACAAGCACGTGATTCAACCAGATTCTCTGAATGTGGCCGGATTCTCCAAATGTGGCTGGCCCGGAGTCTTTCTGAAAAGCCATTGACAATGACACTGGGACTTGTTTCCTCTGCATATACTGGATTTTTGGGATCCAGTCTGTTTGGATACTCACTTTCCTGGACCTGGAGGGAGGGGGGAGGAACTTGAACTTCCCACAGGGCAGGAAACCCTGACTGCTCTTAGGGATGGAGAGGGAGGAGGAGAGGAAGTGGGGGGAGTGGGAGGGTGTTGGGAGGAGGGGTGGAAATGGAAACTTTTATAATTTAATAAACTTTCAAAAAAATAAACTAAGAAAAAAGCAAAAAAAAAGAAAAGAAAAGAAAAGAAAAGAAAAGAAAAGAAAAGAAAAGAAACACCCACCAGGCAGAGCCAGTTCATTCTTTCCTTCGTCTCTAATCCCCCTTACACGGACTCTGTTGCATGTAACGTGTTTACACAGTCGCATGCTTTGTGGCAGGGCCTAAGAGCACCCACTTCACACAAGGAAAGGACCCCACCAACCTGTTTCTCCTGCAACGAATCAGCTTCCTTTCTTTGCTCCAAAGTCTTCTCTCTCTCTCTCTCTCTCTCTCTCTCTCTCTCTGTCTCTCTCTCTCTCTCTCAATGCCCTGTTGAATTTAATTCCATGTGTGTGTGAATGTAAGCTAACTTTAACCCTGTATGTGTGTATGTGTGTACGCAACTTAAATTCAACTGTGCATATATGTTCAAATAAGTATTGTTTAAATATGCTTTAAACAGTCTTAATGACCTCTATTCATTGTATCTCCTTCTAGAGATCTCAAATATTCTAAATTGTTATCCACTTTTTAAAAATATATGGTTAAAATATATGGTTAGATCTATTACAACATACTGTATATGTGATTCAACTCTGCTTTAAAATATATTCTATATACTGATAAAAATTTAAGGTTATAAAGATCTATTTCAGGTTGACAAAAGCTATCTTAGAGATTTACACCGCCCAGCCCTTCCTGTAAGCTATTCTTCACTGTTGTCAGTTTTTAGTGTTAAGCTTCTACTGCAAAATGGAATTTTTCTTTACTTCTCTGTCCTTTGCAAGTATAAATCTGATCTGCTAAGTTAAAACCAGTTACAGTCAAGCTGGAGGACTCTGGGCAAAACATTCCTCCACAGCCTCTCAGCTTGAACCGAGCTCTCCAGGCGGAGCCTGTGCTAGTATCTTTATAGTCATAATTCAAATATTCCCAACAAACAGTCCTCAGATGCTCAGTGGTCTGGAGAATATGATATTTAAAATATTGAATTTCAAAGGCCCTTCATAATAGAGAGACAGGTCAGCTCCTGGCAACAATTCCCATTTCCTCCAAAGAATATGGATGGGAACAGAAAACCTCCACCTGGAACTTGCTTTGTAAGCGGCAGTGCTTACCAGTGGTCAAAATCTGCCTTCCACTTCAACTGTGGTTAGACCCTCTCCAGACCGTGGGTGATGAGACCCTGGAATCAACTGCCTCGTATTGCCTCGGCAACAGATAGGCTGGTATTCCTACAAGCTCCTAATCCACAGGATCATCTGGGGTCTTTCAGGCTTACCTCCTCCAGCCAAAAGACAGAAGTTGCCCTAAGACTTGCCCTCAATGCCCATGGAGAACTTGGGGGGTGGCTGCCAAGGCAGCCCATAAATTAAGTCTCTGTCAGTTTTAAGCATTAACTCAGGTAAAATTTATTCTTCTCAAGATCTCTGATGCTGTTTGATGACTGGTAACGTTGCCAGCTTAACCAAGACTTCAACTGCCTTCTCCGTTCTCTGTGTGAAAGTCAGGTCACAGGCCTCGCTCTCCTAGAGTCAACACTAAGTCTAGACACAATTTATTCCATTACCAGACCCGGGAAAGAGATAGACTCGTAAGACAGACTTTAATATAACTTCTTACCATTCTTTAAATAAAAGGTGTTGTAAGATGGAAAGTTTAAGATTCGAGGATCTAAAAAATGTTTTTGGGTCTAAGAAGGTGTTTTAGGGTCTAAGAAGGTGTTTTAAGGTGAACAAATGCAAACTATTAAGGCATGTATAATCTTAACATTAACTAATACAATTCTGATAAGCCAGTAGTCTAGCTCTGGCAGAATGCTACCACTATCATCTTAGCTACAACTTCAAGACTTCAAATTCTCTTTCATGGTTTCCTAACTAAAGACCTCAAGGATAATTTTCATTGTGCAAAGAACATGTCACAGTCATTTCTGGCATGAATATACTGCCATTTTTATAATGTAAATTTCAAGACAGATTATAAACAGTGAGAATGCTAATATGTCTAAAACTTAAGCTTTCACAAACTCAAAGAATGCTTGTACATTCCAGGAAGTTGACTTGGATTCACCTCAAACACGTCAGATGCACCATTCCCTATTACCAGTACCTAATAGCCTAAGCCTCCCCCCATTCCCTGGTCTGATACCCCCCTTTCTCAATTACCAGGACCTAAGAAAAAAATATTTCCCTGATCTTAACCTTATCCTCTGCTCTGTCAACATCTTGCCAGGTCCAAGAAGCACCAGATGGTTCCACATAGCCTGGACAGCAGTGAGGCAGCCAGCTACCCTAGGATGTGTGTAAGCAGAGACTGTTCTTTCATTTTTCTGGCAACCCAGCCCTGAATAATCACACAAAAGCTATATTAATTGCAACACTGTTTGGTCAATGGCTTTAGGCCATTTAGTCTTAGGTAGAGCTTACGTCTTAAATTAACCAATTTCTATTTATATTTTACCACGAGGCTCATGGTTTGTTACCTCTTGCTTCTTGGGTGGCTACATGGCATCTGCCTAACTCTGCCTTCTTTCCTCTTCTGTCTCTACTTGGATTTCCTGTCTTGCTATATTCTGCCCTGCCATAGGGAAAATCAGCTTCTTTGTTAACCAATAGTAATATTTGGTTACAAACAAATTTGTAGCAGACAGAGGGGAATCCCACATCAGATGTGGCTAGCACCCCAGCTTTCTCAGGTCCCTCAAAGATGGCTGATGTCCCAGATCAGCAGGAAGTGGTCTTGAGAACTTAACACTCTCATTTCCCTAATCTGCCACACCTAATTCCTCACCTTTTTTAATAAAGAAAAGAAGGGAAGATTGTTAGCATCCAGATGAACCTGGTCCCACCCCTTGAGGACCTGGCAGAGTGCTCTACATCCTGAGTCATGCCTGTATGCAGGCAGGCAGTATCCTGTCTCTTTAAAAAGTGAAACTCTGCCTACTTTCTCTTCTTCCTTCCTTGCCCCCCCATTTTTCTGTCTCTCTCCTTTCCTCTCTTTCCTCTCCCATTCCCTTTATCTTAATAAAACTTTTCACTTAAGCATTGTCTGCATGATGTATTTGTCTCTCGCATGCTGTGAGGCTTTTGGCTCTCACCGGCCAAGGTCTTTTGTGTACAGAACAGCCATGGGCTCTCATCCACATTTGGACCACTGCCAAGGTTCCCCTCACACAGAATCATAACTACTACAATAAACACATTTTCTCAATGTTCATTATTTACAGACATATTAAATGATGCATGTAAAACTCTTCCGCAAACTTTAGTGAAAAACCAGGTAGTGGGAACCAGGAGCAAGCAGCATTTTTCTATCGACCATGATATTTTTTAAAAACATCACTTTTATTTCCTCCAAAAATTGATGCAACTAACTATAATCTTGGTATCAATCGAGGGTTGCTAAGAAATCTACCTGGATATTGAATTCAAGCTGAGGTCTCTGTGACCGTGCTCTGTGACACTGGACGCATTACAGCCAGCCTGAGGTGGAAGCAGTGGTCATTTATCTCCACTGGAGGACCAGACATAGCTCCAAAGATTTTATTAAGTTTGGAAGATGATACAATCTAAGCCATATAGGGAGCCAACATAAGTCTTAAATACAAATTCTGGTGAGTATAAAACCTAAAGAATTACATTTCTCAGAAATACCTCCTAAAGATATGTCTTCATAAAAAATGAAGTTTAAATCTGGAGTGACCAAGAATCTACATATTCCTGCTTTTCTTCCACAAGGTGGAACCATTGCAGGTCTGAAATCTTGGGTCTGCCTTCAAAAATTCCTCCTATTTGCAATGGAAAAGGGATCCCATTGTTCTTATTTTTTAAGGACCTTATTTTCTTTTTAGTGGGTTTTAACCTAAAGACAGTTTTAATGAACAATGGTAGCTCATGTTTTGAAGAAAAGTTGTCTGGCAGTCACCATCTGAAAACTGGCAGTAAGAAGCATAGGAACAGGTTGCAGGGCCAGTGCCCCAGCAGTGGCCCAAACCAGGTGGCGCATCTGCTTGCCTGGCATTACCAAAGATGTGGACCAAATCCTGGAGGTGTGTATCATTTAGGAACCTGAACTATTGAAAATGAAAATGAGACTTTATACAAAAGGTATATGAATCCCCAGAAAATGAAAATGACTAATAAATCAAATGACTTCTGGCTCAGAGCCTCCTCCCACCGTCCTCCAGGAGACAAGAACCTCTACTCATTTTATCCCTTTTAATTGACATTCTATGATATCACATATGACCACATCAAGAACTGATTTTCTTATGCAAACTCTTTTGTCACTAACTAAATTATACAGCTAAGATTGATCTCCTTCCATGGCACATAGTGGCCTTGGGGACTTGGGAAACATTACCTCTACACAGAGGCTTATATTAACTATAAATACTCTGCCAACAGCTCAGGCTTATTACTAACTAGCTCTTACATTTTAAGTTAACCTATATTCCTTATTCATCTGCTCCCTCTGAGTCTGCCTGATAGCTCTTTTTTATTTTATTTTGGTTTTTTAAGACAGGGTTTCTCTGCCTATCAGCCCTGGTTGTCCGGAACTAGGTATTGCAAACCACTCTGGCCTCAATCTCAGAAAGATCTGCCTGCCTTTGCCTGCCTTCCAAGTACTGGAATAAAAGGCATGAGCCTTCTTCCCACCTATACTTCCTGCCTGGCTACTGGCTAATCAGCATTTTATTAAACCAGTCTGAGTGACAAATCTTTACAGCATACAAGAGGATTGTTCCACAGCAACCTTTTCATAACAACTGTGCACACAAGGAGATCTTTTGACCTCCCTGTGGTAACTTCTCTCAGCCCTTCCCTATTCCCAAACTATAGCACAATGATGTTCTCATGTCCAGATTGATGCAGCCATATCAGCACTCCTGGCTAAGGCACTGGACGGAATATTGCTAAACAGTATGCACACCGTGTGGTAGCCTGTCTTATCAAAAACACCATTCTTCTCTCCAGAAGCTGAGGGTGAGATGTAGCTCCCTCCAAAATTGAATAAATGTCGTTGATCATCACCTGGGTTTAAAGACCATGTATTCAATACAAAGTACAGGGAGGTACTCTTTTCTTGAGTCCTAATTTCTCACAGTCTAGCATTGTGGCCCTAAGCAATCACTTTATCTATGAGAGTCAATGTTCTCCCTGTGATGTGGAGAACTCTAACGAATATATCTATCACTCATGAGTTATTTGTCCATAGAGGCATTTCTCACCCTCCTCTTCCTTACTAGTTACTATCCAAATGTCACATTCATCCTATGGTACTAAGTGCTAATGAACACTCAACAACCAAATGCCAAAGATACACCTACCAGAGAGACAAGATGTGCCGTCTATTTTCCTCTGATAGTCAATCAATCTTGATTGTCAGCCTGATGAAATTTAAAATCCTCTAAGAGACAACTCTGGTGTACCCGTGAGGGAAATCCCAGAAAGTCCAACAGAGATAGGAAGACCTGAATGTGGACAGCACCATTCCTGGACTGCAGTATTGCCCTGAATAAAAACGGGAGAATGAGCAGAGGACCAGCATTTGCGTCTATTTGCTTCCTGGTTTCAGAAACAACATGGCACAAGCTAAATCCCACAAAGACATGATCAGAGGCCCATCTCTCAGGTTATTCTAGATTTTGTCAAGTTGACAGTTAACATTAACCATTCTACCTCCCCTGCACACCATACTTATGTGAATAATCTCGTCTGTGGGCTTCTTCATTCTTCTGCATTATATAACATGTTCTGACTTTGAATTCTGCGTCATTGGAATCAATACACATGGCTCACACTCATCATGTTTCTTTATCTACCTGCACCCAGCAATATTCAGAAGTTTTAGCCCACTAAACTGGTGGATGGACTGTCCTTTTAAAGTTTGAAAGACAACATTAACTAGGGCAAAACTTCGCAAAGTTGGAATCCTCCGCTATACTCTTTGATGTATTTTTGAGCTTGTGACCAAAATCTGATGCTGTTTTTCCTAAAAGCAAATGCACGAAGCCAGAAAATTGAGGGTGAAAGTAAATACCCTCGTCATGATGATGAGGCCTAGTAATTCACTCACAAAATGAATTCCTTCATCTTGTGTTGAAACTTTGGGTGTTGCTGAGTTAGATGTTTAGGTCCCAGACATGGAACTCTTCCATTAGGGACATGAAATAGGTCTAATTACTGGGTCTAACCATAGCTGACTTTTTCAGGTCCCTCGTGTCATAAAACACCAAGCACAGATAAGCTTTCCATTATGGCTAGAATGATTGGCTCAAATAACCCAGGAGAAATGGCCTGACTGCTCAGGGCAGAGCAAGGAGAGTGGCATCCAGTCGAGGTCATTAGGATGCTTCTTAATGCATCTGGGCTCCATGGTAAGTATCAAGTAGAAGTAGTAACAACCCAATAAAAATTAGGACCATTGAGGACACAGAAACTTCAGAAATAAAGACAACCACACCAGGCTAAAAATTTGGTGCTTTTTAAAATACCAATGTGGAAATTTTTCACATGTGGTATATTTTCCCATCAAAAGACCCCCAACAGAAGGCTGGTTTAGGATAAAATAACTTACAGTGGTAGAAATAAGTGGTAAGAGATGCAAACAATGTTCTCAACAGCACATGGAAATGAGATTGTAGAGTTGTACATATTTTAGCATAAGCAATGCTTTTATTTGCCTATGCCATTCCCCTCTGTGAATGGAGAGTGCTATTGAAGCTTAAGCAATAGTGCTGTTGATGCTTAATCATGTAATCTAGTTCATACAACTCGTGAAGTCCCCAAGGAAGGACCACTTGTCACCTACAGCCCCTTGACCTTGGGCTCACTCATCCGTCTTCTGTACCCACAGTCAGTGGCCAGATGGCAGCATTATCCTTAGTGACACCATAAAGCCTTGCTTTAGGACAGGCAGCGGCCAACAAATGCTTAAAAGAGTTATGAGTGAAGTGTTACAGGATTCCTAAGTGAGATGCTTTGGTTCCCCCAAACCTATGCTCTCTTCAGTAGAATTCACTCTCTCTTTCTGACTACCTCTGTTTCAAAGGCTAACCCCAGAAGGTCAGGTTTTCCCATGGCCATTCAATGAGAAGTCCTAGGATAGGACTATAGGCCTGAAGAAAAGGGGGGTCTCAGGATTTTTCTCTTCTCTCCATGTGGTCAGAGGTTCCTTAACTCATGCTTCATAGAATGACTCTCTCTTGGGGGAAGGGGAACAGAGCATATGGTGGTCTCTACTTTTCCAACAGGAATCTAGCCTCTGAGATCCAGTAACAGCACTGTTTTCTTTATCCTTCCAGAAAAAAACAGACGGTGATACCAGTTGTTACCAAAGTTAGGCTGATTTGCCACATCTATTAATCCATTCCTTTCCTAATCCTAATCCTAATCTTTTCCATAACCACTAGCCAACATTAATGTCTTTCTTTTTGAAACCCTGGAAACAGTATCTGTTGTCTGGGGTCTACATGACTGACACACTACTTGCTGAGTTCTTATAAAATGCCAAAGCGAACATACTCAAATACCTAGTAAAATACTAGGTCTCAGGCCAATGCCCAATAAATGGAAGTTTCATGAATATATTGTTTAGTAGGAGAGACCAGCCTGTGTAGATCTGAAATCAAAGTCTGTCGTTGGTGTCACTGAGCATATCCTTTAGAAATGATGTGCTCCATATCCCAAATCTGTAAAATTTGGATAACAATAATAGTTACTCAGGGCTGGCAAGATGATTCATTGGGCCACCACACCAGCCTGATGAACTGAGTTCTTTCCCTGGAACCCACTGCGGAGGGAGAGAACTAAAAGATATCCTCTGACCACTGTGTGGGCTATTATACATTGATGATGATGGTGATAAGATATCTTAAAAATCAGCATTGCCTGCTCATAGAGGCATTGTAATATTAACTTGGTTCGTATAAAGTACACAGAATGGTCCCAGACCCAACTAGGTCCAATAAGTGTGCTGATCCACACCATTCCTATTTTAAAATGTTGGCTGCAAAATTCCAAAAGGAAAGGGAACAAGAGCACCTGGTTTCTGCCAATCAGAATCACATCACTCCCAAAACCAGAACCCTTGATTCTTAAAAGAGCTCAAGAGGTTAAAATGTATGACCTTGGGTAAACAGCCAAAATCTGGACTCTCTTATTCCTTAAAGTAATACAGACTGTGTGTGTATGTGTGTGTGTGTATGTGTGTGTGTGTATGTAGTATGTATGTGTGTATGTATGTATGTATGTAGGCAGGCTTTGAGGTCTTATATATGCTTAATATACTACCCAGTGTCTCAGACTGAAAAGTTTCTGCACCCCAATAAGCCTCTCCACCAATGCAATAATCTGAATCAGACCAAATCAAACCGAATTAGAAAAAGCCCAAGTTTAATGTATACCACACTCCTGGATGGCTTTCCAGCCTCCCAGAGAGAAGACGAAAAAGTAAGACCAAAAAACCATGTGTTTGTTTTCTGGGGGGCAGTTTAAATACCCTGTGGGAGTTATCTTGAGCATCTCTGGGGAGGGGGCTTCATTTTGCAGGCTTTCTGAGATACAGCAGGGTTTGGGGAGAGAGAGATGGGGAATAATATATCCAGATTCTTTGGATATATGGATGTCAGGGGCTGGAGTGAGTCTTCTATCCAAACACAGACCACTTCCTGTTGCCTGCAAGATGGAGGACTCAGCTACTTCTCCAGCACTATGCCTGCCTGCATGTCACCATTTCCCACCATGATGATAATAGAGTGAACCTGTAAGTGAGTCACCCCAATTAAATGATTTCCTTCGTAAGAGTTGCCATTGTCATGGTGTCTTTACAAATTTTGTAATTTTGAAAACAAAACAACAAAAAACAAGAAACAAACAGAAAAAGGCAAAAAATGAAAAGCAAAACAAACAGAAGATCAAACAAGACAATAAATGCCATAACAAAGCAAAATGAAACAAAGAGTCTGCAAAATTACCTCTGAATTCATTTTGTGTAGACTTTGTGTAGGCCTGGGCTTCAGGCCTGCTCTGGAGTGTAACTGATACACCCAGTAACACTGCAATGGAGAAAACTGGTTTCCCCTTATGCTGGCAGATCTCTGAGTGACAAGGAACTGCAGGCAGTGAACAAAGGGAAAGCTGTCACCATCTGAAGACAAGAAAAGAAAAATTGGAAAGGAGAGGCGAAGAGAACCTACAAAGTCTTGTTATCTGCTCACTCTGCAGAGGCCAGAAGAAGAATGTGGACAATAACTGTAGCACCGGATTGTGGATGGAGATTTGGAAGGACATAAAGCCATAGCATCAAATAGTGGATAGAGATTTGGAGGGACATCTCACAATGTATTTAAATGAGTGTTCATTAGAGCAGAGCATCACCAGAGAGAAAGCCAGGGGCTCTGCATTGATCCCCAGTGGTAGCACAGGGGAGGTGATGGGGAAGAGCATGAGATCTTTAGTGATAACGCTGTGTATCTAAGTTCTCAGCTGAGACACCTGAAGAAAAGCAGTTCCTGCCACAGCAATGCTGAGGACAGAGCACAGCCCCACATTCCTCTTGCACTCACTGGGATTGATCATAATTAACTTGGCATCTTTCTTTGGAGTCTGTTAAAATACTCAAGACCCTGTATCCTGGGTCCCCTGTGAGAAAATGGGCATTGGGACCTTGCATAGTAGACTTGATATCAAGCAATGTGCCATCGATATTATTTTAAGTAATAATAAAATTAGTACTCTCTGAGCACTTATTAGCACCAGGCTCCCAGCTAAGTGGTAGGGCAGGTGGGTGCCTTATTTTGATTCTTACAGCAACCCTTGAGTAAGAATTAAAATCCTCTGAACTAAGTGACTAATGGGTTATATCTAAACTGCAGACCCCTATGGAGATCAGGTCTACATTATCTTGAGGATCTATAAACCCCTCCAATTAATTTTACTTATTAGTTTATTTATTTGATGTAAGGGCTCACATGACTGACCTTGAACTCCTGATCTCCTACCTCTGAGATTACAAAGCATGTACGCCAATCTTGGCTTCCTTCCCCTTAACGACCAAGGACACTAAAGTGACCTCAAGGTTTTCCAAATACCAAGTATCAGCCAAGGGACTCCTTCAGTTCCTTCTGACTCTGAAGATCCTGCCCTGGTGTTTTATGATTGGTGTTTCAGGCTGAACCCTGCATTCACCAGCAGCATTTGCTGCTGTCTTGTTGTTGAGGATAAGGTAGGGCTGATACGCCAGTTGTAGTAGCGCACGCCGGTAGGATTTGCTGAAGGAGGCAGAGGCGGGAGGATTACGAATTCGAGGCCAGCCTGGGCTACACATTTTAAGAAAAAAAAGATACGGTTGATACTCCCAAATGTCTCTTCTTGGCACCTTAGTAGCTGAGACCTAGAGACTGCAACGTGACTTGCTGAAAATTCACAGAGCTTGAAAATTTTTTCTTAAGGATTTATAGCAAAGTCCCCTGACCTCCAAAGTATATGGTAAGTCTGGGGAGCACCCCATTTTCTTCTCTCTCCAAGACTGGGTCTTCTGCTCTCATTCTCTCCCTTGTGTATATGATATGACCAAGCTCCTCTGTCCCAAACCAGGGTCACCCTCCACTGTTCTTCTCCACTGTCATCCCCTGCTCTTTGGTCCTCTGCTTCTATCTCCCATGGCCTAAAGCCCTTGTTTTGAATGCCCCCCAGTGCCCTAGTCTTGTGCCATCATTCTCAAACCTTAGCATGCCTGGTACCAGCCAAGAGTTCTGGCGGTTCTTATTCAGCAGACGCTATGACTGCCATACAATTTGGTTCATCTTAAATGTGTATAAAAATGAAAGACAGAGCCTTCCCTTCAATTTATGATGCACACGAGTGGGGTTTCCCAGGGTGGCTTGTCACACCACATTGTGTGCAGAGCACTATAGGGTAAGCAGGAAACTCTGTGTCCTCCTGGTCTAGTTTGAGCTGTCCTCATGAGCATATTAATCCACTCACATCTTTAATAAGTTGGTAGCTCAGTATGCTGATGTGTTATTGGACAGTGGGTCTGCTGTGGAGGCCATGTTGGCTAAATTACTGGTACACTCCCTACCTCACTGTGTTATACTCTACTCCATGTTAGAGCTCTGTCAGTGAAACACCATCATCAAATATGGTTGCTCAGTGTGGAACCAGAGTCATAAGACAAAATCAGCATCAGGTCTGGACGTCCTCCCCAATTTGTCTAGGATTCCCAAGGGAGACTGTTGGTGCTATAAGAACCTTGTCATCTGACTTTCTACCTGGCAAGACCACTACCAACATAACCTGTCTTCAGCCTTGCATGCAAACTTGCCATGGTTGCTTGGGTCTAGGACAGACAGATACAGATACAGAACACTTAATAACCCTTTTATGTAAAGGAGACCAAGTAGGGAAATTTAAGATCTAAGATCCATCAGAAACAAGAGCCAAGGAATGTTTCCCATGGTAGATACGAGTGAATACAGAAGCATTTTTCTTGGCTCAGAAAAAGAACCAGAACCCCAAGGAAAAGGGAGGTCTGAGTGATCAGGTTGGGGATAGCAGAAACTTTTAAGTTTCAGCCCTGTATCTATTTAATTGTCCAGCCTTGACTGGCTACTCCCAGCATCTAATCAGAAGCTTAAAATCTCTGTTGATGAAACTACTGCCTGGACTGTTTCACAAAACCATGATACTAAATGTAGAAAAAGCAACAGGTAACACCCAACATCGTTTTATAATAATGGGAAAGAAAAACAACTGGGCTGGGTATGCATCTAATGGCAGAGCACCTGCTTAGCATCCATAAGGCTGTACATTCTTTCCTTAGCACTACAACCAATCATCAGTCAATCAATCAATCATTTCAAAACAGATAACTAAGAACAGGATTTCTCAACCTGATGAAGTCTGTGCTAAAAACCTGTAACTAGCATCGCTTTTGACAGCGAAAACTAGTTTTCCCCTTCGGATCAGGAATAAACCATGAAGATCTGCCATTGCCAGCTCTAGTCAACATTTTAATGGAGATTTCAAGCTTGGGGCGATGGGTAAGAAAAATGATGTGGGATGGAAGAGTTACAACTATTTCTGTCTGCAAATGACATTTAGAAACAGAAAATATGAAGGAATCATAAACAGTCAGAAGGATGACTAAGGCAGTGATGCTGCAGAAATGAGACCAGCACACGAGCCAACGATTTTTCTATGCACTGGCAAGGAATGGTCCATGAAGAAAGACATAGCCCATTTCCATGAGCATCAGGAGGAGTAAAACAATATGTCTAACACAATAAGGGCAGTATTCATACACAAAGAAACTATAACATGTATTGACACAAGACCTAAGTAATCATTGTCTGTGTCCATAGCCCAGAAGATTTAGTATTGTAAAATGACAGTAATACCCAATGGAATAAGTAGATTCTGTGTAATCGTTTAAATATTACCCATCTCCATAAAAATGATTCAAAATGCATTTAAATGTGTCAACAAACTGAAAACTTATATGCTAAAATTCTGTCACCAACAATATGGAAACTTGTGGAATCGGGAAAGTGTTTGAATTTGTATTACCAGAAAGGGGGCTCTTCTCAAATACATGTTTTACAAACAGCTATTTGGGGCTGGCTAGTGGTCTAGACAGATAAAGGGTGACTGCTGCACCACACTGGCAGCCTATGTTTGGTCTCTGGAACCTACATAGTAGTAAAAGAAAGAAACAATCCCCGAAAGTAGTCTTCTGACAGTCACATGCCTGGGACACTACTTTGTGTAAGTGCGCACATGCATGTACACACACACACACACACACACACACCAATAATAGTGACAAAATAATCTTAAAATAGTTGTTACTATAACAAAAAGAATAAAACTAATGGGCAATAGACATTTTTCCAAAGGATCCAATAACCACATGAATTAATATTGACAAAACCACAGTGAGAAGTTGCTACATGCCGTTAACACAGCTAGAATAAAGACAACAGACACAGAAAGTATTGGCGAGGGCATGGTGCAATCCCAACCCCACACATTGATGATGGGACTGGAAAATAGGATATCCACGCTAGAGAACTCAGAAAGCTGAACAGCACTGCCGCATGGCCCAGCAACTCCACGGTACACCCAAGAGAAATGAAAGCGTATGGTCCATGCAAACATTTTATACATGAGCATTCACATAAATTTTCCTTATACTATCCCAAGTGTGAACAATCTGCCTGTCCATCAGAGGTGGAAAGCGGCATATGGTGGAGCGACTTCACCCTAGGAGCAAAGTGTAATCCACGCTCCAATAGCGACAGACCTTGAAAATGCTCTGCTGATGGGAAAAAGCCAGGCACAAAACATTACATGATGCTGTTTGTACAGATGTCCAGAACAGGTGAATCAACAAGACAAAAAGTAAACCAGCAGGAACTTGGGACAGAGAGTGTGGGCCCAATGGGGATAAGGACAATGTCCCCAGATTAAACTGTGGTGATCAGCAAGCCCCTCCCTGAATATAAAACACAAAGGCTTTGGCAAACTCATCTTAAACAAGAGAGATCTGTGACTTGTAGTTTGTATTCTTCACAGGGTTCTTTAAAATCACGTTAGGATAAACCCGACTTTTTTAAATCTCCAATTGACAATAGTTGTTAATTAGCAAGTTCATTCCACTCTACAGCTCTGCAGCCCCAGGAGGTATTTTCCCCTGCCTGCTGATCACCTACCCCCATCCCTCCTACCCCCACCCCTCCTTGGTCTCTGGAAACCATCTTATGTTCTCAGCTGCTATGAGATCATTTCTATCCATCACTTGGGAATCCTGGGTCGCTTGCCATCTTATACCCGATTTATTGCATGTATTGTAAAAATCTCTAGGTTCATGCATATTGTCACAAATGATAGGGGTTTTTTTGCATTTTAGGGCTGAGTAATAATATAGTGTGTGTGTGTGTGTGTGTGTGTGTGTGTGTGTGTGTGTGTGTGTGTGTGTATGATACCATCTTCTTCTATTCATTCACAGGGAGCAGCGCTTATGGCTTCAATGTGGGGTGTCCTCCACAGGCTCCGCTCAAACAGTTAATCCCCAACTGCTACTGGAGTCAGAGAGGCTGTGGAACCCATAAGATGTGGAGCCTCCAAGGGGAGGGGTGGGGTGGAATGCACGGCTCTGGATGGATCTTGATCTGATCTTACTTCTTGTCTTGATTCTGCTTCCCAATCTACCCAGATATGAGGAAGCAGCCTCGTCCTTCTGCCTTTCCCTACCAAGATGAACTTTCCCATTAAACCATGAGCTGAAAGGAACCCTTCCTTCTTTCCTTTGCTTCCAGTCACATATTTGGTCACAGCGATGAGAAAGGTGATCAATGCAGACAGACACATCGGTTGAGTCCATGTCACGGACCCTGTCAGGGGGGCTACAGTACTCATGGGAGTGGAGGTGTCCCGCCACCATCTGATTTCATTTCCTTCTGGGCACACACTTGATTACGACCAGACAGATGACACAGTGCAGAGGAAGACGGCACTGATGAAATCACCTCGGACTCAGCACGGGGCAGTCACAAAATGCCAAACAAAATGCAATGCCTGGCAAGAAGCACAAAGAATAGACTGTACCCTCCATCACTTCTCTACTGAAGGTGCCGGAGGAAGGAAATCAATGGGTGTTGGCAGAAGAGATCACAACCAAGAACGTTCCAAAAGGAAAAGAGCAGTTGTAAAGGCACCGGCTCTCACAGTAAAAGAGGAAAGTTTGGGTTTCTAAGCAGAGCGTCAAGAAACTTTCCAGCCTGAAGAGAAATGAAGTCCTAGAAGCCTTCCACAGAGAACAGACGAGCCACCGAGAGACGCATTTGAGAACAGATTACCCATCAGAAAGAAAACAATTGCAGATGGAAATAAACTAATACCTCCAAGTGTCAAAGGGAGATTGTCGTCAGTCCTAAAGTATATCGTAACCCTACCACAGTCTGTGTGCAAGAGAAAGTGCTGGCTGGATCCACAGGTCTGAAGCTAGACCCCATGGATCTTCAGACCACAGGGTTTGCTTTGCTTTTTCTGGCTGAAGACAATCATCTCATTATCTACAGAGCTGTGACAGCTGCGTGGATTGGCGCACATAAGGGTGTTTGGTAACAGAAACATTATGGAAAGCTTCACTAACTGCTATGCTAAGAACTGTACCTGGCCAACAGATCCAGAAAATAGCTGCGTAGTCAACACCAGAAGAAAGCTGTGTTATCATTAAGTGTTAATCAAAACACTGAAAAAGAAAAACATTAGAAGAATAAAAAAGATGAAACCAAGCAAAGGATTAAAACATAATTCTCCTAAAATATATCATGCAAAGGACCCTGTTTATATCTTTGAACATGATACATGGCCTCAAATTTTATTAAATTGATTAAAAATTTAATAAAATTTGCAATCCATAATTGCAGTGGGTATTTTAATGGAAGATGTTGAATGGAAGAAATACACCTTAGTAAGTGAACTCACTCTGCCTCACAGCCTCACAAAAGTTGAGTGAGTCTTCTGGATGAGGTAGTGAATAAGACGGCAACATTTGAAAAGGAAAAACTAAAGAGAATAAAACATGCATCCCCGGAAACCACAGAAGACAAGGAAGCACGCGTGAAAGCCAATTATTCTACAGCCCAGAGAAAGCAAAGCAAAACAACAGGGCAGATAACAGGGAAGTGAGAGCCCACTAGTGTCCTATTCCAAGGTACCTTGCTTTGGTTCCCTCACTTGTGAAATACTGCAGCATCATATGCTACTTAAAGATTGAAGATGGCATTAAATTCATTAGCATTGTGAGATGTGTCCCATTAGCTGTGTGTGTGTATGTGTGTGTGTGCGTGTAAAGACCTCACACAGGGGCTATAAACTCCAGTGGGAGACAGATAATGAATTATTCACTACTATATTCCCATTTCCATATAATAGAGCCTGACATCAGGAGAATGATGAATATTTATTGAGCAATACCGTGGAATATGAAGTAAAGTGAGTCAGAAGCTAGCCCTTGGACACTTTTTCAAAGTCACACAGAACAGGGTTCTAATCCTGGGATCTGAAACACCTTGACTGGACTCCAGAGGTCTGAGATCGCCCACGATGCTTTTCCATGACACAAAATAAAGACTGAAGCAACTACTTCAGAAGATCCTTCCAGGTCTTAGAAAGGTGACCACGCGGCAGATATTAAATCACCGTGTCTTGATCAACAGGCTAAAACTGTGAACTGCCCCCCCCCAGAGTCAACTGGCTCTGCCCACAGGGGCCACTCCCGCAAAACTGAAAGACCTGCACCAGAGGAAAGGGTCTTGTTTCCTTCCTGTCCCTTCCCAGTTGTCTTCCTACCTAGCCCCATTTTCTGAGTTCAGCCTGGCAGGGATTTGTCCCTTCCCCTGAGGGGGAGTTCCTACAAAGACTTTCCAACTGAACCTTCGCAAGGCTGATTAACTGGCTAGAACATCAGTGGATGTGGAGAAGTTGGAACATTGCAGATCCAGAGCTTAACTACAATGCATCGTGTGCTGTCTTTAGCAGTCTAACTGCCATTCTTCGCCTATTTCTGTGGCGGCCCCAGATCCTGTGATTAACAGACTAAAACCTTTTGGAAATGTGTTAACATAACAAAACCATAGTTCCTACCAACTGAAAGGTTAAGAATCATCAGACATCATGTGGGGTCTAGAACTGAGAAATCTCAGCTCTGCTGGAAATACCTCTTGGGTGTTTCCACCACAAGAACAGTTGAATCCAGTTTACAATATTCCCAGCATTTACACAGCTAACTTTCCCATGCCCATTAACTTCAGATATATGAGCACCATCTGGGCAGCCCCATCTCCGGAAGCTCCCGTGAACCCTCTTTTCTACTAGGAAGATTTCACTGTGCACCACAGTGTAGGCTGTTCTTTTTCAGGTTGGTGCCCGCAATGCTTTGTGGTCCTGAGCATGCCCTTTCTACCCTACCGGTTGCAAAGTTAGCAACATGAGATTCAAATTCTTTGCTGTGCAAAGAGCTGCCATGGTGGCTTTCCTGACAGGCTGGAGAATGATAAAGGGGCTAACAAGGAAATTCTTGTCTTTATTACCTAAGCACATTTGCTTGAATGAACCTGAGAACAGGGCTAGAGAAATACTATATTCCCCAGTATACAAATGGGAAAACTAAGCTCAACAGAGCTTGAACTTCACAAGTTAAGGCTCCAGTAAGTGGCTGAACCAGAACCAAACCCAAACTGTTTCCACAATGACACCCTGTGCCTTATTACCTATTCTTATCCCAAAATTTCATGACCACTATTTAAAAATATATATTTTTATTTTGCATGTATGAATGTTTTCTTGCCTACATGTGTGTATGTGCACCCCATGCATGCTGATGCTCTCAGAGACCAGAAGAGGGTGTCAAGTTACCTGGAACTAGAGCTATGGATGCTTGTACATGGACATGTAGGTACCAGGAACTGAACCTGTATCCTCTGCAAGCAGTCAGTGTTCTTAATTGCAGAGTCATCTCCTCAGCCCCTACTAATTTATTTTAAGATAGAAATTCATCCTAGATATTGGGTTAAATTTCAATAGTTTATTTCAGCAGAATACTGATTTAGATCAATCCCTCCATTCTCCTAATATGCTGTCCCTTAAAGTGATACTGAGTTAGGCATAGTCGCCTCTCCCTAACATCTCAGTATCTGAGGGGCAGAGATAGACAACAATGAATTCTGACCTCTTTCTCATCAGAAAGGTTCTGGGTAAACATTAGAAACCTGATCAACTCATGAGTTTTTGAGTCCAGATATAAAATGACCTACAGTTCCTTCAGGACATCCGCAGGGATGTTTTTTGGTTGATAGGTTGGGGTTTCCTTTATTTTTCTACTTTGCTGTCATTGCTGTGGGCTTCCACACCATGCCAGTAGGAGGACTGCTCAAACTCTCAGGAGCTTCTTACAAGATCCATGGACATTTTATGAGACCTCTTAGATTGCTGGTGGCAACAAAGAGTATCTTCAGGAGGTTTAGACTGGGAAGAGGTCATAGGTTTCCCCATGCGAAATGAGTGCACACCCTCCAGCTGAGATGGGGTCAATCTGTCCCTGTGACCTCTTGAGATGCAGGTCTCCCTAGGAAGGAAGAAGTCAGACTTGCAAATGAGACCTCAGTGCAAATTAATCCAATACCAGAGACATCAAGGGCTCCTCTTGGTGACCCCTGCTGTGTGGGTACCTGTATGGGGTCAATTGCTAGGACTGCTGTCATGCACCAATGGCTAACAAATAGAAAGTCATTCTCTTACAGTTCTCCGGTCAGAGTCAGGAATCAAGTTGCTGACAGGGCCAGGCTTTCTCTGAAGGCTCTGCTTACCTCTTACAGCTTCCAGTGGCTACAAGTCACCCTGGGTTGTGGCTGCTCAAGTCCAATCTCTACCTTACTGGCCACACTGGCTGGACCGCTTCTCTATGTTAATCTCACTCCACCTCACTCTGATGAGATGCCTGTCTTTGGTGGAGGGTTATCCACAACCCCGGATGGTTATATTGCAAGATCCTTAACTCATCTTTGTCTACAAAGATCTCTCTCCAAAGAAGGGACACTCCTAGGCCTGGAGAGTGGACCTGAGTGGACCTTCACCTCAGAACAGCTGAGGCAGCGATCTGTATCACGGGACTCTTGTCAGCAGACTTATTTACGTGTTTTATTTTATTTGTATGTGTATTTCGAGACAAGGTCTCCCCCACAGAGCTCTAGCAGGACTGGAACCCCCGGACTCACACTCATCGTGATCCTTCTACCTCCTGGCTCAGGCAGTGTCAGAGGAAGCTCTATCAGTAGGAGAGTTCCCTGCACCTCTGTGGCAAATATTGGTGGGACCTAAATCGATTTACACATCTGCACAGCCCCAGGTGGAGTTTGATTCCTTCCCTATTCTGTAACTTTGGAGGGGGTGGCAAAAGACAACCCTCCCTTAACCTACACAAGAACAATGCGAGACCACAGAACAAAGGGTCTAACTGTGACAATGAAGATTCAGTGGCAGGGTAGAGCAGGGTGACCCAGATAGCAAGGTGAGGGGACAATGTGACCAGCACAGGGAGAGAGTGGAGCGGGGAGGCAGAACACACAAGGCTGGAAGGATATTTCTCTCTCTTTTCTCCCTTTTTCTCTCCTCCTCTACCTCCCTTCCTCTATCCACCTCCTTGCCCTAGACTGGCCAGGGCTATAAATAACCTGTAACCTCCTGTCAGGCAGCAACCCCGGGAGTGCAGAACTTCCTCCTCGTGATCAAAACCACAATTTCATAAAAGGGTGAGCTCTACAGACCTTACCTCCGAGCTTGTTGTTCTTCTAAGCAAACACATCAATCTTCCCAATCCTTCATTTTTCAAATAATGAGCCAGAGACGTTTTCTCATTACTTCATTTTCAATTTTTCAAAGGAAGCTGATGTTGAAATTTCACATCCAGAGGGCATGCTCAGAGACGTTCTGAGCAAGGATGAGAGGGCCATAGGAATCCTGCTTTACCAGGAGGGAGTCCGGGCTGGGAGACTTTCTGTCACCTGTCCAAGGTCAAGACCACAGTCCATGTGGGAAGGGAAAGGTGCACTGCAAGAAGCAATTGTAGGACTCAATCCCTGGTGGGAAGAACTTTCTAGAAACCCAGGCAGTCAGTAAGACAGAGAAAGATGGCGAGTTTATTTCTTTTCTGGGTCACCACCCCATGTCAAAAACCCCTCTGCTTTGTCCTTTAAATTGTTCCTAATACTCTTTATTCAATCTCATTTGCCAGGGAAAGGTTAGACCCTTACGCTGTAACAGGGTCATTATTCATGTTCTGGAGCCTCGGAGCAAGGGCTGTGAATGCAAAGAATGAAATAATAAGATCTATAACCTTGTCATCGATTGTCCTAAACGTACCATTCGTCACCATCCACTGAGGCCGTTGCCACCCTCAAACTTGTCCCCATTACACCTTTTAAGGGTACGTTTTTCCTCCTCGCTGCAGCAAGAAAGCCTAAGCTGCAAGAGGAATGATGGATGGAAGAGGTCACCGAACAAAAGAGCAACCTTGAAATGAGGAAGTGAAATCACAAAGTCGCAACTCTGTCTGCATCTCTATTCTTTCGCAGGTTCTAGCAGGTGTCCTAGAGCCCAAGAGAAGGACCGGCTATTGGAGCCATCCAGAGGACAGTGTTGCTAGTGTTCAAACTCTGCCCACAGGCAGGACACACCAAAGAACTTACAGGTCTTTTCTGGGCTGTCCACTCAGCTGGCAGTGGGTGTGGCCTGGAGAGTTCTTCTATCATGTGTCTAGTGGTCTCCACAAAACCACATTGCAAAACTTCCCACTAAAAGTATAGCCTGGCCTAAAATGGCGGCATCACCCAGGGGCTTTTGGAAAACTGCAAGCAGAATAATTATTGCCTCGGTGATAGATGATTGTACTCACAAGGTTTAATCAGAGAAATTGCAAGTAGATTGTGTTTGTGTGCGTGTGTGTGTGTGGCATGGGACAGATGGAGATCTCAGGGTATCACAAGGGACTGGCTAACAACCCTGGGATGTGGTTAAGCAAGTAGAAAGCCTGCAAGGTGCTAAGCTAGGATAACATGGTTGGGGAACCCAGATAGGGGTATGATACCCATACCACTCTCAGGTGCTTCTGTCTGGGGCTTTCCTGACTCATCTGTCACTGCTTAGCCTAGACCAGCCATCAAGATGCTCCCACAGCAGCTGCAATGCAACTCAGTGGCAGGTCACATGCTTGACACATGCGATATCTGGGCTGAGCTCCTGGGTTAGCTACTTTCCTCCTGTTGCTGTGATAAATACACAAGTTAGAGAAGAAAGGGCTTGTTTTGGCTTATGGTTCCAGAGCGATCGATACTCTCGCAGCATGGAGGGCGTGGTAGCAAGAAGGCATGGTGGTAGAAGCAAGAAGCTGGCTGCTCACGTTTTCACCCACACATAGGAAACAGAGGGAGGGTCAGACAGACAAGAGGAGTACAGAGAGAGACAGAGACAGACAGACGGATAGACAGACTGAACCAGAAAGGTTATAGGGGTAAGGTTAGAAACCCTCAAAACATGTCCACCTCCAGTGACAAACTTCTGGTAGCAAGGGTCCACCCTCTAAAAGCTCCATCAGCAGGGGGACTAAGTGTTCAAACACATGAACCTGTGGGAGAAATTTCTCATTCAAACCACAACAGATCCCTAGTGTTGTAGAAAGAAAAATCAGAGAGATTCTCGTGATAGCCAAGGCTAGTCACGCCATCAAAGGCAAGCAGGAGCCATCACTAATGAGAAAAGTCTGAAGTCCATCACGGGGTTTCCAACTTTTGTTTGCATCTGAAGAACACTTACAAGGAAAGCAGCAAGTGGTTAGATTGCTTTCTTTGATTTGTGGAGGCTAAGGAGCAGTGTATTTTCAGAGGACACAGAGGTCTCTCACTTTCTCTCTGTGGTACCCTCTTGCATCTCAGCATGCTGTTAAGAGTTGGGACCGTGGTGGCTAGTTCCTTTATGTGGGAGGAGGCTGGAAAGGAGCAGGGGGATCTTTCCTGGCACCAAACAATGTTTTTCTCTCGATCTGTGTGCTGCGGACGTGGGTGTACTCAAATTGTGAGAACTCGTGGGTTTGTATACTGACGAAATATGCACATTTCCACATGAGGGTGTGACTGTCAGGGTCCTTTAGGAAGCAGATGCTAAAGAAATTCATCATGATTAAGATTAATTGGGGAAAATATCTCTGAAAAACACGAGGGAGCAGGGAGCATTCATAGGTATGCAGGGAGGGAATTAGGTCGAAAGAAACTTGAGTATCTCCACAATACTTCATTTAGGCCAATGGGGTGGTCTCAAGCAAAGGCCACACCTAGAGGAGTCTGGCTCTGATGTCCACATCATGCTTAGCTGTCAATCAGAGCATTTGGGGAACAGGAAACTGGCCTAAGAAGGACCACCAACCCCAAAGATGAAGAGGCACCCTTCAAGGTCGGTCCTCCATGGAAGAAAGGCCCAGGCAGCACACTCTCCACTCAGTTCTTCATGCGCCTATTGCAAAACCTGACTCAAGTGACAGCAACATCCAGAGGACCAGCCTGGAGTCCCGAAGGCAGAGATGATAGCCAACTCCCTCTTGCTTCATCCCCAGCCTTCAGGTCCAGGTCTTTTGCTGATGTCTCCATGTGAAGTGGAAAAAGAGGCTGACCATTCCTAACAGCCCTGTTGTGTTGTGTTCTGGAAAGACAGGATGTTGGTGAGGGTGTGACATTCTCGTGCGTTATCTCGCAGATAATCTGTCTCAGAAACTGGTGCTAATTAGCATTCTAGCCTTTTTTTTTCTAAGGATGAATTGCTCGTGGGTTAACCATTCATTCATCTTTCATTCATCTTTGCACTACCAGAAGCAGAAACAACTTTCTAGGCACTCAGGGACTAGCTGAACAGCCACCAAAGGGGGTCCACTGAAAACATATTGACTCATTGAGACCATGGGAAAGTGTGCTCTCTTTCCCAGCCGAAAGAAGAAAACATTGTGTCTTGGACAGACTAGGTAGGTCAAGACAAGACAAAGATCACTACCCACCCTTGGGTGTGGAAAGCCGAGCTTGAAGGAAGGAGGCTCCATCTTCTTCTCTGTACCCGGTCCCAGGGCCTAGGCCAGGTGTGGAGCAGAGCATGGACACGTTGACTTGATCCACCTGTGGTCAGGCGGGTTGCAACTTAAGCCATGAGGCAGAGTTGCCAGCCCCCAAGGTCAGGGGTTCAGCCCTTTGCAATCTTCAGTCCCTGCATGTGGACCTGGGCTGATTGAGCCTGGATAATTCTGGGCAGTTGTACAAAAGGGAGACAGCTGAGGGCCATCAGCAGTCAACGTGGCAGAAGTCAGAGTGATTACCCTGGCCAGGTGGGGCCATCTAGAACTATGGTTTCTACTGGCATCAGCTAGAAGTGGGGCTAAAAAAAAATGCACAAGCTTCCTGGTTTGATTTGAATTTCAGACAAACAAATAATTTTAATAGTTACTTGATATTCCATGTGAGAATCTAAAAAAGAATACTCACTATCATCTGAAATTCAAGCTTTACTGGGGATGCTGTAATTTATATCATCCCAAGAGGGCAATCTGAAATTCAGACTGCTCTGAGTCACTGGGTCTGAAGCAGGGTCCAGGAATGTGCCCTTCTAACAGGCCCCTGGGTTCAGCTGACTCAGAGACCCACACATACCAAAATCCGCTTCTGTCTCTTTATAAAAATGTCAGATTGTGTTGTTCAAACCTTCTAGAGCTTTCTAAGTTCATGATAGGAAAAGTCACCATCTTAGAGAGGGGTATGCCCCCTTGCATATATGTACACGTGTGTATGTGTGTGTTGTGCTTGTGTATTGGGAGGATGTCTGTGTGGATGTCGTGCTTGAGTGTGAAGTCCACATCCTCATCTGTTGGCTTCCCCAGTCACTTCTCTGCTTTTGGTGTTTGAGATCGGATCCCTCACTGAACTTAGAACTCACCAGCCGAAGAGCAGCCTGAGGCAGCGAGTACCTGAGACCCTCCTTTCTTTTGCCTCCCCTTCAGCAGTGCCTGGATTTTTATGTGGGTGCTTGGGGTCTGGACTCACATATCCTTATGCATATGCAGCAAACACTCCGCTGACTGAGCCATCTCCCCAGCCTACTGACAAATGGCTTTTGAAAGCCCATATGATGTGGCCTTGAAGTTTCTCCCTTGACTTATTCCCCTAATCTTCTTCCTCCCCACTTTCGAGAAGCGTTAGACCCATAGATATTTCTAGAGTAAGCCAAGCATAATCCAACCAAAGATCCGAAAAAAAAAATTTCCCCTGACCAGCAGGTTCTCCCTGAATAGGCACAAGGGTCAGACTTTTCTCTCCATCAACCTTCGCCGAATGTCACTTTCGCCTTCAGTTTTAAATTGCATCCCACACACATCCTTGAACACCATCAATCTGCTTTGTTTCTCTCTGCAGCCCTGTCTCCCTCTGACAAGCAAGAACACATATCATTTGTTTATTATCTGCTTCCCCCACTAAGAGGAGTTCTGCCAACACCGAGACTGGTGTTTATTACATCCACTGCTCTTTGTGGCAGCAACATCATTTCTCTGTACAGAAGAGGTGCTCTACAAACCGGGGAGACAAGTGTTTCAAGACCAGGGGATGCCCTGATCTAAGCCCGCTGGCCTGGCATACATCCTTTGATCAATGACTTAAGCCACTGTGTTCAGAGCATAAAGAACCAATTTCATAAAAAAAAAATCTCTTTAGTCCAAATGAGTATACCCAAGTCAATCAAGTACAGGGAAGAAAAAACTTGGGATTATTAAAAATATTATTCTAAAATCACTTCAGACCATTTGAGCCACTCAGCAATGGCTCAGTTTTTATGCTGTTAATATTTATGTCTTTAAAATCAATGCCAGACCTATACAGAAGCAAGCAGAAACATGAGGGGGGTTCTCCCAAAACCCTATTTCGAGATAGAGATCATAACAAGGACTTTGAACCTGTTTTCTTTTTCCTTCACTCCAGCTTTGCTGAAGAGCAACTGACAAGTAAAAGTGGCATCCATTCAGCCTGTGCCATACTGTGTTTGGATGTATGTACAGTCCGGAAGAGCACTCCATACCGTTACAGCCCGCTCTGATAAATACACACACACACACATTCACAACAATCAATCCCCGACCAGCCCCACGCCCTGCTTTCCTAACTTCAGGGGAAGTTAGGGTCTACGGTCTGTTCAGGGATTCAAAATGAGGGTGAAAGTTTCACTCTGAGCCAGCCATACCTGGTACCATGATGGTGGAGACTGGGAGCTGGGAAGGAAGAGCCCAGGCTGGTGAGTGGCTCTGAACTCAGTTTACACTCAAGAAGGGATAGGGAGAAGTGCTCACTGTCACACAAAGGAGCAACATCAACACATTTTTTCAAGCCTGGCTCATTGCACCAAAAAAGAATGGGCTTTAATGTTTCTTAAATACACATGAAGGTGTTTCTTAGATACACGTGAAGGTACTTCACATGTTTTCGTAGTTCGTTCCTTCTAGTTTGGCAACTTTTTAAGTCACTTTGACTGTTAACTGACCTATGCAAACTTACTATATTGCTTACCCATGCCTATTACAGGACAAAATGTAAGGCGCACTTAAAGTCTGTTTAAAGTTAATGGATTACATTCAGCAATGTATGTATTGACCAAGGGGACAGTGTCATAGTTTGATGAAGTTCAAGCTACTTTGATTTCAGCCTCAGCACTGGCAACAGAAATAAACTGTTTTAATTCCTGGAGTGTACTGTATTCCTCAGTCAGATAAAGTCAGCCCCCACATGTGGCAGCATTAATAGTCCAAATCCTTTACTTTAGCCAGTTTTCTTTATGGGGTCAACTTTCATCTCTCTCTCTTTTTTTTTGCACACAAAATCATAACACTGAAAAGCTGACATTTAACACCTCAAGAGGGGATAACCAGATTTCTAAAAACTAATGACCCGGAACACGAGTTGGGAGTTCCTTTCGAACAGACCCAGGATATGTATTTTAAAAGTCTCACAAAACTGTTAGCCTTGTTTGCAAACCTTAGAGTTTAGAGTAACTTTTAAACATGTGTTCCTAAGCTGTGGTCACTCATACCCAGCTTCACTAAAGTTGTTTCCTATTCCTTGTGAGGCGAGAGCTGTTTTTGCTTTGACACAAGCTGAGCGGCTAGCCTCTCTGGGAACTGTTCACAAGCTTCAAGTTGTAAGTTTAGCAATGTGTCCAGTCACTGCCTCTGATCCACTAGAAAGTCAGCTCATTGGTATGCTGGAGAGTTAGGACAGGTGAGATGCTGGGGCCCAGGTGGTTTAGTTCCAGTTAGTGGGAGGGCGGTACCAGGAAGGACATAAATAGGAAAACCGAGACCTTGCTTGCCTTACCCACTCCTTCAGTCAGCTTGGCTAGTGTGAGCTGCCCTGGGTCATCTACTTTATATGCCACGGGCTCTGTCAGGCTGTGGGGTGGAAATGGGTGGAAAGGGGTGGAAATGGGTGGAAAAGGGTGGAAAGGGGTGGAAAGGGGTGAGTGGCTTTGTCCTATTTTCCTTTACGCTTTTGAAGTCAGCTCTCTTTGAAGATGCTCAGAACCTTTTCTTTCTCTCTCAACCACTAACGCCTGAGGGAAAAAAGCTTTACTGGGTGTGCCTCTGCCTCAGGCAAACAGGTCTGCTCTAGTAGACCTCTTTATCCCAAGGATACTAGACTGCTTCAGATTTGTCTTCAAGGGTGACGATCTGTGGGTCAGAAAGCAGAAGTGATGGATGGCTGTTTAAAGAAGGTTAAGAAAGAGCAGGCCAGGCATTTAAACCTGGGCTCAATGCAAAGGTGGGGGTGGAGAGGGGAACAGGATCGTACAACCAGGATAAATGCCCTTTCCTTGTTAGGAAGCAGAGATGGGCCGCTCCCACATTAAGGGATCAGAAACTGGGAAACATAGGGGTAACGAGGCTTTTGAATCCTGTGGCAAACCCTATTCTATGACCTCAACAATTCAGTATCTGAGACCGGTTCCTCAGATCAAAAGGGAGGTGTCCCAGAGCCAGAAACTAACTCCAGAAGCCGGGTGATGTATAACCCTTGATACTGTTATACTCCCATAACAGTGAGGCTGACTGTAAGACCAGGACTCCTTACAGTCCTACAGCTGGGATCTTCCTAAGCGTTTCCCCTTGGGGTTTCTCAGATGGGAGCTTCACATAGGCTAGGCAAGACCCCGCACCCTGATCCTCTCCAGAGCCAGCAATTCAGTCACCTGATCTGAAAGATCTCAGATCAAGGCAGCTCCCACAGAATGGAGTTCAGACTTTGCCGGCAGCTGAAGTTCCGGGCACTTGTTGAAAATAGGTTCTGGTACTTTAAGATTCCCTAGTAGATCAGGCCAAATATTCCTGTAGTAAGAACTGAGGAGCCTGAGGCTGTGGACTGTACCTGGCAGCCAGGTAGGCAGCCCACTCATTTAGGAAGTGTAAGCCTTGCAGCTTCTGCCACAGACATACATACAATGGTCTCAGGTACTTGACACCCACAGATCAAGTTTTCTGCTAGGCAGTTTAGTAAGACTGTTTCTTGGGGATGGCCTAGGATAGAATACCAGACTGCCTTACCTAGCAGGATTCGGCGTACCTTACCTCATCGGCTACAATGCTTGAGAGTGGCCAGCATCTGTGACACGTGTTGTAGGCAGGCCATTGCTTCACGGAGATGTGTTTACACTTATATCCTCTTGCACATACAAAGTTAATAGAGCTCTCTTCTCCACTTTGGCCCTTCCTCAAAAACTGTACAACCTAATGGCTGGTGAAAGAGAGCGACATAAAGTTAACCTCTGTTCAGTCCTTCAACCCTTGAACCCTGATGCCAGGAGCCAAACAGAGCTATGGCTTTGATTCTTTAACCTCACAAATCTGGTTCTACCTACCCTGACAGGTGAGAGACGAGAGATCAGGGATGGCCATCCCCAAGCCTGCTTCAGATCCCCTTCAGCTGTTGGCACTCTGAAGTTAGACAGCTGAAAGGCTTCTGTGGCTGTAAGCACACAAAGGCAGCTGGGAATAGATGCTAAAGATGACTGGAGGCAACCCCCCTCCTTGCTACAGAAACCACCCATAGGGGAAGCTGGCTCTGAGTGATTACATGAGGTATACCTTCCCCATGAAGGTAGAGGCACAGAGGGCCTAGGGTAAGGGTTCTTGGCATGGTCCCTAAAGAGTAAGACATTGTGTTAGGGGAGCTTTCCTCTGTCCTGTTGTAAACTAGGGCACAGCTTTCTAGTATCTTCAGTGGCCAAGGATAGGAATCTGGAGACTGTCTTCTCTCAGCCAACTGCTTTGCTATGGAAGAATTAAGACTGCAACTGCAGGGACGGGGAGGGAACGTATTCATGACGTAACATGAATGCATCTGGTGTCGTTCTAAAGACACACAGAATGACATCAGCATAGTTCCAAGGTTTTCTGATGTAACTGAGCTACATCCAAGTCATTTCTGTGTGTGTGGAGTGGGGAGGATCTCCATGGACCGTAACTGTCAAGGCATCAGAAGGTGAGAGTGGTTAAAAATTTGTAATCATAGGAAGCTGGAAGAATTCCAAAGGCATCCAGAGATCACTTTGGACAAGTTCAGTTTTACTGTAAACCAACATTGCTTGCAGATTGCTTGGTTTAGTTACATAGAAATCTTTAGTCAGGCATCACCGGCACAAGCGCTGGTTCTAGCATTTGCAAGAAAGCAAGCAAGACCAGAAAGGAAGTCGGGCAGAAGAACACCTTGGTAACACCTGCCACCTTGGCGACAGAGATACAAGTGCTTATAGCCACCATAACTCACCAGACACATGGCAAACCACCAATGTGTACAAAATAAACATAAGTTTGAAGAATATCAGGGCTTGGCATGCTCCCGACCTCAGGAGGGATTGCACAGGCCTGGGCCCTTCCCACCAATGTACCCACAGTTGGAAGTGTTGGCAGTGGCTTCTAATTTAGGAATCTTATCTAAGTTCAGGTGTCTAGCACTCATATTTAGCTAAACCACGTCTCTTAAAAGGTCTTGAGGACCTTGCTAACACCTCTGCCACCTCAGTCAGCTAAGCATATACACATGGAGTTTGTGTAGAGGCCTCCCCTGAGGTAGAAGTGCTCTGCTGACATTTTAGGTCATGCATGTGGCTGGGAGGTCAATTTGAGGTGCTACCACTTGTCAAACGGGCAGGAGTCATTGGGTGCTTTGTTTAAAGGTGCCTGGTGGCTCCAGATGATCCTAGTAGCTAAATTGGGAGATTCAAAGCTCCCAGGAGACAGACTTCATCCCTAGTAATTCTAAAAGTGAGAAAGATCTTTCTAGAAGCTACAGTGACTTTTAAAACCTGTGCTTTTGAGATGACTGCTCAGGTAGAGCGTTCACACAATTTTCCAAAGGGATTTTATCATGAGTTCCCTCACCCCAATCTAGCTAGAATTTCTAGATTTTTTTAAACATATTATTGGTTATTTGGACATTTCACATCATGCACCCCAATCCCACCCACCTTCCCAGGTCTGCCCCTTCCACCCTTGAGTAACCTCCCCACCCCCACCCCCAAAAAGTTCAGTTTGTGTTGACCATATACTCACTGGAGGATGTCAAACTTCCTTTAAAACTGAAGCCTTTTCTACCTTTGACCCTACCAGGAGCCATCAATAGTGGAGAGCTACAGTTCAGCGTCCTTATAGCAATTTTTAAGAGTTCGCTCCAATGGCGTGCTTTTTAGTCTGTTGCTTTGGCAGGGAAAGGCAGGGGGTGAGAGAGAAATCTCTACCCTTTCCTCCCCTGGGCCTTCACTCCATAGATACCACTGCAAAAATAGCTTCCCAGCCCTATACACTCAGCAGGAGCATGGACGGCAGACATCCACATGGTCTCCAGGGCAACACGGGCTAAGGATACAAGTATGGTCTCAGCAGAGCCCGGCCATCATCAGTTCTTATGTCCAAGGATTTGAAAATAGATTTCTCTGGGCCAAGGGGCTTTCAAGAGTATTGAGTCAAATATCAGAACTTGGGGACTGGAGAAATAAGCCCAGCAGTTGAGAGAACTATTCTTCCAGATGACCCGAGTTCAATTCCCAGCATCCACATGGCAGCTCACAACTCTCTAATTCCAGTGACATTGGACACATGGTAAAACAGCAACGTGCATAAAATAAAAATAAACAATTTAAAAAATATCAGGGCTTGAACTCCAGACATCTTTGCTGCTTTTGTCTTCTCTGAAGCCTGCTGAAAATGTCACTCTCCAGCCAGGACACTTATGACAAAGGAGATTTTAATGACAAAATCATAACTCTGATCCCAACTACTAGGCGCTCACCACAGACATGGCTACAACAAAATCTTCAGCCATAGGCCGTAAGTCACCAGTTCCCCCGATGCCAGCTTCTCAGGATACCAACCCCTCGGTATACCAAGCTCTAAAGCCCCACCATCTCCTGCCAGCCATCCTGCCTCCTATTCATGAGGTGTCCAAGAACACTCTTGGAAAATGACATTGCTGTCATAATTTGTAATCCACCTTATGGATGGCAAAAAAGCTGAAGTTTACTTGGGACCCAGGTCTCAAAGTTTCAAGAGGAGGATGGATTAGTTGAAGTTATAACTTCAGAAATAGAAGAATTGATTGGAGAGCTGCTCAGCCTTGAGCTGTGGAAGTGCCAGCCTCTTCCCTGGAATATCGTGTTCTCTCTGCCTCCAGCCACTGGGTGTGAGTGGTCCAGCGTCCATGGTAGACAGCTCCCTGCAGATAAGGCAGGCTGGGTTTGCCTGCAGATGCGTGCCGGTCACACCTGGGTTCCAGACAGTCTCCAAAGGATGGTCCCTCTCCTATTACCAGCCTGGGTTTGACCATCCCCGGGAGTGGAAGGCTGTGTCATGAATGTGTCTGCAGCTATAGGAAGATGATGAGAAATTTTGAAAGCGACAGATGCTGTGAAAAACACAAAATGCTACCTCCAAATCTGCCACCTTAGACAGCTGTCCATTCACCTCAGAAAACCTTGACGAGCCCTATAGTGGCTAAGAACTGGACATCCATTCCCTGCTTTGGACTTAATGCTATTTTCTTCATATGGTCCAGAGAACAGTGTTCACAGGGTTTAGAGAACAGATGGGGTTGGAAAGATGTCTCACAACAAAACAAAATTCCTCTTTACAAGCAACTCGGTCTCAATTTACAGAAAGTTGCCTAACTGAACGTTAGAAAACAGGCAAGCAGTTCTTCTCATAGAGAATGTCCAGAAACTGAGGAGTGTTTAAAATAATAAATAGGTGGGGTTTTGTTATTGTTATAAGAAACAAAGACATTTAAAGCCTGCTGGTCTATTCTGAACTACACCACTGGCCATCTGTATGGACTTAAATTTCTGGGTTCTAATCTGAATTAAAGGTGTGTAGATGTTTTATTAAAAAAAAAAAAAAGCTTAATATGCTCCCAACCTCAGTAGGGATAGCACAGGTTCTGGGTCCTTCCCATCACTATGCCTACAGTTGAAAGTGTTGGCAGTGACTTCTAAGTTAGGAATCTTATCTGGGTTTAGATATCTAGAACTCCTGGTCTAGAGTGCTAAACCATGTCTATTAAAAGGTCTTGAAGACTCTTATTTAGAACCCAAACCAAATGAGTTAGACTGAACAACTGTGACTTTAAAGCCAATCCCTTGGATCCTATTTATGAGCTGAAGCTTCTACTGAACACAAGTGGGAGAATAATTCTGAAATTAAACCAAACGTGATGGGGCCAAGCACTGGCTATGATCTTGGAGGCAAGAAAAGAGGATGCTATGACTTCTGTAGCTATCAGGGTTCTTCTATTGTCTGTAAGAACTATGGCATGGTTAAGAGGCTTGTGCCTCTGATTTATGTTAGTGTCTTCAAGAAGCAAATAGCAAATACATTTGGGGAAACCTAAAAACATAAAACTGAGGGCTGAATCAAATTATATGAAGCTTTTATTCCCCTCCATACGGGTGTCCCAGGTAATCAGAAGCAGCAGCAAGCCCCAATGTGCTTTTTTTTAAAGCTTTTTAAAGACAAAACACACAATTGTGACTTACAGAAAGCATCTGTGGACATCTGCAGGAGGCAAGGATTGTTTACAGAAGTAGAAAGACAGCAGTTAAAATTTGATCAGGTAGTTCTCATAACCTTGAGATCAAGGATACATTGTACAGCAATTTATGGTAGGAGAGGGTGAAGTCTGTCAAAATTTGAAGCAAAGGAAATCCTCTTTACTAGGAAATACATAGAGCCCATAAGAAGGCAAAGGAAGGGAGGCTTGCCCAAGCTTCATCAGTGTCTCTTAATTTGGTTAGTTTCCTTTAGGGTTCGGGTCATCCTTTCTCTGTTCTGAGCTCAGGTGTGTAGGCACAGTATAATTTCCATGATTTTCCTAAAATCTTAGCCAGTAACTTAGAGCCTTGGACTAGAAAACCATGTCATCGTTACACCCATTATCAATGGAATCAAACTGGGGAACTAAGTTTTGTAATGGTTTCTGTGTTCCTGATTTGGTTATAAAAACCTTTACACAATCTTGAGACCGTAGTTGAAAATACAAGGAGGTACTTAAACCCATTTTGTCCTGGTTTCATGTCTGAAGTTCACCTAGTATTCAGGTATCTTGCCTGGAGTCCTGACTCCCGTGGGTACTTTGGATGGTGGCCCAGTGATTGGGCACAAGTTGTACACCACCTGACAGTGTCCAGTATTTTTTTCTAGATCCTGGCACATGAAATTTAATAGTTATAATAGTTTTATACTCCCTGAGGGGGTTACTAGATGGAGTTTTTTACTCACATTAATTCCCATTATTTAGGAAAGGACAGGTGCCCATCTGGAAGATGCTGCTATCCAGTCTTGTCCTGAAAGAAGTCAAGTGGCCTGGAATTAGGTAACTAACTGTTCCCTCCTCTGCACATAGGAAGAGGCAGTAAAATGGACTTGGACACGGTCACAAGAATTTTGCAGAGAACCCAACTGGTTCTAGGGCAGCTTCCTTGGCATCTTGATTGGCAAACCTGATTACTATGGCCTCAGGAAAGTGGTCTTCTTGATGTCCTTTACAGTATATTTTGGTCACTTTCTTTGCTAGACAGATAGCCTCTAGTAGTCCTAGGATTTGGGTGATGGCCTTTTCTTTTCCTTTTTATGAGGAGTCTCATCTTATAGATGTTTCCATAAGTGTGGGCAATAGCAAAGGCCTAAGGGCTATCCGTATAGATAAGCTAGTCTTCCTTGCCCATGGCCGAGGGCCTATGTCAAAGCTATTATCTCCTCTCTCTACGTGGATACTCCATGATCCAGTGCCTGAGCCCAAATGACCTTATGTTGGTTTGCCACGGCTGCCCCAGCATGCTGTATCCATTACTAAAGCTCCTCCCATGAGTGTACTGAATGTCTCCTGAAGCTGAGCCTCGAGGAGGATACAGCTGAGGTGGAACTGAAACCCTTGGATGGACTAGGCTACTTATTGGCAGACAGAGGGGTTCATCAGGGTCATCCTGGAGAAGCATAGCTGGGTTACGAGTGTGATGATCTTTCTGCACTGGATGCAGAGGAGTAAAGGCAGATACTGGGTGATGTTGGGTGTTGGAGGGCCATTGGTCAGAGGTGGTCCGAACAAAGGCTTTCACTGCCTGTAGAGCTATCAGGCTGAAGTCTCAATCTCACTGTCAGTTTGTCATTCCCTTGACAAAGAGAGTGGTGGCCATTTACTGCACGGAGGCAGGTTGGCCTGTCGGTGGCTACTAAGTCCAGTCTCTTGGATAGGCAGGTGCAGGTCTTCTTCCAGGGCCTTGCTTATATGCAGATGAAATGGCTTAAAGGTGTGAGGAAGGACCTGTGTCAGGGAAGGAAAACAGGGCCTGTAATTTCTATAACATGTCTTGGCCAGATGGGGAGTAGGGGGCAGTCGGCATAATTAGGAACCTATAGGTGACTGTTTACCTTCCCAGGGTCGCAACCTGATCAATCGTCCAGGAGTAAGACCAGGAATCCCCCTACCCCTTGCACCTTAGACTCTTAACTCTTCTTGATGGGTCTGTCACTTTTTAAGAACTGACAAAAGTCAGCCTGGTAACTAAACAGGAAAGTGACTGGCTTGTCCCCCACTTTCAAGGTAACCCTGGATTTGTGGGGGCTTAATGGAATCGAGCCCTGATCCAATTGGGTGGTTGCAGTTTCTAATTGGAGCACTTCTGCCTTAGGTGTTCAACCTGCCAGTTTAGACATTTTTCCAATGCCCTCCTTCTCACTTTTAACAGTATATGCACACTGATTTCAGGCTAAAGGATGTCTGAGTGGTCCTGCTTCATTCCCTGGTTGCTTCTAGAGGGCCAACTAGGTGACAAGACCTACACTAATTGCCCTTCTACTCTCTGAACTTTCAGGATCAATGGGTGTAGAGGTCCAGTAGTGTCGACGTCTAGAGCATCGGGGGTCCCTGGGTAAGAGTGTCAAACAAACCAGGACACAGGGGATGCAGCGCGGAAAACAGCATTTGCATCTGCATGTTGTGTGTTAAGTAATCCTTTTATACGCTTTGGAAACAATTGCCTTAGTCAACAGTTTAAAGAGGAACTATAGATCATGAGTTAACCAAGGACTTATTTAGATTATGCACACAAAGCAGTTTAATGTAGCAAGGGTGGTCGAGGGGCTTGCAAAACATCCTAGACTATTTTAAACAAGGGCCTCCAGAGACATTATCTCACTGTCCCAATCTATTGTAAGACTTCCTTCAGTGAGCAGAACAGCTGCTTCAAGCTGAGACTGCGGCCTCAGGGCAGCCACTTCCACAAACCACATGGTATGTGATACTTGCTCTCAGAATTAAAGGTCAGAGGACTTGTCACTCTGAAATGTCCCATAGCATTCCATGGAACTTCTCTTAGATTCCAAGGCAGTACTCAACACCTCCCCTGGCGCGGGTGGCACGATCCCTGCATTTTATATCACAGTCTCCAAATCTCCACACAGTAGGCTTCTAACAGCCTCTTCAGAAACCTAGCAGGAGTTTCAGCTGGAACTCTCAAAACCTCACTAACTTTAGATAAATTTGTGGGCTTTCTACAGTGTTGTGGAAAGACCATCAGAGTCCAGCAATAGGTACTCTTCCTCATACATTCATGAATCCTGAAGAGAGGAGAAAAGTTCAATAAAGATGTCCTATTAAAGGGCTAAGTGCTCCAAAGCTCAATTTAACCTCTGGCCAAGTATTTAGATCCCTGCATACCCTTTTTGCCATAAAATTCATCAATCCAGCATTTTAATAGCCAAGATAATCTCCTATAGCCCTGTGAAGAAGTAGGGACTCGGGCGCTATTAATGTTGATGCAAGGATAGAACCACAAGGTCTTTAAGGGCACAAAGTGGTTCCACCAAGAAATTGTCCCTGGTGAAGCCAGTGACAGGAATTCCTGAGTTCTCACATTTTTGACATATAAAGACCAAGATGGGGAGAATGGAGCTGGTGATGGTGTGCAAACACTTTACTGCTTAATCAGCCCATGGAAGCTTATTGATTGTATGAGGTCAGCCTGGTCTGTGAAAGGAGAGTGCCAGTGCTCTTGGTGCCCTAAGAGTGAGAAGGCCATTGGGAGAAACTTGGCTTCAGCTCCCAGCAGTTTCTCTAGAGTAAAGGACTCTCTAGAGTAAAAGACACTGGTCTCCTATGGACACCAGGCACCAATGTGTTTGACACACTCCACAGGATGGGCTTTGCTGAGCATGGACTGTGAGGCTCAGCTTGAAAGGATGACATTGCTCCTGTGAAGCCTCTATCCACTCTTAAGACTCCCACTATGGGAAAAGACCCTCCTCCCGACCACCAGGCTCCCCTCCTACTCGCTGCCACCGCACACATTTGCTTTCTTACTGAGTATGGTCACTCGCAGGCTCTACACGAGACTGAATAATAGAAGGCAGTGATGTTGGTGTGTGTCTCTTATCTCTGCTGTCACGGCTAATCTCCAGCTGCCCAGCGACCCTCTCAGTGAAGCTGTTCCAGTTTGCTTCTGTCATGACCAAAACCAACTCGAGGACGGCAGGTTTTTAGTTAACATAGTCACTGAGAGAATCCAGTGTCTTACCTAGGGCTACTGGGCTGCGATAAAACACCATAGCCACAAAACATTGGGGAGGAAAGGGTTTTATTCAGCTTACACATCACTGTTAATTATCAAAAGAAGTCAGGATAGGAACTCAAGCAGGGTGGGAAACTGAAGGCAGGAGCTGATGCAGAGGCCCTGAAAATGTGTTGCTTACTGGCATGCTGGGCCTGCTTTCTTAATTAGGATCCAGGACCCATCAGTCCTGGGATGGCATCACTCAAAATGGGCTGGGCCCTTCTCTGATCATTCACTAAGAAAATGTCCTACAGGTTTTGTGTCAAGTTGAAAATAAAAAAACTAAAATATAAAATAAAATGAAAAAACTATTCAACTATCCAGTTCTTCCAGGACAGCTTAAGACAGGAACTAAAACAGATAACATCAATGAATGCTGACTACTGTGGCTTGTGCCCAGGCTCACATTAACCTACTTTTCAGTACCACCTGCCCAGAGATGGCATAGCATATAGCACAGTGTGCCCTTTTTACATCAACTAGCAAGTGAAAAATTCCATGCATGATGTTCAAAAGCCAATCTGATAGAGGCAATTTCTCTTCCAGAGTGTGAGAAATGGATGACCAAGGTAATCCATAACAAAGTAAACTGAGGCATAATTTGTCAGAATCAAGAACGCATCTCTATGTATCTCTTCTCCAAACTTTATCACTGGTAACAATCCATTGCTCCCACACGAATAGCTCTGTAGTGTCTCTTTCCTTGTCTTGGCTCACCTGGGAATCTGTTAATGGGTTAATTTTTATTAAGCAGAATTTTAAGGAGGACAAGAACTATCTAGAGCTTTTTAGAAGACATTGAACACCCCACTCTGCTGCTCCAAACATACTTCATGGCTGTAGTCCCTGTGGGTACTGACTGCTCACTTCCCTGCATACAAGATACCTAGCATGTAAACACTCTTTTGAGTCACTGAGCTCAAAGTCATAGTGACCTTGAATCCAAGTAGTTCTCTTTATAAGGTTAATTCTATTGCCTTTGGGATAATTGCTAATAATCTCTCCCCCCCCAAAAAAAACTAGCAAGTTATTTTCCAGGGTTCATTGCTTCCCATAATTTTTTTTTAATTTCATCAATGTCTGCTGGGTCTACTCCTGCTAGTTGATGAAATCTCGATTTTCCTATGAAAATTAATTCAGAGACCTTTTCCACATAAGGTTTTGAATTTTTCTACTTGATTTATATGGTCAAAAAATCCATTCTAAAATAATATCTTCCCTTTGCAATATGACTAGAATGCAAATAAGATCTGGATTCACTCGATCCACATGCACCTCTTGTAATGAAGCCTCTTTCGCTTCAACCACTGGTAAGTTTTCTCAGTTTCAGTTGTTAATTCCCTGGGACTATTTAAATGAATATTAGATCAGCTGTTATCCCTACAGCTGGTTATAGACAGGAAATGTCTAACAATCTTTGAAAGTCATTAAGAGTCAGCAATCAGTCTCTCCTAATTTGTGCCTTTTCTGTTCAAATGTTCAGTAAACCTATTTTATAACCTAGGTAACAAACAAAATCTCCTCTTTGAATTTTTCAGGAGCAGTTTGCAATCCCCATTTCAAAACATTCTTCACTACTTCAAATATTGTTTCTAAAGTATCTACGTTTGAATAAGGTAGCAAAATGTTATCCATGCCGTGGTAAATTACAGATTTAGGAAATTGTTTTACAAAGTATTGACACTGGGTGGGGCTATTGAGCATTCTCTGTGGGAGGATGGTCCATTGTTATAAAAATATTCAGCATACTAGGAGAGAAGTAGGCACTGTGAAAGCAAGTTTTTGTCTTTTTCTTGTAAGGGTATAATGAAGAAACATCTTTTAAATCAATAACTATATAAGAGGCCATCCTTTAGGCAATAGGGGGAAGGCAAAGGAATTCTAGATTGTAAAGGGCCTATAGGTTGCATTACCTTGTTGACAACTCTTAGATCTGTCACCATTCTCTATTTTCCAGATTTCTTTTTAACAACAAATATAGGAGAATTTCAAGGACTGGTTGATTCTTCAATATAGTTGTTCCTGTACCAGCTGTTTTAAAGCCTTCAGTTTCTCTTCTGTGAAAGGCCATTGTTTAACCCCTATTGGTTTCTCAGTTAACCATTTTAAAGGTAGGGCCTTTGGTACCTATAATGGTTTTCTAGATACTTTGTGTTCTTGTACATTCTGAACGGCTGGTGACCTTTGTTTGTAGTACCTTCTAATATCCTTCCCAGAAATGTGAGTTTTTGGAACTGCAGGAATGTTAATCTTGGTATTCCATTGCTGCAGCAGGTCATGACCCCATAAATTCACTGAACTAATAGCCACACATGACCTTAGCCTTCCTCTCTGTTCTTCTGGCCCTATGTAGTATTCAACCCATCTTGTGCTTTGTTTCACTTGAGGTAGAGTTCCAATTCCTAGGAATTGAAGAGACCAATTTGGATGCAAGATTCTGGAGTAAAGATACTCACATCCATGCCTGTATCCAGAAATACCTCAATTGCAATGCTATTTATATGCACTCTAAGCTTTGATCTTTGATCATTTATAGAAGTCTGCCAAAATATACACTTACTATTTCCTATTGGAATTTTTGATTCATCCTCCATGTTTATTCCATCACCCAGAACAGTATGTTTTTGTTTTGTTTTTTTTACAGCACGCAATATTTTTTAATTTTCCTGGTAAGACATGTCCTCCACAGTGACTGAGAATGACTGGACCATGTTTGACTTGGGGGCCTGCAAGAGGCCCCCAAGTAAGTTTTCCCTTGATATTAAGTTGCTTTGTCTTTTGTTGATCTATATTTATTGGTGCACTGTCAGCCTTTGCCACATTATTCTACATAATCCAGAAGATGGAGACCTTTTATTTTTGCCATTCCCTAAGGAGATATTATTTCTAGGAATTCTTTGCCTACAATCCATTCTCAGATGTCCTATTCTACCACAATTAAAACACTTGGCATTTTGTCTCCTCATACTTTTGGGAATTGCTTCTCCTACCCCAAGCCTCAGTAGTATAGTCAAATGTCTCAACGCTCATTGTATGCAGGATCTATTCATTCCTTGGTGCCGATCTCACCTTTAAAGGTCCTGGTATCTTTTTCCATTTCAAAATGTCAGAAATTCAATAAGTATTCATCTAGCTTCGGGATCTATTACTCCTATTTGTCCAGCCTTAGTTAGTCTTTGTAAAAAGTCACTAAAGAGTTCTCTTTGGCCCTGTTTAACACTAATATATGATTCAATTCTTCCTAGTTCTTGATTCTTGTCCCAAGCATTTGAGGCTGCTGTGTGGCATAGGGACAAGATGTGCTCATCATAAAGAGGTTGATCTTGTGGGTCAGCATAAGTGCCCTTGTCAAGAATGTGATCTTGGAGGCCTCAAATCCTTATGCTTTTCCCTGTTCTAAAATTTGCCTTTTTAGTAGCATTTCCATAGCACTGGAGGTGCATCTTCAAAGACTAATTGAAGTCAAATATGTTAACTTATTGCTTGAAGCCCACGTTTTCATCATTTCCCTAACAAAGAGTCAATGCAAGCCATAAGATACTACTGCATACTTAATTTCTTTCAGATTGCTCATGTTTATAGGTTTCCATCATTGGATCCTTTTGGACATTTAGAACTTGATAGTTTGTCAGAGGTGATTATAAGGTAGGAAACTAAAATCTTAAATCATCTGACTCTGACACATACTTGAGAGACTAAATCTTATCCTTATACCTTCTCCCTGCGCATCAGTTCTGATGATTTCCTCAATCATTTCAACTCTTTTTACAACTGCCTTTTGTAAAGCCTGAATCTCTTGACCTGCATATAATTCTAGTGCTTTCATTGAGTCATTTAGCCTCTGGTCCTTATTCTGGACATATGATTCCAAGGTATAAAGTTTTCCCATTAAGGATAGCTTCTCATTCTTGGATATCATTTGGATGGTGTGCAGATTTATCTTCCTGGAGAGATACTCTGTCTGCTACCTTATCAAATTTTTAGCAGATTTTGATTGTCAAATTCAACAGTATAAAGTCTTTCAGATAATTTCTCAGCACCCTTTGACATGGATTGAATTTTATCTGTCAAATTAATGTTTTTAATGGTATTTTTCAGCTAACTTTTGTATGTGGTATTAATCCTGTTGGCTAATTGTTCATTGTTAGTCTGTAAAAGACTATCATTTATAAAAGTGCCTCATTCTCAGCTCTGTTATCAAACCATTTTCTTAAGGATACTATATGAAAACTGAAGCTAATTCCCAATACCAAAAAAAAGATGAATGTATCAGAAAAGCCATATAAAGCTGGGCGGTGGTGGTGCATGCCTTTAATCCCAGCACTTTGGGAGACAGAGGCAGGCGGATCTGAGTTCGAGGCCAGTCTGGGCTACAAGAGTTCCAGGACAGGCTCCAAAGCTACAGAAAAACCCTATCTCGAAAAACAAAACAAAACAAAACAAAAAAGACATAGTGGAGAGTTGCACCCAGCAGCAGTCTGAACAGTCCCACTTTGGTTCTGTGTGTTGGTGCCTGCTTAAATACTAACAAGTATGCTTTGCTTGACGAATTTAAAGCAATTAAATAAATTCCAAAAATGGATAGTCTTTTGGTCGCCAGAATATCAAGGAATGCAGAGCTCGCAACCAGGGAACACAAACTGGAATCTGCACAAATCACCGCATGTCAGGGAAATTGGTGGGCCTGGTAGGGGGAGGAGCGTGCACGAGCCTGGGAAATTGCCAAATCTCTTGTGCAGTAGCTCCATTGTGGTGGGGTTTTGGCAAAAAAAAAAAAAAGAAAGAAAAAAAAACTGCTTAGTAGATTAACTCATGCAGGCAGTGGTTGGGAGGCCTTCTGGGCCTATCCCTGTAGGTGTGGAGTTGGGATTCACGTGGGTGCCAAATGAAGATGGTCCCTATAAGGTAATTCTACACTCGCTCAGTATTGAGTAAAATAAAGGGTTCTTTATTCAGGGGTAGATCACAGTCCTCTGCACAAACAGGGAACAGGAACCAAATCCAGCAGCTGAGAGTATGCAAGCTTTGTGGCTGCATTTATATTATGAGACCATGCCCTCCCTAGTGGGCTGGTATCTTAAAGGCTATTGGCTGAAGGCGTTCCCACAGCAGCTGCCAATTCTGAAAGTCAGGATGGTCAATTAGAATGACTAAAGACATAAGTTTTGAGGGCTTTATAAGTTGAGTCACCTAAGTTGTGATCTGGACAGAAAAGAAACATGCTGTGATGGATTCTTAGTGTGGAGCTCATGACCCATGAGACAAAAAAAGGCAAAAATCACCATCAGACATCAGGCAGGGCTGAATTTTCCTTCTATGGTAGATGCTGGGCCTTTAGTTGTTTTCCCCTGAGATGTTTTCAGCACTTGTTAAGAAAGAAAACCCTTTCTTTAGTATGCAGCTGTAGTCTCTAGCTATTAAGAGCCCATCTCGATCAGAAATGTTTCATAGTTTTAGGAATTGTTATGATCTTGACTATCCTTGAGTGGTCATTTTCCTAGAGATTTTTTTCATGGAGTCAACTAAGTGAGTTTCACAGAAGTTGAGATTTGTAGGTTTCTGGTGAAGACTGTTTTATCTTTAACAAACAGGATATGCTGGTTAAGTGGGAATTGGTGGTGGTGGTCTCTTAAAGGGGAGAAGAATGAATATTTTGCTTTTCAGAAAGAGAAGGGGCAAGCAGATACACAGATAAGTAACTAGTTCAGGATTAGTGTTCTGCTGTCTCAGATCTGGGACAGCTTCTGACAGTTTTTTCAGTCCCATACAACATTTTCCAGGGAAACTTTGTTAATCATAGTGAATGTCAAAGGTTGCTCTTTTCCTTTTCTCCTTCACTACCAATTCTATAAAACCATAGAAAGTTGGGGCTGGGAGAATCCAATATCAGTTTGGAAAGTTTTGTTCTGAAGAAACTAAATCTAAAGGAAGGCACATCTAGATGCCAATCACAGATTTGATGCTCAGACTTGTGTGAGGACAGCAGTATATGGGAGCCTGGGTGTGCTCTCAGATTTATTATGTATACATATGCATGTGTCCCTGAAGGCCAGAAGTTGGCATCAGATCTTATTACAGGTGGTTTCTGAGAATTGAACTCGGGACCTCGGGAAAAACAATAAATGCTCGTAACTGCTGAGCCAACTCTCCAGCCCAGCCTGGGCACTCTCTGTCCATCATTCAGAAGCCCAGTTTATAGAATGGTACTGGACAAACACTTCAATTTACTGTAGAGTGAATTCTAATTGGTCTTTTTTTTTAAGTAATTTTATTAAATTATAAAAGTTTCCATTTACGCCCCTCTTCCCAACACCCTCCCACCCCCCCCTCTCCTCCTCCCTCTTTGTCCCTAAGGGCAGTCAGGGTTTCAAGCCCTGTGGGAAGTTCAAGATCGTCCCCCCTCCCTCCAGGTCCAGGAAGGTGAGTATCCAAACAGACTGGATCCCAAAAATCCAGTATATGCAGAGGAAACTAGTCCCAGTGTCATTGTCAATGGCTTCTCAGAAAGACTTCGGGCCAGCCACATTGAGAGAATCCGGCCACATTCAGAGAATCTGGTTGGATCACGTGCTCGTTCAGTCGCAGTCCAACTGCCCTTGGTAAACTCTCATTAGATCCGACCCCTTGTATCAGTGGGTGATAGCATCCCTCGCAGTCCTTCGTCATTTTCTTCGTCCTTCTTCTCCTCATTTGGACCTTGGGGGGCTCAGTCCGGTGCTCCAATGTGGGTCTCCGTCTGTATCGCCATCCATCGCCAGATGAAGGATCTATGGTGATAAGCAAAATATTCATCAGTATGGTTATGGGCCAAGGCCGGTTCAGGCACCCTCTCCTCTGTCCAGAGAACAATCTGGGAATCTCTCCTTGGACCTGGGATTCCATATATAATCAAGTTTCCTATAAACCCTAAAATGACTCCCTTAGTTGAAATATATTCTTCCCTGATCCCATATTCATCCTTCCTCCCTTCCCCCCATCCCGGTCAACCAAGCTTTTCCCATTCCTCCCCTACTCCCTTCTCTCTAACCCTCTCCCCTTCCAACAACCCTCCCACCCCCCCCCCCATGCACCCAAGGTTACCTGGGACTCTTGACTATTTCCTACCTCCTGGCGGATAGCTAAATAATCTTCATCAGGTTCGTCTTCTTATTTAGCTTCTCTAGGATCACGAATAATAGGCTCAAAGACCTTTAAATTATGGTTAGAATCCACTTATGAGTGAATACATACCGTGTTCCTCTTTTTGGGTCTGGCTTACCTCACTCAGTAAAGCGTTTTCTATGTCCATCCATTTGCATGCAAAATTCAAGATGTCATTATTTTTTACCGCTAAGTAAAACTCTAATGTGTATATGTTCCACACCTTTTTTAACCATTCTTCTATTGAGGGGCACCTAGGCTGTTTCCAGGTTCTGACTATTACAAATAGTGCTGCTATGAACATAGTTGAACAAATGCTTTTGTAGTATGCTAGGGAATCTCTAGGGTATATTCCCAAGAGTGGAATTGCTGGGTCCTGAGGGAGGTTGACTCCCAGTTTCCTGAGAAACCGCCACACTGATTTCCACAGTGGCTGCACAAGTTTGCATTCCCACCAACAATGGATGAGTGTTCCCCTCACCCCACATCCTCTCCAGCATAGGCTATCATTGGTGTTTTTGACTTTAGCTATTCTGACAGGTGTAAGATGGTATCTCAAAGTGGTTTTGATTTGCATTTCCCTGATCGCTAAGGAGGTTGAGCATGACCTTAAGTGTCTTCTGACCATTCGAAGTTCATCTGTTGTGAATTCTCTGTTCAGTTCAGTACCCCATTTTTTAATTGGGTTAATTAGAGTTTTAGTGCCTAGTTTCTTGAGTTCTTTGTATATTTTGGAGATCAGACCTTTGTCTGATGAGGGGTTGGTGAAGATCTTCTCCCAGTCAGAAGGCAGCTTTTTTGTCTTACTGACAGTGTCCTTTGCTTTACAGAAGCTTCTCAGTTTCAGTAGATCCCATTTATTCATTGTTTCTCTTATTGTCTGTGCAGCTGGGGTCCTGCTTAGGAAGAGGCCTCCTGTGCCTATATCTTGTAGACTACTTCCCACTTTCTCTTCTATCAGGTTCAAAGTGGACGGATTAATGTTGATGTCTTTAATCCATTTGGACCTGAGTTTTGTGCATGGTGATAGGTATGGATCTACTTTCATCCTTCTACAGGTTGACATCCAGTTATGCCAGCACCATTTGTTAAAGATGCTTTCCTTCTTCCATTGTATACCTTTAGCTCCCTTGTCAAAAATTAGGTGCTCATAGGTTTGTGGGTTAATATCCGGGTCTTCTATTCGATTCCAAAGGTCAATTTCTCTGTTCTTATGCCAATACCAAGCTGTTTTCAATACTGTAGCTCTGTAATAGAGTTTGAAGTCAGGGATGGTAATGCCTCCTGAAGTTCCTTTATTGTATAAGATTGTTTTGGCTATCCTGGGTTTTTTGTTTTGCCATATAAACTTGATTATTGTTTTCTCAAGGTCTGTGAAGAAGTTTGGGATTTTGATGGGGATTGCATTGAATCTATAGATTGCTTTTGGTAGAATTGCCATTTTTACTATGTTGATCCTCCCAATCCAAGAACAAGGGAGATCTTTCCATTTTTCTGGTATCCTCCTCAATTTCTTTCTTCAAAGACTTAAAGTTCTTGTCAAATAGGTCTTTCACTTCCTTGGTTAGAGTAACCCCAAGATATTTTATGCTATTTGTGGCTATCGTGAAAGGTGATGTTTCTCTGATTTCCCTCTCAGCTTCTTTATCCTTCGTGTATAGGAGGGCCACTGATTTTTTGGAGTTGATCTTGTATCCTGCCACGTTACTAAAGGTGTTTATCAGCTGTAGGAGTTCTTTGGTAGAGTTTTTGGGGTCACTTATGTACACTATCATATCGTCAGCAAATAACGAAAGTTTAACTTCATCCTTTCCAATTCGAATCCCCTTGATCTCCTTATGTTGTCTTATTGCTATTGCTAGAACTTCAAGCACTATATTGAAGAGGTATGGAGAGAGTGGACAGCCTTGTCGTGTTCCTGATTTTAGTGGAAAGGCTTTGAGTTTCTCTCCATTCTATTTGATGTTAGCTGTCGGCTTGCTGTATATTGCTTTTATTATATTTAGGTATGATCCTTGTATCCCCAGTCTCTCCAACACCTTTATCATAAATGGGTGTTGAATTTTGTCAAATGCTTTTTCAGCATCCAATGAAATGATCATATGGTTTTTTCTTTCAGTTTATTTATATGATGGATTACATTGATAGATTTGCGTATGTTGAACCAGCCCTGCATCTCTGGGATGAAGCCTACTTGATCATAATGAATAATTTTTCTAATGTGTTCCTGGATTCGGTTTGCCAGGATTTTATTGAGAATTTTCGCGTCAATGTTCATGAGTGAGATTGGCCTGTAATTCTTTCTTGGTTGTGTCTTTATGTGGTTTTGGTATTAAGGTAACTGTAGCTTCATAAAAGGAGTTTGGCAATGACTCTTCTGTTTCTATATTATGGAATACATTAAGGAGTATAGGAATTAGCTCTTCCTGGAAGTTCTGGTAGAATTCTGCATTGAAACCATCTGGTCCTGGGCTTTTTTTGGCAGGGAGATTTCTGATAACAGCTTCTAATTCTTCACGACTAACAGGTCTATTTAGATTGTTCACCTGTTCTTGGTTCAACTTTGGTATATGGTACTTATCTAAAAAAATGTCCATTTCTTTTACATTTTCCAACTTTGTGGCATATAAACTTTCGTAGTAAGATCTAATGATTCTCTGAATTTCCTCTGTGTCTGTGGTTATATCCCCCTTTTCATTTCTGATCCTATTAATTTGCAAGTTCTCTCTCTGCCGCTTGATTAGTTTGGATAGGGGTTTGTCAATCTTGTTGTTTTTCTCCAAGAACCAGCTTTTTGATTCATTGATTCTTTGGATTGTTTTCTCTGTTTCTATTTTGTTGATTTCAGTCCTCAGTTTGATTATTTCCAGTCTTCTACTCCTCCTGGGTGAATCAGCTTCTTTTTTTTCTAGAGCTTTCAAGTGTGCTGTTAGGTCTCCAATGTGTGCTTTCTCCGTTTTCTTTAGTTGGGCACCTATTGCTATGAACTTTCGTCTTAGCACTGCTTTCATAGTGTCCCATAGGTTTGAGTATGTTTTGTCTTTGTTTTCATTAAATTCAAGGAAGACTTTAATTTCTTAATTTCGTCCCTGACACAGGGGTGATTTAATAGTTGACTGTTCAACTTCCATGAGTTTGTTGACTTCCTGGGGGTAGCATTGTTGTTGAATTCTAATTTTAATCCATGGTGATCTGACAAGACACAGGTGGTTACTAATATTTTTTTGTATCTGTGGGAGTTTGCTTTGTTACCGAGTATGTGGTCAATCTTCGAGAAGGTTCCATGAACTGCAGAGAAGGTATATTCTTTCCTATTTGGGTGGAGTGTTCTATAGATGTCTGTTAAGTCCATTTGATTCAATACCTCCAATAAATCTCTTAATTCTGTTTGGTTTCTGTCTGATTGACCTGTCCATTGGTGAGAGAGGAGTGTTGAAGTCTCCTACTATTAGCGTGTGTGGTTTGATGACTGCCTTGAGTTCTAGAAGAGTTTCTTTTACATATGTGGGTGCCTTTATATTAGGGGCATAGATATTCAGGTTTGAGACTTCTTCCTGATGAGTTGTTCCTGTTATGAGTATGAAATGTCCATCTCCATCTCTTCTGATTGATTTTAGTTTGAAGTCGATTTTGTTAGATATTAGAATGGCCACACCCGCTTGTTTCTTAGGTCCATTTGCTTGGAAAACCTTTTCCCAACCCTTTACTCTGAGTAGGTGTCTGTCTTTGTGGTTGAGGTGTGTTTCTTGTAAACAGCAGAATGTTGGATCCTGTTTTCGTAACCAATCTCTAAGTCTGTGCCTCTTTATAGGTGAATTGAGTCCATTGATATTAAGAGATATTAATGACCATTGGTTGTTGACTCCAGTCATTTTTTTGGGGGGGTAATAGAGTGTATGTGTTTTCCTTCTTTGAATTGTGCTAGTGAAGGGTCGCTAGATGTCTGAATTATTGTAATTTTCCTTCTAGTATTCTCTGTAAGGCTGGATTAGTAGTTACGTATTGTTTAAATTTGTTTTTATCCTGAAATATTTTGTTTTCTCCGTTGATAGTGAACGAAAGCTTGGCTGGGTAAAATAGTCTGGGCTTGCATCCATGGTCCCTTAATTTCTGCAGTACCTCTATCCAGGACCTTCTGGCTTTCATGGTTTCTATAGAGAAGTCTGGTGTAAGTCTGATAGGTTTACCTTTATAGGTTACTTGACCTTTTTCCATTGCAGTTCTTAATATCCTTTCTTTAATCTGACTGCTTTGTGTTTTGATTATTATATGGCGAGGGGATGTTTTTTCTGGTCCAGTCTATTCGGTGTTCAGTATGCTTCTTGCACCTTCACAGGAATATCCCTCTTTAGGATGGGAAAGTTTTCTTCTATAATTTTGTTGAATATATCTTCTGGACTTTTGATCTGCAATTCTTCTCCTTCTACTCCTATTATTCTTAGATTTGGTTTTTTTATTATGTCCCATATTTCCTGAATGTTTTGTGATGAGAATTTGTTGGATTTGCTGTTTTCTTTGGTCAGGGCGTTTATTTTCTCTATGGTGTCTTCATAATCTGAGATTCGTTCTTCTATCTCTTGTATTCTATTGGTTAAGCTTGATTCTGTAGTCTCCGTTCGTTTACCTAGGTTTTCCATATCCAGCCGGTCCTCGGATTGTGTTTTCCTCACTGCCTCCATTTCAGTTTTCAATTCTTGAACTGATTCCATTACCTGTTTGATTGCTTTTTCTTGGTTTCCCAGGGTATCATTTACGAATTTACTCATTTCTTCAACCTTTTTGTTATATTTGTCTTCCATTTCTTTACTCATTTCTTCCATCTTTTTGTTATATTTGTCTTCTATTTCTTTAAGTGAGTTATTCATACCCTGTTTAAGAGACTCTATTGCTTTCATAATGACACTGTTTTCCACTTCTTCCGGAATAGGGCGTTCAAGTCCTTCGTAAGATCGCTGGGATCTGGTGTGTTCACGTTGTTTTTCAGATTGTTGGAGGAATTTTTGCCTTGGCGCCTGCCCATCTCTTCCTTCAGATGCTCTCCAATGGCTCTTCCCTCCGCTGGGTCTTCTTCTATTGGATTAGTGTCCCTTGCTCTCCAGGAATCACTTTGCCTGCAGTCTTAGCTCGCTGCAGGCAGGCTATTAGAACAAAGGGACTTCCTTCCCTTTGCACTCACCACCTGTCCCGCCCTGCGGTGCCCACCCCAGCTGAGATGGAGGAATTTAAGCCCCGAAAAAGGGAGAGAGGATGGGAGGGGTTCGAGGCCGAAAGCTGGGATGGCGTAGCAGGAGAGAGGGATTAGCTGGGGGAAGCTGCCCCTTTGGAGCAGCCAGGGAGATAAGGATACCGTGTGTACCTAACTGGAGTTGTATGGCGGTCAACACACTCACCCCTCCACAGGATCAGAGCCCCTCGCTGGTCAGAAGACTCGCTGCCTGTGGTCTTAGCTTGCTGCAGGCCGGCTATCAGGACAAAGGGACTCCCGTCCCTTTGCACTCACCGCCTGCCCCGGGCCGCGGTGCCCACCCCGGCTGAGATGGAGGAATTTAAGCCCTAATTGGTCTTAATAAAAACTCAGTCACCTATCATGGGTGAAGGATCAGAGAAGTCAAGCAGCCACCCACTAGAGTTCTTACCTCTACCAGTGCTCAAACTAAAGGGGAGCTCCTGTTCCTACAACTCCCCAGACTGAATCTTCAGACTTACTGCTCAGACAGACTGTGCTGCTCCTGTCTCCTCCCACCTTAGTTCACTTCTAGAACTTCCTTACGGACTGGCCCATAGGCTGGTTTCCTGGGCAACTCTAGATGGTATACCACTGACATTATTAACTACACCTACCTTCTTGAATTATCCTGGAAACAATTTGTTACCTGTACAAACTATAATACGTGAAGTCTAGCTGATAATGCTGATGTGCCACCGGAGACCCTGGCTTGGGTGTAGAACTGACTGCCAGCTCCGTTGTCCCTCGAAGCTGGATCTTTAAAAGCTGATTGCCATGAAGCTCCCAAATGTTAGACTTGGATACACTTTTCCTATTGTGTCACATCACAGACTTGGAGGAGGGGATGTTAAGATTGCTCTCTAATGCTTCTGCAGAGCTAAATTAAAAGACTTGATAAAATAATATCGAAAAAAGAGCTCAGATCTCAGACTCTCAGGTGCTTAGATAACTATGGGGAAAATCCTCAATCACTTTCATAAACTGTCTCAGAAAATATGGGTGTAAATATGTGGGCTTGGTTTGTATTGCTCAGGATGCGTCTTCCTAAACCTATGCAGATTTCATGCATCATGGTCCTTCTATAGTTCCCTGATTAGCATACCATGAGAGGACCATCTCAGACTGAAAAAATATTTTATAGCTTGAAAAGGGGGATCAAAGGGATTTAAATGTTGAGTGTTGGAATGTGTTAGTGGGTGATGGTGTTAATTAAGTTCAAAAGAACATGAAAAGGCATGTCTATATAAAATCTACTCGTAGGTCAACTGAGATACCACACCAACAGAGGAAACAGCTTTTCTGGTAAGCAAGTTCTTCGATGCTTGGTTCTTTCTTAAAAGCAGCTCTTCTTTTTTTTTCAACATGTGTCTAAGTAGAGTTGTAGAGATATTAAGAAAGCAAACTATTTTTCTTCCTATAATAATTTTTGAAGTAGAATGGTAGGGGAAATTTTAGAGATGTCAATGGGGGATGAATGGAAGCAATTAGAAAAGCATCTAGGGGTTAAAGTTAGAAACCTCAGGAGAGAAGGGGTGGACTCCTTAATGAATTTCTGTCCCTCTTTCCAAACTTCAAGAGATTCTTCCCTTCTGCAATGGTTGGAAGCTCCAAACATTGTCATCTCTTATTAACCTGGCACCTGCCCAGTGTCAATTTCCACAGATTATAATTCAGCCACACCTTAGTGTCATGTCACCCATATCCCGTGGATACATAGTACTTGAGTAAACAGTTGTCCACGTTGAGCACTGACCACTTTCAAAGGCAATTCTTTGGGATTGGAACTTGTATTCTCAGCTGCGTGATGTCTTTCAAGCTAACTCCCACAGTGAGCTCAGAGTACCACTGAGGCTGAGAAGAGGAAACTGGTAGTTGTTGGGAAACTCAGGGAGCCATGTCCCTACGTACAGCAACTGGTATGATGCTTTTTGACAAAGTTGTGATGTCTGGAGTTGCCCTCAAGGTGAAAAGGTCAAGCTGCTCTTGAAGCCAGAAGGACACAAATTGTAATGCTATTACTTGGAGACATAAACTAATGTCTACTTCTATAATAAGGAACAAGGGACAGACCAAAATACCACCAAAGTCTGACTGGTTAACTAATGAGTTTATTGGGATCACTTAGAGGAGCATGAAGAACTCTGAAAGGCAGCTGGACTAAGACTCCACCCCAGCATGACTGACTCATAAAATCTGGAGCTCTTGGTTTCTTTGTATGGTTCGCAAGCACTTAGAGCTGGAGACTCTTCTCAGTTTCCTGTTAGTATATTTCTGGGGAGGAAGGATCTTTTGGTTCTTGTCAGTTTCAGGGACTTCATGAGACTTGTGAATTTACTGAGTCTTAAAGAGCCCTCCCTCCAAGATGGAATGTTTCAGTAATGTTTCCTCTACTGCCCAAAACTGCTTGTTTCCTTGACCAATGCCATATTAAATATAATAGAGATTGTCTCTGGTTCACTTGTCACACCACAAGTGATGTAAAGGCATCGTTTTTTTTTTATTCCCAGTTTATAGGCAGCAAAGTATGTTCTTGTAAATGCCCCTGCTCCTCCCATAAAGGGTCTGTCATGGTTCCCTGTCACATACAGGAAGCATTTGACTAACATCAAGAAGATACTACAGAGAGACCGGCAGTTTGAATATCTCAGTGACAGGGTAGGGCTGTCCTAGCTGGTACAAAAATGCCAGCTTTCCAATGTCTTTCCAATGTCTCTTTTCCAAATTCTAAATTATGCAATATTATCTGGTCTCAACCCTGAAGTCTGGTCATAACTTTAGTTTCCCAAAATTTTAATGGAGGCAGACAAACTTAAGACCAGATCTCTACCCTGCCAGTCATTTTATTCTTTAACATTTTGATTGGTATATATTCACAGTACAAGGCAATGGGCTTCATGGGGACATCAGGTGTATCATCTGCTTTGAAAGTTGCCCTCTCCTGGCCCTTTCCTTGCCAATAGTCCCAATGCTCTTTCCGGCAGTCCTTTCTACCTTAATGTGTATATAAACTAGTTTACCCACACACAAGACATTTTTCCTGTGTCTAATCTAATATTATCTGTAATCTTCTGCACATGATATAATCTTGCTCTCTATGGCTGAATAAAGTTTTATCTTGATGCACACATTTGTGATACAGGTTCATATGAACCAGTTTGAGATCGCATGGACCATGTATGACAGATACTTCTTTCCCAAATGAAGCCATTTCAAAGGTCAGTGCTTCTAGAGCTGGGCAGAGCTCTAGATTCAGAGAGCACCTGGATAGACCATGGGAGATTGAAGTGCTTGCTTTTGCCTGAGACAGAAACTGCTGCTTCCATTTAAAGCTATTTTTACACTTTTTGCTATTCAGATACAGTATTGTCAAATTATTCCTCTATTCAATTATCTTTTATTGGTGTGTATTATACAGTTTTATTAAGACATCTTTATACACAAATGTATTATTACATTCACCCCATTAACCTCTTGTATCCTCCCACTCCTGGTGATATTTCCAGCTATTCCCCTTAGCTATTTATGGGTTTTCCTTTAAACAAATAATTTAATGTAATATATTCTGATTAGTTTCCTTTCCCAAATCCTTCCCACATTCCCACCTACCTAAATCCACTTTCTCTCTCTCAATAGAATTCAAGTGCATATAATAATAATAAATAACCAGTAATAAAATAGCCAGAATAGGACAAAACAGAATGGGCCAAAGAAAAATAAAACACAGGCATTGAGAGACACAAATTTGCACAAGAACTCAAAGTCAGGAAAACATAAGCAAAAGATCTATAAGAGGAAAAATGCCTAAAATGCCATTGAATTCCTTTTGTGTTACCCAAAGACTGTGGTTTATATACCTAGTGAGACTCTTGTTGCAGAATTTTTTCTTTGAGTGGATATTGATTGGAGATAGCTTCTGAGTTGGGGAGGGGGGTTGGTGTACACTTCCCATCTCAGTACTGGGCTCCATTTGGCTTAGGCCTGTGTGGGCCCTGTGCATGTTGCCAGCATCTCTGTACCTTCAGCTGTTTATGCCTTAGGATTACTATTGCTCTGATAAAAAGCACCATGAACCAAAAGCAAACTGAGGAAAGGGTTTATTTTGCTCAGAGTTCATCATCAAAACAGTGAGGACAGGAACTTAACTCAGGATGGGAACCTGGAGACAGGAGCTGATACATAGACCATGGGGAGGGGTGCTGCTTACTAGCTTGCTCAGTCTGCTTTCTTAAAGAACCCACAACCACCAGCCCCGGGATGGCACCGCCCGTAATAGGCAGGGCCCTCCGCCGTCAATCACCAGTTTAAAAAATGCCTTTACAGGTCTGCCTATAATTCAGTCTTATAGAGGCATTTACTCGTTGAGGTTCCCTCCTCTCAGATGACTTTAGTTTTTGTCAAGTTGACATAAACTACCCAGAACTGTATATCAGTCCTGGCATGTTTAGAAGCCCTTGTTTCCTTGGTGTCTTCCATCCCCACTGACTCTATATTTCTACCTCCTCTTCCACAGAAGCAGCAGGGGTAGAGATTTAACAGGCGTCCCATTTAGGACTTAAGTATTCCAAGCTCTCTCTCTCTCTCTCTCTCTCTCTCTCTCTCTCTCTCTCTCTCTCTCTCTGCTTTGTCTAGTTGTATATCTCCATATTAGTTCCCATCTACAGCAGGAAAATGGTGCTCTGATAGCTGAGCAAGACACTCATCTGAGTATAGCAGAATGCTTTGAGAGTCATTGCTGAGTTCCTTTAGCAGAAGAGTAGTAGTTGGTTTTCCCCTATGTTTGTGGCCTATCTAACGTTCTTTGGCCACCCAGGCAGTGTCAGGCATGGGTTCCATCCCAGTATGCCCTAATTCCAATCGGATAATGGCTGTTTACTCCCACAATTTTTGTGTCAACTACTGCATCAGCGTATCCTGTAGGCAGGTCACCATTATAGATTGAAGGGTTTTGTAGCCAGGTTCGTCTTTCTTCTATACTTTCTTCTCTGATAATGTACAGAGTACCTTCTAGTACCGTGAACACACTAGTCAGTAGGAGTGAAGGCTCTAGGTACCAGCTCGACTTCTCCATATTTAATAAGGATTATGTAGGTGTTGTCATCACCAATAGGACTCTACCATCAGTTTGTAGAGAACAACCAATAACCTAGTCAATAATCTGAGTTGTTTTGGGGTTCCCATGGGGCCCCATTGGCCAACAACTCAATCAGACAGAACACATTCCCAGCACTGGTGGTTTAATTTGGTGGCAAGAGTTGTCGAGCTGGGGCTCTGTCTCTTACATCCTCCCACCCCTTCCCAGCTATTCCCCTTAACTATTTTCACAGGGTTTTCCATTTGTAAATAAAATAGTTTATTTACATGAAATTTTTAACATGCAAAACTTAAGTGTAGTAGAAAGTCTCAACATTCACTGTCTTGATGGGAATAGAGAAGCATTTGTTTGAAAGGGTGTCTGGCAATTCCTGGGATAGGATATGGTTTAACTATCTATATGGTGATAGGGGTTTGGATGACTGACCTTATGTCAGCCAAACCTATCATGGTATGCTTAAGACTTGCTTCAGTTTGATATATGGCCCCTTCTAACCTTAAGGGAAAAATAAAAGCTGTAAGCCAGGGATGGTATGATGACTCTGTCAGAACAGTGTTTATCACACAAGTGTGAGGATTTTTAAAGCCTGCAATACCCATGGGCAAAGACACACACAAAGGATAGAAAGATGGCTCAGGGCATAAAGAGTACTTGTTGGCTGCTCCAGAGGACCTGAGTTTTGAGTTCAACACAGCACCTACATCAGGCTGCTCACAACTGCTTGTAACTCTCTGGGAGATCTGGCTCACTTCTCTTGACTACCACAAGAACCTGAAAGCACACACACACACACACACACACACACACACACACACACACACACTTTCTTAATAGCCAAACTTGGAGGATGAATATCTGTAATCCAGCAATGGGAGACAAAGGCAAGAGGAATTCCTGGAGCAGCTAGCCTGTTAGTCTAGCTGATTAAATGATCTCTTAGGAGACCCTGTCTTAAAACATAAGGTGGACAGCTACTGGGGGAAGACCCAAGACATCAATCCCTGACTGCCACCCACAAGTGCTATAAGTCTAAAACGAACATGAAATATTTAGTGGGAAAGGAATCAGTGTAACTCACCTTGAAATTTATTTAAACGTTATTAGAAAGCTCTATAATACAAATATTCAAAACTACAAAAATAGTGAGTAAATGGGATTGCTATAAAACTGCCTTCTTGGGGCTAGAAAGATGGCTCAGCGGTTAAGAGCACTGACAGTTCTTCCAGAGGACCTAGGTATGATTCCCAGCACCCACATGGCAGCTTACAACAGTCAATAACTCTACATCCAGGGGATCTTACACCCTTGCAAAACGCCAATGCACATAAAGTAAAAATAAATAAATCATTAAAAAATAAACTTCCTCCTTCCATGTGCTAGCTTTTTCAGGGTTTTAGCTTTAGATTTTTCAACAGTGTGAGAGGGAAAGCAAATTATAGTCCAAATAAACACCCAGAAGTCAAGGCTGAGTGCTTAACACCCATGCAGGAGCCTTTCCACACTTAGAAACACACGATTTCCAGAAATTACATAGCTTTTTTTCTAATTGATTGCATTAAGCCATAAATCATTACAGTAGTGCTGGAAATAAGGAAACTCGGATTGTGTGAAAATAAATTATCATCCATTACCTCGGACATTGTTCCAGTGGGATGGAAACACCAGCCACCTAATTGGCCAGCACTTGACATTGCCTTAATTCCCACTGCAGGCCCACGGGCAGCTCTACTAACCCTGCTTCACTCATGTGCAAAATGGGGCACAAATTGCTTGAGTCTCAAGCAAATTAGAAACAAGTCTTTCTCGAAGTCTTATTTAATATTTCATGTAAATTTAAATTCCAACTTGGTAATGTGATTGAATATTATTGGAAACAAGTATTACATGGTAAGTTCCTTTATGGTCAAGACATAGAAATGTCCTATAGGTTTTCTTGGTTTAATTTATGACTTTACATATTTCATCAGATGCAAGGATCATGGCAAAAACTAGTTAGCAGAAAGAAGCCAATGCACAACACAAGTAAGTGTTGATTTCCACTGAAATGTCTCTTCAAATGACCGATGGAGTGAAGAAAACTCTAAGTTGCCATAAGTTGCCAAAAATAGCATGGCACTGAATTTGCCAGAAGGAAACTGAGTGGACCAGGGTGTGGCTTGGATGTCATCTTAGCAGAGCTATTGAAAAAGGACTCAGCCCTGTTCTAGGCAAAACAAGCTGTGGCCTTGCTCCAGAGGAGCCCAGGGAGTCATCACTGAGCAGCTGGCCTTCGGGCAGTGGTCAGATTCCCACGGTGTGAGTCCAGGAAACAAATCAAACTCTGGCATGCTGAAGAACAAAACTGTGCTCTTAAGGAAACCAAGGTGCAGAGGGTGGCTATCTCTACCACGTCTGTTTTGTTCACCTGTCTTCCTTCTTCAGAGAGGACTGGTGTACCAACGAGAGTCCGTATTTCCATGTAGGGCCTTAGAAAGCTGAAAAAAAATGTATACAGTTCCTTTTAAGAGTATCTAGTATAGTACCGTGTTTATTTTGAATTTTTTGATTGCTAAAAAGCAAAGGACAGCTGCTGAGAGACGTGGAATTGAAAGAGGGACTGTGGAAGTAAACCAGCCTAGAGATTTAAGAATGCCTTGACTTTAAAAAGTCAAATGGATTTGCCAAATGAAAATCAAAAATGCTTTGGAGAAGTAGATTTGCATTTGTTTCCACAGAAAACAAGAGGCTGGGGATTCATTCTAGGTTGATAAGGATCTGGTTTGATCAAGGGAGACCTCCTGAATCTTGACAGATATCAGCAAAGGTTATAACTGGTCTTCCCAGGACTTAGTCATTATCTAAAATTTTTATCAAGGACTCCTGGGGATGTCTTCACCCACAGTCAACAGGAAGTAGTATGAAAAGAACTGCACCCACATTCCCAAGAGCTAAGGCGGGTAAGGGTGCTCTTTGGGTCATGGATATTTGTTATAATTTAGGGGAATATAGGACAAAAAAAAGACAACTAGTAATTTCAGATATTTTGCATTGGCATGGATTTTGGTATATTGGTACAAATTCATCAATTTTGTAACACTGTATGTTCTTGTTTGTTTTATTTTTTTAATTTTTATTTTTTCCTTTTTTTTGTATGTTCTTGTTTAAAGGACAGTATATTGATACAAACTTAAGATAACTTTTGTTACAACACACTGTTTCTATCCTGTTTAAAGGATTTTATATATTGATACAAATTTAAGGTCAATTTTGTTTTGTATATTTCTACTCTTGTTTAAGATATTATATTTATACAACTCCTTTAAAAATTTAAAGTATGGAGTCTGATTTGATCCCATGTGATCAAACCAGACTCTCTGAATGTGGCTGACAATGAGGGCTGACTGAGAAGCCAAGGACAATGGCACTGGGTTTGTGGGAGCCTAGTCTGTTTGGATGTTCACCTTTCTAGACCTGGATGGAGGGGGGAGGACCTTGGAGTTCCCACAAGGCAGGGACTGCTCTTTGGACTAGAGAAGGAGGGGGACTAGAGAAAGAGGGGAGTGGGGGGAGGGGAGGGAAATGGGAGGAGGTAAAAATTTTTAATAAAAAATTTATAGTTAAATACAAATTAATAGTCATCTATAATAGTCAAATTTATAGTCATATTAATTATGTTTTCTAGATATGCAGAGACATATTTCAGATGGATAGGTAATCTTCAGACTTCAAAGACCTACATAATATGGCATTTAAAATATTCTAAGAACTTAAACTTTTCTTAAGACACATCTGCTCCTAGCAGCATCAATTACTTCAAAAGGATGATGGTCATCTAAGAAGCACCTTAATGGAGTTTGCTTTCAATGTGACAAGGCTAGCCATTTGGGCAAGAAACTGCTCTTACATGCACTGATTGACAATATACTGTATAAACTGGACTTGCAGGAAAAATGACTGCTGAACTTATCAAAACAAGGTGAGACAGTCCTTCAGGGTTCCTGATTCAGAGTCTGTCATTCTGCAAGACACAGAAGAAAATGACTGGAAAATCACCAATATAGGTGAGACAATCTTTTCAAATTTCCCGCTTCACTGAGAAATCTGCCAGACACTGTAGACCTATAGGCTGAAGATGGATGCCCCAACATTAAAGAAGAACTTAGGGTGACTGTGAAGGCAGTCAGATATCTTTGTCATTTCTAGAGTTTTGGAAGTTACAATCTACTTCCTGTTTACTTAGAGAGCAAAGTTGGGATTCCAGATGACTCTCTAGAATTCTGAAACTGAATTCTGGGCAGGTTGAAAATAGAAAGGCAGACCATAGCATCTCTTTGTTACCACTAGTGAGTACAGTCTGTAGATGGAGATGGAACATTCTCTGAGGGAAGGAGAGATACTAATATCCTCAGCTCCCCACCTGGACACAGCTTGACTTTTTTCTTTCCTAGTTGTGAATAAGCAGGTATAAAACCTTAGGCTGAGAAGTGTTCGATCACAGGGACCAGGATCTCAAAGATGAAGGTCTGCTCACACCATCTATGCTGACGGCTCTTCATACATTAAGCCTTGGCCTCTGAAGAGATGGATATAAGAACAATCAGATTGGTACTTTGGGTTCTGGGCCTACCTAGTGAACAAAAGAGCTATGACCAACATCCGTGTCAAGCTGCATCTGCTGTGACCGTATATCCAGAAGGGCATGATATTGGTTTTCTTTCTTAAACATCACTTTTCCCCTCCTCACTATGTTCTCACCCTAGGTGGGTCCAGACCATGATGGTAGCCATGACTCTTTTAGTACATCAAATGGAAGCTTCCTGAAGATAAACCTGCCATATCTAAGCCTTGAGCAGAGATGGCCAAGTCACTGTGCTTCATTATGTGTGGTCATTGACAGGGAATTCTGGGAAGGCTTCCAACCCAAATGCCTGAGGACTGAGCTTCTAAGACATGAACTTTGATTTTAATCTACAGTTCTGCTGTAAGCCATTTATAACCCAGCTCTAGACACGAACCTTCTCTCTGACTCTAGAAATCAATTCTTGACACTTAGCAAATTGAATTCTGCAGCACATGGCCTCCTGTGTCCTCCTCCCGCATAGCACAATGCTGCTAAAGTTCATTCAGATGCTGACACTTTGCTTGGTCCCTAAGGTCAATCAGACATGCAAGTAACTCGCCCTCATCCCACCACATATCCAACAAGTAGCTTTGACAAAGAACTTTTAGCAAGTGGCATATCCTGTAGTGTGAGAGAGAGGGCCTGAAAAGCTGGCCACATCCTGAGTTGGAGTTTTCTTCTACATTGTTCCAACGTGAGCCTGCGACCTCAGAGTTGAGGGATCCTCTGAGGACAATTGCCACTATGGCAGAACCTTTGACTTGTTACTTAAAGCAAGCAACAGCACTTACTCTTCCCTTGCCATTCGAGTCTGGAGTGGAAGAAGCCAAAGTTAAGACAAGCACTCAGGGTAGTCCAAACCCCTTCTAGGGTGTACCCCAGAGAGCTCAACTCAGGGTTTAGATCCTTCATGCTCTCATCACCACCATTGACCCCACTCTAAGTCTGAAGCAGAGCAGAAAGAGCCCGGCGATGCCTGGTTCTGACAATGACTTGCTTTAGTCTGCTGTAGACAGTTCTCTGAGAGACGGAGAATAGCTACTTGATCCCAGTCTAGGCCTAGCCAGAGCTTTCTTTTCAGGGTGGATTCTGCTAAGGAGGTTACACTATTTTTTTTCTCATTACTATAACTATATAACTTGATGATAAGCAGTGTAAAGGGTTTTATTTGGCTTCTGATGTAAGGAGAATACAGTCTGTCATGGCAGGAAAAGCAGGGCATTGAGAGAAACCCACCAGTGGTAGCTAAAGCATGAGACTGCACACTTGTTCACATCCCCATGGACTAGGAAGCAGGAAAAGGGCAGAAACCTGCCTCTTGAGCTAAAGATTCCCTCTTTCTAAGAGTTCCAAAATGGTGGGACCAAGTAATCACACACATGATGCTGTTGGACACTTCCTATCCAAACCATAACAGAAACCGAAGGGGGAAGGTAACTGGCTACGCTGCATGATTGAAGCTCCAGAGTGCAAGTCTGAAAATCCAGAGATATGCTGGTCCTCGTGGTAGCTCTACGGAGGTCGGGGGGAACTCTGCTGACTTTAAAACAGTGAGTTTTCTCTTCCAGTGTGCCTGGACCAAAGTCTTTGGATTCAAGAACTTGGGAAACAAAATTCTCCACCCAACTTGCAAGGACCCAAATGGGTCCCATCTCTATGCGAGGGTCATCATCAGACAGATGACTGGGGAGGAAGGTCAGTAAAGCTCTGGGGAGACAAGAACAGACTGCTATCCAGAGGCTCCGTGGATGATCCAAGAGCTTCTCTCTATCCAGATGCGACTTTTAGGGCACCGTCTCCAGAATTCCAGAATTGCCTCTTGGAAGGACACATAATCAGACATCATCCGGGAGCTGTAATTGGACAGCCAATGTCAGGTCATAGGTTCCTCCTCAGAATCAGAACTTCTGTAGTAGGGTGAATGAATTGACACTGGTATGAGCCGCTCTGTGCTGGTGATCTGAGACTTCGGTCTGCTCACTTGTCCTGCAAGACAGAGAAGACATGCTAGATCCTTTGGTCATGTTGAGGCTTCAGACTTATTTTTCTTTATGACCTTGAATTTGGTGCCTCCAATCATTTCTAATAGAAGTCGGGGGGGGTGGAGAAAATGCCAGGAAGAGAAGTTGGGGGGGGGGGGGGAAATGCCAGGAAGAGAGAACATGCCTGCGGTTTCTTGCCTTCATCCCATCTGCTTTCTGACAGATTCCATTGTGCAGATGTGTGTGCAGGGAGGGAAGGCAGCTGTGGTAATAGAGTATTCAATGATATCCCATTGACTTCAAACCCGTTTCAAGAAATCATTAATTTTAAGTTATTCCTACTCAATAGTTGTAAGCAAGGCTGTAAGAACTCCTATTTACTTCAAATGCGTACTCTATAAAAAGAACAGAAAAGGATGAAAATAATTTGCCCTGAGTGCTTCAATCTTTTATCCCCCGCCCCCATAGAACATAAAACAGCTTAGAAGTGCCCGCCCCAGCTGTAGCAGACACATCTTACCTCTTCACTGGCCGTGCTTTTCCTGTTTGTCTCCCGCTATACAATAAGAATTTGTGTGGTGAGGCAGAATCTGCCTGGAGAAGAGCCACATCAGTTCAAAGATGAGGAGACAGATGGATGCCTATGAGCATAGGGCTGGGACCTGAATATGTCCTAGGAGGTAAAACTGACCCCAGTAGGAAATTAGCCACATCTTTGGAGTACTGCTGGTTCATCTTAATCTTTTTTATCAAAATCTTTCTCACTTTATGCATCCATCACAGTTCCTTCTCTCTCCTCTCCTCCCTCTTTCTCTACCTCCCATCCACTCCCCATCCACTCCTCAGGGTAAGGTTTCCCATGGAGCATGAACAAAGTCTGGTACATCATTTTGAGGCAGGACCAAGGCCCTTCCCGCTATATTTAGGCTGAGCAAGGTATCCCCGCAAAGAGAATGGGCTCCAAAAAGGCAGTTCAAACACTAGGGGACCTTTGTTTAGAAGCACAATAACCTTGAATAAACTAGAAACAAGTCCCAAACTCTCTGACCTTTGGCCTCTTTGGGCCTCCACAATTCCTTCCTTTTTATTAATTTTAATAAAGCCTATGCTTCTGCAACAGGATAGATGATTGCATCTACCTTGGGATGAACTCTTTTTCATTTCCAAGTCTTTCTTGTCTTCAGAACATGCATTCTCATTTATGCAAGTCCATGCCTGAGGTGCCTGGGAAGGGGATCAAAGCCCATCCTTGACTTCTGTAAACAAAGGGTTGAGGGAGAAAGTACTGGGCTCTACATCTTCAAGACTGGATTTCTGTCAAGAGAGTTCATTACCAATTAGCTAATGATGAACAAGCAGATAATACTTTTTTTGCTATGCATACTTCAATGGCTAATCTCCTTACTAAAGGAATGGAGAATCACCAGGGTTCAGAATGCCCACTTGGGAATTGGTCTAGAGTATTTAGCGGTATCAAACTCTAAATTTGTCTTACAAAACTCTAAATTTGTCTTATCAAGTATATAAAATTTAAGAATTCATTGCTAGTGTCAAACTTTTCCTAAACAAGTTCTGATCATTAACACCTTATAGTGAACTAAAACATTAACCAGTCAATACTGTAACACCACTTAACAAATCTTGATTCTCTTAAATCCATTTTAACCAAACATAAGATTTTTGTAATGGGTAAAAGAGTCCAAATACAATTCTGCTTTTAAGCAACTGTCCCAATCTCTGAGCAGCAGAAAAAAACCCTTAGGCTACCCTCCTCTTAACCTGAAGAGGGCTTTCAGTACTTTTTTTCTGAGGGGAAAATTGAGATCTCCGTTCTCGGGCTCTCTTAACATTTCATCAGCAGACTGAATACCTCTTTGGCTATCTGAATTTTGTGTTTCTAGTCTAGCTCCAAAGTAAACAGAACTCAGACTGTAGCATGTTGTGATTATCGTGGCCAGCAGCTCCGCTCCTCCTCCTCCTCCTCGCCTCCCAACCTCCCAGCTCCAATGTGTCTTTTTCCTCTACCAGCCTCCCAAGTCTGGGACACCCAAAACCCTTCTGTTGCTGAACACCATTTCCCCATTGTTATCCAATTACAATATCCTACTAAGTACTTTACCCAAGCTCGGTACCCCCTCTGTCTCTCCAGAGCCTTAGGGGACTTAAGCCTATCATCTCTGACCTAACAAAAAAGCTACTACACCCCTATACTTGCTGTTTAAAAACCTAACGGAACCTATTGCCCGGTGCAAGACCTCTGGCTCATTAACTCCACAGTGGTCTCTTTGTCCTGTTACACACTTCTTACACACTTCTTACACACTTCTTTCCACTATTCCTCCAGGAGCCTTCCACTTCTCAGTTCTAGTCTCAAGGATGCTTTTTTTTTTCTTTCTCTCAGCTCTCAATCTCAAAACATCTTTGTCTTCACCTGGACTGACCCTGACACTCACCTCTCCACACAACTCACCTGGACTGTCCTTCCCCAGGGATTCCAGGACAGCCCACACCTGTTTGGTCAGGCTTTAGCTTCTGATCTGCTCTCACTGTCTCTCCCTAAGTCTAAACTCATACAGTATGTCGATGATATTTTACTTTGTAGTATTGGAGATCAGCAAAACTGATACCGCCGCTCTTTTAAATTTCCTGTCCAAAAAGGGCTATAGAATCTCACGTTCTAAGGCTGTACTGCCCACCACTCAGGTCAGTTACTTGGGATTAACTATTACCCCAACCCAAAAAGCTATTTCCCTAGGCAGAAAAAAGCTAATTCAGTCCCTTGCAGTTCCTTCCACAAAAGATTTTATCATTCCTGGATCCCCTCTTTTTCTCTCTTCACCTGCACCTTTTACGAGGCAGCTCTCGGCTCTCTGCATGAGCCCCTTCTCCATCCCGTTACTAAACCCTTCCAGAGACTCCAGCGAGCCCTTATCCTGGCCCCAGCTCTTCATCTCCCAGATTTAACTCGTCCCTTCTCCTCTATATCACAGAGAAGGAGGGATATGCCCTTGGGTCCTAGGATATCAGCTGGGACCTTCCTTTGCACCTGTAGCGTACCTATCAAAAAAGCTGGACCTCACCACTCAGGGCTGGGAACCCTGCATATATGCTTTAGTGGCCACTGAGCTTCTGATTTGTGAGTCAAAGAAACTAGACTTTGGGTCATGCACCACTGTCTTCTCCCACCAAATCTGTCCCATTTCTTAACTTACAAAGGCTTACAAACCTTACCCCCTTCCCGAGTTCTTTCCCTCCAGGTGGCACTAGTAGATGTCACACTCAGTGTGTCACACTCACTGGGCTGCCTTCCCCTAAATATCTCAAATCTCCTACCTCAACCTTACATTATTTCCCATCTCATTCCTATACAGAAACCTTAGAGGATCTGCTGCCCCACGCCTCACATATACAGGAGAGAAAACTGTTCCAGGCCACCTATACCTGGTACACAGATAGCAGCTCCTTTTTATGTGAAGGAAGCCATAGAGCAGGCTATGCCATAGTAACAGATACTGGAGCGGTAGAGAGGCACTCCTGCCCATACCACTAATCAGAGGGCTGAGTTAATAGCCCTTAGCCATGCCTTCCAGTTAGCAAAGGGACAATCCTTAAAGGTTTACACAGACTCCAAATATGCCTTACATATCCTTCTGTCCCACGCACCTATCTGGAAGGAGCGTGGGCATCTTATGACAAAAGGAGGATCTACAACTAACTCAGGTTATATTATGGGCCTGTTAAAGGCCTCCTATTCCCAAAAGCTATAGGAATTATTTACTGTCGGTCTCATCAGATCTACAGTTCCATTATTTCCAAGGGAAATAACTGGGCTGACCAAGCAACTAGACTAGTAGCATTCCAGAGCCCAAACCTACCTCAATCACCTCAGGATGTTCATATGGTACAGCCCACATTTTCACAGACACTCCCTGACACCCGGTAAATTCTGTCCTACCTAGATCAGCTCTTTCATTCTAATAGCAAAGCTCTGATTTATTTTGTCAAGGCTCACCTCTAACCCACTCCTGAGGATTTAGAGTTCTTAAAAGCTATCACTGCCTTTTGTAAAATCTGTCAAAAGTGAGATCCCAAGACTCAATATCATAGCTTCCCTTTTCCCACCCACCAGGCCAGGGGCTCCTGTCCAGGAACTGACAGGTCGCTGGATTTTACTCCTATGCCCACAGTCAGAATTAAATATCTCCTGGTTTTGATGGACACCATGTCTGGGTGGATTGAAGCATTTCCCGCCACTAACAAGAGGGCCCAGACAGTCTCTGATCTTTTCCGAGAAATCATCTCCCGGTTGGGAATCCCAACCTCTCTTCAGTCGGATAATGGCCCAGGGGTTACTTCCCAGGTTTCTCAAACTTTGTCTAAGGCTCTTAACATTCCCTAGCATTTTCCTATCCCATATCACCCTCAGTCTTCAGGGAAGGTAGAACGAACTAACCGTTCCTTAAATGTTCTTGTTAAGATGTCACAGGAGCTTCACCTCGACTGGGAAAAACTTTTGCCTCTGGCCGTTCTTAGGCATAGGGCTCTCCCCCAAAGCTCCCTTCTCATCTTGCCCTTTGAATTCACGTATGGGTGGCCAGTTTTAACTCCCAGCCTCTCACATAAAACCTCTCCCCTTCCTGACCACCTGCTTACTCCGCGGTTATCCCATCTTCACTCCCTATTATGGGATTTTACTGACTACTCATTACCTCAACCATGTGCTAATTCACGCCCACCACTGATTAAAATAGGGGATCAGGTACTATTCTCTCCCCAGACCAATGCCTCTCACTCCTTTCCCTTAAATGGCAGGGCCCCTTTAAAGTAATTCTTGTAACTCCCACAACTGCCAAGTTTGAGGGACTTCCTCATTGGATTCACCTTAAACCTTTTACTTTTCCAACTCAATATACCCCCTCATATACAGTAACCCAAACAGGGCCCTGTTCCCTTAAGTTCCAGAGGGCACCAAGATCAGTCACTCTCTCCAGTTCCAGAAAAATAAAAGTCCCATCCCCCATTCTTACTCAACTCTCCTGTGCCAAAAAAAAAAACTCCATATACTCTCCCTCTTCCTCTTTCTCCTATCTGCTTTACCAACTTCTCTATCTCCAATGTCATGCTTAAATTTCCAGTTAACCACTCATCTGTTATTACAGGGACCATCATTAAACATAGAGCCAGAGGTACAAGGACTGTCAAAAGCCCAGATGGCAAGAAACAATAACGAGTTTGCAGCCCCAAACTCCAAAAACTCTCAAAACAGACTTTAACATAACAGGTTTATCAGTGATTCCGGTGTCTCCCAGATGTTAAGGTGATACCATGATGCTAAAGGAAAAGAAGTGCCTTAAGATTCACTTCAGGTAAAATATTAAAGGGTCTAATAATTTCCCTTTCCAAAAATTCCCGATTCTTTTCCTCCCCTCTTCCCACCATCTTCCATTCCAACACTATATCATCATAATCAAAGCTTTTAATATGTCTAAAATTTATTTCTTTTCAAACATTTTTTATTAACTCCAGGAAGCCAATTGGACCGACTTAAATGAATCAGACTCTCCAAGAATAAGTATCATTTAATTCTTCCCTTATCATTCCTGGTTTCAGGAACCCCTAGGAAATTTCCTCCTAAACATCCCCCAAAAGAACCCCCCCCATCTTCCATCTTGGGACTCTTTCCTTAATCACCGGAATCTAAAATTTTTTTCCAGACATAATTCTCTGCCTTTCCAGCATCTTGCAAGTTCCAAGCTGCCAGCCAGTCAGTTCCACAGAGCCCAGAAAAACACAATCAGCCACCCCAGAACATGGGCAAGCATCTCAACTCCCTGACGCCCACAAAATCGGCAAAAAGCAGTCTCTAGAGGCCTAACAACACCCACAAAATCACCATGAAGCAGTCATGAGAGACCTTATGATGCCCCATTCCCACCCATTAAAAGACCTCAAAATCCCCAAATGTTTATAATAAACAGAAGGGTGGGATGTAATTATTCAGCGGCACATAAGGCTGTACTTCTGGGTTCTAGAGCCATACATGTGTAGACAAGCCCTCAGGAGTGCCTCAGTGTTAAAGGGCCCTGAATGACCCACATGCATGCGTGTGTGGTTACATCTACATATGACTAAGCTAAGCCCTTGCACACATGCGTGAGCCCCGTCATCTGTGTATGACATAGCCATGTAAACCCCCCTGTGCACATGAGCTAGACAACTTTTAAAAAGCTGGATGTGACATCTTTCTCTCTCTCTCTGCACACCGATTGCCCAGGCCTGTACACGCCCCCTCTAATAAACTCCTAAGCGGGTTTGTTGCGTGTTTTGTGGTTCCTTCTCACTCACGCCAGGTAAATTTTAAGCATCCTTTAAGGATCTTTTGCTACCGTTTTAGGGAAAATGAAGGAATGTAGTTGTGTAAACTGCAGCAATGGGTCAGCTGGAAAAAGATTATTAATCTGGCCTTGAAATTGAGCAAATGCAATTGCCCAAGAATCACTATTTTGAAATAAACATTCAATTCGTTGCTTAGTGTAAGGAACACTGATTATAAGCCGGTTCTTTGCCAAAATATCTCCTAGATTCTGTCCTGCTCTCCTGTGCTAAGTAAGCTACTGCATCAAAATGAGGGTTTAATGCCTTAACTGGTGATATAAGAAGGTGCATCCATAAGAGTGGCCCATTTTTCCATAAAACCACTGTAAAAGCAAGTTTTGTGAGTAATATACATGCTTACCAAGGTTGGTTGTAATTTATATAATGTACCTTCTGTTTTTGTATAGCATGCTCTACCTGGGAGGGCACTTGTCTGGCAGCTTCTGAAAACTGTCTATTGGAATTTGGATCACCGTCTTCTTTAAGGATTTTAGAGGCTTGAGGTTTCCTGTGGAATATCTTAAATAAGGTCTCAGCCATTGGGTGTCTCCCAACAACTTTCGGAAGTCATTTAGAGTCTTTAAACCATCCTTTATAATTTCTAATTTTTGAAGCTTAATTTCTTTGGGGCATAACATATGACCTAAAGACTGGAAAGATGGGTGCCTCTGCACTTCCTCTGGAGCAATAACTGTCCTGCATGGCTAAGGCTCCGTTGTAGTAGTCCATATATCTCAAGTAAAATTCTTCATCTCTACGGGCAAGCAGGATGTCATCCATATAATGGACAATATAAGCCTGTGGAAATTGATCTCTGACACTTTGTATAGCCTGAGCTATAAACTGACAAGGTTGCACTGTTTCCTGAAATAAGATGCTCCATTGCTATCTCTTTATTGGCTCTCTGAAATTAACTGAGGGGATACTGAAAGCAAACCTTTGGCAATCTTGCGGTGCCAAAGGAATGGTATAAAAACCATCTTAAGTCTAAAATGATTTTTATGGGTGCCTTTTGGTATAGCTGTAGAGAAGGCAGCCCTGGTTGTAATGCTCCCATCAGTTGCGTGGTTTTGTATTAACTTCCCTTAAATCCTAAATTAGTCTTCACTTTCCTAAATTCTTTTTCATTCAAACTGCAAGTCTGCCTTAATTTGCTCATTTACATTTTCAGAGACCCCTGTCTGGGTCTGAAGCTGCAGTTCCCCGAAGCTTTATTTTTCAGCTTGGCTTGTCAGCCTTAGAAACTGGGATCTGTGCTTTAAGCTGGGCCGTGTAGCAGGTCACAAGCCATGCTCCCTCTGCCACTTGACCATTCTGCCTAGGTACTTGGCACCAGGCAGTCAGTCCCTCATTGCCTGCTCTGCCTGGGCCCATCACAGGTCACGTTCAGTGGTCCTGCTACAGACTATGACCCAGCTGGCAAATTTAGCTCAGGATCTCGGGTGTCCACCATCACAGCAGCTTTGAGACTGGGCAGATATAGACATAACAATTTTTACTATCCTTGCCTCTTTTATTATATCTTGTAATCTCAATTAGTTTGCAGTTTGGGGGATACAGTTTACAATGTCGGAGAAGGCCAGTCATGTGGAGCAGCTCCATGGAAGTGGGTCCACGAGGATCACATGACAGCGGACCAGGGAGACGAGAGCAAACAAAGTAAGAAGGATGGCTGGACTGTAAACCTCAAAGACCATTTCCTCCACTAAGGCTCCACTTCCTAAAGGTTCCACAGCTTCCTAACACAAATGTCATCAGCTGTGAACCAAACTACACCATAATCCAAAAGCTACTGTGGCATTATAGTAATGCTTAAAATTATACTGGTATTATGTTAATTCTCCAGATTAATAATTGTATATATGCTTTAGTTTCTATAGAAAAGCTGCTCACAAAAAAATGTTTAAATATACAGGCACGGGAGATTCTTTTGGAATCTTATTGAATCTACTCAGTTTTTCATGACTTACCTGAAATTCAATTTTGTGCTTTTTTTTTTTTTACATTTGAGGGTTAAGCAAGTAATCACTGCTAAAATTGTTGAAGCCCATTAGCACTTGACTATGAAAAGAAATACCTCCCTAACTCAATTAGCAACCTCTGGGTAGGAAATTGCCAAAGTGAAATCTTTAATTTCTCACTTATATTATACATAGTATTTTAATTGCTTTCTAATGATTCACATCTTTGGGTATTTAATATTTTCATGACTTAATCATCAGGACCTAAGGAACACATTGAAACTGGACATGGTGGCACATACCTGTAACCCCAACACTTTAGATACAGGAGGATTACATTTACAGGGCTATCTGTGGTTACATAGAGTCCAAGGCTAGCATGAGCTTATATATATGAGACCTTAACTGAAACCACAGCACACTGAGAAAAACAGACCAAAATCAGGCCAACTCTCACCTTGCCATGCATTAACAGAAAATAAACCCTTATAAGAGTTTGTACAACTTGCATACATTTTTTGTGCTGAATCCAAAGCTTTTAGCTCTTGATTTTAAGCCCATACTCAATTCTGGCCTGATTGCTGTATAAGAGAATTTATCACCTTTAATGAAAAATTGAATTAGGAATAAATAGAATTACGGATATAAATTAAATCCTGCCTTGACATTTCTGCAGAGTACATTTTGCTCTGAGGTACTGATTAAACCATAAATTACTAGTTTTTCTGAGTGAACAATTAAGAAATTAATAATATTTATCAAATACTCAACTTGGCCATGACACAAACATATTCTAAAAGGAAACTCTAAAATAAGCACCTGGCAAAGTTGGCAATGGAAACTTCATGTCTCCAATTAAGTGTGATAAACAATTATTGAGATGATGTCTTTCCAAACAATTACTCTCAAAACTTCACGAATGCTGAGGACTAATTTCACCCAAGTATCTCTGTACATTTCAGGATGGATCAAAATATGCACCATGTTTATAAGATGGAATGAGAAATTCGGGCCATGTCATCAGCTGTTCTGCTTCAACCTTTCTTCCAAAAGGCTATGGGGAAGCTCCAAGCCATGGCCTGCTACCAGCTCATCCACGATTCCAGAGAGTGGCAATCCTTACCCCCGGTTTTTATGCCGTCACATCTCCCCAGAAAAGACCATGTACATTGGACCAAGTCTCCCCAGTCCAATTGGCTATCGAACCAAATTCCCACAACAGCATATCAATAGTTACATGGACCCAGTAACTATTGGTATTTCAATTATATTTTAATAAAGACTTCCTGAAGATCTGAGAGTAAAACAATCCCACTGGTCAACCTTACAGACCTTTATGGTGACACACACCTTTAATCCCAGTAGCCACACCAGTTGCCATAGAAACTGGGAGGTGCACACATTTAATCCCAGCTTTAGGGAGGAAATAGCTCTCAACACACAATCTCATTCTGAGATTCCAGGAGGCAGGATCATCATTTCAGACTGAGGTCAAGGTAAGAACCAGTAGCTGGCTGGTTTTGCTTTTCAGATCTTCAGGCTGAACCCCAGTTTCTGACCCTGAGCTTTATTAATTGTGATTCACCAAATTAAAGTTTTTAATTTTAAGGTATTGATCACATGAGTTTATAAAGACCTTTTAAGGTACATGTGCCAGTATGCTTCAGTGTTTAAGATACATCTTAAATATCAGTGAATATAGTTGTCTCAGTAGCTTCTCAGCATGAGTTCCCTACAGCCATTATACATAATGGATACAGTCATATTTATTGACACATGACTTTTCTGTGTCTTCTTGTGTCCTTGGTGTCCCCAAATCCTTACCTTATCTGTGCATGATTTCCCTCTCACCTCCCCAATGTCATCCCATACTCTTCTTCCTCACATCCACATGCCTTGGAAACACTGGGACTTCCAATGCCTCTTTCCATAACCCCGGGACATTTGTTCATACTCTTGCTCTGCCTAAATGTTCTAGACTCTGTGTAACATACTGGAGCATTTAAGTAAAAGCACATGGAAAAAAATGCATAGAGAAAATGGGATTGGGGCCTGTGGAGATAGCTCAATCAGTTCAATACCCAGAACCTATGTCTTTAAAAAAAAAAAAAGCCAAGCAATGCATGCTTATAATCCTCAAGTTAGGGACGCAAAGACAGGAGGATCCCTGGTACTTCCTGACTAGCCACCTTAACTTATTTGGCAAGCTCCAGTCCAGCAAGAAATCCTGTCTCAAAATTCTACAGGTGAAAAAGAAAAAAAAATTCTAAAGGTGTCTGACACCCAGCGTTTTTCACTCTCCTCTATATGCACATGCATGCGCTTGCGTCTGAAAGCATGTACACATACACAGAAAAATTAGATGAGTTTTTAGAGGGAGATGTGGCTTGAGTGTGTCCGACGGTGGAGCTCTTTCCTAGCATGAGCCAGGCCCCGGATCCCATCATGGAATGAGGAAGATATTTGTTTTTCAATATGGTCGTGCTTGCCACTCTATGGAAACTTATTAAATTACTTTGCAGCTTCATGACAGTTAATTTGAAGGTCTAGAGGAAATTATCTGCAATTTGGCAGATTTTCCTATCTAGCGAAGCAGATGCTTTACTCTTGAAGTGTGTAAAATGGAGTAACCCAATATGAAGGAGGAATTTTCACCAACCCAGTTACTGTTAGAAACCTTTGTATCCGCAGCTTTACACGTTGCTGGGGAAATGTTCTATAAGCAAACTTTACTTCATGAACCACCTTGAGAAACATTGTCTTTCTTAAATGGTAAACTGTATCATCTATGACACAGCTCACAGGCATCTTGGTTTTCTGTGTTTGCATTCAGGTTAAAGTATAGAACATAAACGTGTGTGTGTGTGTGTGTGTGTGTGTGTGTGTGTGTGTGTACACCTGCATGTGCCTCTCTAATATTTCCCCCAGCACCGACTCAAGAATACACGGAAGTGAGCAGACTGATTTCCTTAATTTTTTTTTCCTTAATTTTCTTAATCGTCTTTTCCTTTTTTTTAGATGAGGTCTCTCACTATGCTCAAAGATGCCAAGCAGGCTAGGCTGGCTAGTGAGAGCTGGGATTTGCCTGTCTGCATCCTTGGTGGTGGCATTACACATGCACACCACCTTGTCTGGCTGTTTCAACCCAGGGACTGAGTTAGACTCAGGCCCTTGTGCGCAAATAGCACTTTACCACCTGAGCTATTTCCGTGAGACTGATTTCCTTAACCTGTAAACTACAGAGCTTGTTAAATGTTTACTGAACTGTAGTGAGGCATAAAACAGACAATACACATAATACTGAAGATTACACTTTGACGTGGAAAATTAGAAAATCTGAAAGTTCTAATGACTAAATTTTAACCTCTCAAACCCCCAGACTATTTGAGGTTTCTGTGACATGAGGATACAACCAGACATCAATCTGGATGGGCGGATGGGTGGGTGGAGAATATTCATAGTTTCATTCATTTCTTTCATTTCCTTTTTGAGACCTGATGTCACTATGTTGCTCAAGCTGGAATTGAACTGACAATGTATCCCAGGCTTGCTTCAGACTTAAAGTCCTCTTGCCTCAGCTCCTCCAGTGCTGAGATAAGCATATGTTTAGCTGGCTGGGACTGTGTCTGGCTGGGACTGCTTAACCTGAAGTGTGCATCCCACACACCACAGATACAGACACTTCAGGACATGGACAGTGTCTTTGCAAGGTGGCTGTTTATATCAGGTCTTTGTTCCAGAGATACTTGCAGTAACACCGCATAGTTATATTTAGTTTTCAACACCATGCACACTATAGGTCAATAACCTCTATCTGAAGCTCCCTCTGTGGACTATTCATCGTGATGGAGGAAGAGCAGAGGAAGCTGAACTGAGCAAATGCTCTTAGATTTGAACTTTGGAATATTAACTCTGGCCTCAGCCTTCAGTTCTGTAATCCTGGGAATGTACTTCTGGTCATCATTTTCATTTCTTGAAATCAATTTTGGTGTGGGAAAGTCTTCCCATTCTGTGCTTTTCTGAGTTTTGCAAAGGATGTGTGAAGAGGTCTTGCGTTTCATCACAATTTGAGCATCATTCCAAGGACACTCGCAACATGTTGTGTCAAGAAAGTCTATGACCGAGTCTTGTGTGTCACCTCTCAAAGTGCACTGGTCACAGTGTTTGTTACAGTTGGCTTGATAGTTACATCAGAGATTGTGTTCTTTAGATGCAGGCGTGTTCTACTTACTTATTAAACATGGGAGGATGTTATATAATCTGTATGTCTCTACAGAAATTCTCTCGTTCTTTAAACACATCAACCTCATTGTCTATCTTTGGGTTTCCTACTTTACCAAACTCAAATCCAGGAAGTAGCCTAACGACTACATTTTCAAAAGTCTGCAGCATCCAGGATACTTCTCATGGGAGTATTCCTCTTACTCAAGATCCACAACCCTTTGCCAGGGACAAGCATTGATGGCCACACACTCAAGACGGAAGGTGATTTCCTACATAGGGAACTTTGATAAGGAAACCCGTGCCAATCTCCTCCCCATCTTTTTAACTTGGTCCCTTGTTTGCTCTAATAGCTGTTAATCTTGTCATTATCTGGAATGGTCGCTTGTACAACCTTAAAATGTTTGTCACCTGCACCAGTTGTTTTTGAGAAGGGGTATGGAATCTTCCACAGGTCTCAGGAGTAGATAGATGGGATTAGGAGGGTGGGTTTTCTTTCCAAGGGTAACTCTGGGTTTTGGATCAAGAATTGAGTTGTGTCTGGTTTGGGAATGGGAGTATGCTGTCCGTGTGCATGCAAAGCCAATCTCAGCCTTGAGAAATGAATTCAAGAGCTAAGACCTATTAGCATGGTGGCAGTGAGGGTGATCAAGATAATCAGAAGGAGCTGGAGTCATGGAGGCTGGAGAGATTTGAAAGACAGTGTTTTTAAGTAGGCCTAACCTACGTGCTAGTCTGGGAGGGATGGTGAATCAGGAGAAGGCTTTGGTGTGGGCAGAGGAAGGCTTAGGTAGGGTGAGCCCCAACATGGAAAAGATTTCTATTCCACAGGAAGTAAGCCAGCCACTATGCGTAGATCTAATATAATAAGGGGTACTCCAAGAAAAACTGGCCCAGAACAAGGGTGCCTCAGAACATCCTGATGAGTCACACTTGATGAGTCACTGCTGGTCGGTTTGGCTGGAGTGTCTTCTGAAGAATGTCATATCCTTTACTGATTCAGAGGAGTATTTTGTCTGAGAGAATCGTCTAGACTCTCCCAGCACAGGAATTTTGTCGCAGGAAGTTAGATTACACACAGAGGGGGGGCAATAAATAGCTGCTTAAGAAACTTCTAGATCCCAAGATAATTTGGCTTTGGACTTGTAACATTTTGATACTCTACAATCACTGAAGTGTTCATCAACCTTAGCTACTTAATGCAGGTGCAGCTCTTGTTGGGAGCCTTCAGTTCACAGCACCTCTGTTGGCTAAGCATCACATGTTATATGGAGGTATAACATACAAACATGTACAGTTTATAACTGTATAAACAGAGGTGATGACGTGACTGTTTCACGGTGTGGTGAAGACAAGGGTTTTCATCACATATCTGAAAGCCAGAGGCATCTGGAAGAATTCAGAGCAGAAAGAGAAAGACTGAGCATGCATGGCCAGCAGACTGGACCTAGACAGGTCTGTGAGACCTGTGAGAGAGGACAATAGTGAGGGTTTGAGAATACAGAAAACAGCGAGAGAAGCAGAAGCAGAACAGAGCAGAGAGAGTGCGCATGTGGAGGACAGCAGGATTATAAGGAAAGGAGTAGCTGGGAGAAGAGAAGATGGAGGGGGTTTACTGTAGGGGAGGAAGTGAGAAGGGCTTTGAGATGTGTGGCAGGGACTCCTGACACTGCAGGAGCCTGGTGCCACAGGTAGCTATGTGCTCCTTCTGTCAGAGTCTGGTAGAGGCTTCATAAGTTCCTGAAGAATGCTGTCTTTGGTCTAACCACCAGAAATCCTCCTAAAGTCCAGATTGGGCCCGTTTCTGGATATTTAAACTGCCTTTTGGAGTTTGGGGAGATGGAGTTTCCTTTGGACCTGACAGAGGCCAACTATTCTATGTCCCTTTTTGCTATAAGCTCCTTCCTATAATCTGGTTAAAAGGGAAGCTGACTGGGTAGGAAGGCAATCTTTAGGAGAGCGGCAGCAGCTGGTAACACCACTGAGGAAGAAACCCTTAGGTAATAGCAAAACTACTATTTGCCATTATGACTCAGACCTGATATTTTTATCTTGTCCTCAGTACTTGGCACACCACTTACATAATGACATAATGTGAGCATTGTATTTAAAGTTAGAAAAATGAACAGCACGGTGTGGATGAAGTAAAGGCTTCTTTACACTGTATTCATTCAAGGGCTAGTTTTATCTCAGAATACTGACTTTTGACCTTAGGAATGTTAATGGCCCTCCATTAGACTCAACTTCCTTATACCTAGGCTATCTATGTTTTAAATTTCCTAATACTATTTTACAGCATAATTTAATCTTTTAGTTGTGTTCTTGTTTGTCTGTCCCATTTTTGGATCAATTCTTCGGGCAAATCTTATCACATAAAAATTATTTCCTTTTATTTTTAATTCTTACCAAAACACTCCTTTGTTTTCTATATTTTGTTTTTCAAGAGAGCGTTTCTCTGTGTAGTCATGGCTGGCCTAGCACTCACTCTATAGGCCAGCCTGGCCTCAAACACAGATCTGCCTGCCTCTGTCTCCTGAGCACTGGGATTAAAGGTTTGCGCCATCATTGCCCAGCTTAAAAACACATTTCATGTGTATGAGTTTATATCCTTATTAAATGATTCCCTCTGTGTAGAAGTAACCAGGCTAGCTGAAAGGACAAAACAATTATATTTATTTTAAGGGGAAAAACTCAGGAAGCAGGAAATGAGAAGTCCAAGTTCTGTTATATCCCACAGGAATTGCCCAGGGAGAGCACACCTGAGCAGTGAACACGGTTCTCCCCTAGGTCCTAGTGAAGCCACACCTCTTAAAGGTAATCGGCTAACAAGGTTCCCCATCACCTGTCTTTTTTAAAATCCTTGAAAAATAAATATAATGAAATTTGATCACATCCACCACTATTTGCCCTCTCCACCTTACTCAAGATTTCTCCCCAACACACCCTCTCCCATGTCTTCTCTCTTAACAACCCACTAGGTCCAATTAGTGCATGTGCATGGGGCCATCCACTGTCTTATTTTTTTTTTACAAAATCTTTTTATTTTGAATAAAAGAATTATATTTTAAATGGAAGTCTGGTAAGTGGTGGCTGAAATCAGGAAAGCATATGCAACATGTTCCAAATAGCTAACAGTCGCAAACACAGGCAAAACATCTGTAGGCCCAGAGTTTAAGTCCATGTAGAAGAGGAAATGTATTTATACCATAATGAGGCACATCAGCATCACTGGTAACCCTCCAAAGAGCCTTTATGTGTCTTTAAATGAGTGGACCAGTCTTTTGTAATTTTCAAGCTATATAAAGTATCTCTTTACATAGACCTAACTGTCCCGGAAGTCAATATATATATATATATATATATATATATAGAGAGAGAGAGAGAGAGAGAGAGAGAGAGAGAGAGAGACCTCTACCTGCCTGCCTCTATCTCCCAAGTGCTAGAAGTAAAGGTGTATGCCACCATGACCAGCATGCTGGGTTTTTAATGACTATTTTTTCCAAATTTTAAAATTGTATCTTATCTTGGCTTGGCAAAAATAAGAACCCTGAGAAAAATCTGTTTTTAGCAACTGAAAGTCATCTTGGGTGAGACCGATGGTTCATTGGTTTAAAGCTTTTGTAAAGGACCCAAGTTTGACTCCAGCACGCACACAGTGGCTCACAACCATCTGTAACTCTGGTTACAGGGAATCCAACACCCTCTCTGACCTCCACAGGTGCAAGGTACACATACATACATGCAGGAAAAATGGTCATATATATAAAAATTAAGATTTTTATTTTTTGAAAATGTGTATATAGGCATACACCTTAAGTGCATATCTATACTCTTGCATACACCTGAAAATTAAGCAAATCCCAAGAGTAGCACTCGATAACTTTAAAAAGATGTTTAAATGAAGTGGACACAAATTTTGTTACTCAGTTTTTCTTAGGACATAAAAACAGTTACCTGAAAACAATTACCACAAACACATCCTAGCCCACCAGAAGATGGATTATAGTTATGAACAATGTAATAAGAAACTCAAAAACCCCTAACACCATCACATTTATTTAGCATTCCATCAGTAGAAACAAGTTACCCTAAATCTAAAGAGCACTGAGCTCAACCCAGACCTTGAGAAGGGGACCCAATGAAGACAAAATTCTAGAAAGTCGAGTTTGCTACAGAGCTTTTCAGGTCAGTTCTTCAGAAGCAGCTCTGTCGCAGAGAGGGAGGCAGGAACAAAAAGATGAATTTGATGAGAGTGCTCAAGTGTGTAAGTGGGTGAGTGTCTCCATGGAGACAGCCAAAGCGTTGAAGATGGCTCCCCTGAGGAGACAGCAACATCGGTAAGCTGGAGACGGTGCTGCAAGCCCTAGAGAAACCATCTGGGCCTCTTCACATTCAACTGAAGCCAGTTTCCAGAATGTTTCCCAGGGGCAATGGGGAGCAGAGCTTGCAAATTGTAACCGGCCCTAAACCAGCTGTGAGGAAGATGGGGACCTGCCACCCTAGAGAACCCTGGAACCTGGGGTCTGTGGACTATCCACACAGAAAGTCTCGCCGGAAAGGAAAGCCACGGGTGAATGCTGTCAGCCGTGTATTTGGCTGTCTCCGTCCCACCACACACAAAAATGCCCACCGCCAACACTGCTGTCAACTGTGATGAAACGTATATGCACACAGACAGGAATGCCACGTCCTTAAAACCCTACCACTTGGCAGTACTGTGTGTATGAGCCTAGAGATCATTATACTCAGTGACGTGAAATCTTAGAAGCATAAGCATGCATGTGGTGTAAGGAAAACCTAAGTTGTCAAAGCAAGGGAGAGCAGTAGGCATCAGAAGATGAGGGGGTCAGTTATACAAGATAAGTAAGTTCCAGAAAGCTAACTTTGGCATGGGGATTCTAATAAACACCGTGTAGTTTGCTTGGGAATCTGTTAAGAGGTGGCCAAGTTTTAAGTATAATGAAGGAAGTGTGTGAGACGATAAATGTGTTAATTAGCTTCATGATGGCAATGTATATTTATAAAACCATGTGGTTTCAGTGGCGTGTGTGTGCCTGTTTCCCAAGCATGATCCAATAAAATTGAGCCCAAGTTAGCATGCAGCCATCATTGAGTCTGTTTGGGAAGCCATGTTTTGGTACTACTAATTTTAAAAACTGTCAAGGGTTTTGTTACTGGCCCTTTAGGATCTATGATGATTTCCAGATGTGTCCAGCAGAGCCAGCTAGACCATGACTAGAGACCTGCAGGCTCTTTGAACCCAGGCATTTACCTTCTCACAGAGGTAAGTACAACGTGGCAGTAAACGCTACTGAGTCTAGTTTTAATCTCCACATGTATTAACTCTGGGTTTGGCATTTGGGTTCTGTCTTGAAGTTACTGCTTGCTAGTGGCACCAACGCCCAAGTGCCAACACTGGCCATCACGGCAAACAGGTGGATGTTTAGTGAAGGTCTCATCTGTGGCTTGATAGAGGGTAGTTTGGCGCTGTAGTCTTTCTGGGCATCTTCTTTGGAGTTTGTGAGTAATTTTGTGCTAACCAGGACAGGACAGTGAGCAACCCCTGTGCTGTGTGGGCCACTGGGTGTTTTCATTTGCCCCTGAATCATGGCTGGCATTGCAAACTGGAACCTTCACTTTCTTCCTATCAATGGCCATGACTACAATTCAGAAAATCCTTTAGCTCTGATTATGTAAGTGGCCAATGCTCTATGTCCAGATGGGCTTAATAAATTAGATTACAGGCCTCTTGAAGTCAATGAGCTCTCTAATTGGCTTATGTAGATAAAGATGCACTCATACCAATAGACGATCCCTCAAATTTTCCAGGAAAACCAGGAGATTGAAACGTAATACTTTTAAAGTATTCTGTGCGAAAGGTATTTATTCCTACAGAGGCCACCTCAAAGAAAGTGAAGAGACAACCGGCACCCTGGAGAGTCCTGCAAACATCACTGTCCAACAAAGGAACCCGTGTTCCAAGTCACTGCAGCCTCTTACAACTTGGCAACTAAAAGGCAACCCAATTAAAACTGGGCCAAGGCTTTAGTAACCTAATCCCCATGCTGGGTTACCTCACCCAGCCTTGATGCAGGAGAAGAGTTTGGTCCTGCCTCAACTATGTGTGCCATGCTTTGTTGACGCCCATGGCAGGCCTGTCCCTTTCTGAATGGAGACAGAGAAGTGGATGGGAATGGGCATCGATGGGAGCAGAGGAGGGAAGGGAAACTGTGGTTGGTATGTAAAATAAATGGAAAAAATAATAAAACAAAATCCTGGGCCAAGGACGTAGATACTTCCAGCCGTTGTCCATATGGTCCACGTGGCCAATGAACACACCAAAGGATGATTGCAATCAGTCACCAGAGACATTAGAATCAATAGGACATGGAAGTAATATCCAGTATCACCGGGTGTCCACCAGGATCTGGTACAAATGATAAGGGATGTGGTCTTACGGCCACATCCCAAAAGAGGTTAGCTTCTCAATCTTTTTTTTTTGATTTTCAAATTAATTTTATTACGTCATTTAAGTCTAATTACTTCTATTAAGTATGTCTGAAAAATAAACCAGAAATCAGTTCAAAAACCAGACACAGAGGTTCTCTTGAAGGTCTTCATTACTTCCATTATTCTGCCTGAAAATTCTTGTCTTTTAGTTTGACGTAAGTGAAGGGTTGTGGCGATAAGCATTTTGTAGACACATAGTGAATGCAAATGTTAACTTAGACCAAGGCTGGTCAGAATCTAAACTTCTGGGCCCATCTCCAGCACTTCTGCATAGTCATGGGTTTTCCATAGAATAGTTTACACTAGGGATATGGGTGAAGGTCTTGCAAACCAACATTACTATGCCCACTTGTTCAATTTTTCTGGCTTGGCACTAGCCAACAACAACAACAAAAAGACCAAAAAAAATGGCATTACACATAAATGCACTCTTGTCTTCTAATAGTATTTATGAGGAAATAAACATAGAGTAAAATCTGAGTAATTTATGACCCAGCAGTTCCTCCTGGCTGCTGCCTAAAATAAATGAAAATGCATTTGTACGCACATTCTACACTGATGTTCATGGTGGCTTTGTTCATGATAGCTACAAAGGGGAAATGGCCTGGGTGTTTACAGGGGAAGGGAGGCTGTCAAGCAATGAAAGTCATCATACCAGCTCCAGTACACAGATGAACCTTAAAAGCAACTGAGGCCTAGATGGATGTCTCAGCAGGTATGAGCACCGGCTGCTCTGTCAAAGGACACGGGTTTGATTCCCAGCTCCCACATTGGATGGCTCACATCCACCTGGGATTCCAGTTCCATGGCATCAGACAGCCTCCTCTGGCTTCTAAAGGCAGTACTTGCACATGGTACATTGATCTGCAGGCAAGCAAAATACCCATGCACATAAAATCTTTAAAAAATGGGAAAGGTCGGATGTATATAGAAAGTACAAGTTTGTTCGTATGAAATGTCTACAAGAGAAAGATCGATGGAATTGGAGATTTAGAGTTGCCCAGGGCTACTGCAGGTGGGTGTGGAGTTTCCTTAAGGTGACAGAGTGGTACAGAGTTAGCTTGTGGCCATTTTATACCACTCTTTGAATATACCAAAACACTAATTATACACTTTACACTTAAAACAGTTACTTTTTAGTGTTCCAACATGTTCCAAATATTTTACAATTTAATTCAAGTAGGTTCATATTTAGGTAAATACTACCCACTCAAACTCAAATTTTGTCTTAAGTCAAATTATGAAGTTTTTTTACTATCAGTATTACAAAACATTAAAATGTATTTCTTTGTTTTACTTGGAATATGTTCTTCTGAAACCAATATGAGGTCTGTTGACCAAAGAATTGACATTTCTATGTCTATGAAAAGCCTCAATCTGTTCTTGTCTGTGTGATTAGATATGGTCTTACATAGCCCAGGTTAGCCCCAAATTCATTATAGCCAAGGATGATTCCAAATTCCTAATCCTCTTGCTTTCTAATCCCCCACGTGTTGGGATTACAGGTGTGTGTCACCACACTTGGTTCACATCTGTTTCTGAATAAAACCATTACAATGATGAATTGCATTTTGACTTTGCTATGTAGTTTGTAAGTTTGAGTTCGGAGTTCTTTGGTAACTGAAAACATTGAACTGAAACGAAACAGAGGAAAGTAACATACTATTGGGATAGCTGCATGGATCCTGAATAAAATAGAAATATTCAAATATAATATTATTTAGCATACCATTTAACTTTGCTTAAAACACTCAGAACCACTCTTTCCTCTTTCTGTCATATATAAGATTATTTTGGGAACCTTGAGGGTATAAGAGACATATATGCTTTCCTGGTCCAAGCCTGGAGTGCGGACAAGGATCTGACTGGCTAGAAATGCTGGATGGTGAGCAGTCCCAGTGACCCAGAACAGAGACATGGGATGCAGACATGCTTCTTCTCAGGAACAGGTGACTTTGTCCTGGAACAGAGGTATTCTCAGAATAACTCGAGTTATTTTGGTTCCTTAAAACTCCTTCACAACCTTCCTGTTTTTTTTCCATTTTCATGTGTCTAGGTGTGGTTTGTACACATGTTCCATGTGTACAGAGGCCAGCAGTTGATAACTGCAGTCAATCTCAATCTCACTCCATCTTTTACCATGTTCACTGAGGCAGGGTGTCTCAATCCCAGAGCTAGCCAGCTTGCCCAGGGGATCACTTGCCTCTGGAGTTAAAAAATGAGCTGATACATCCACTCTGGCCCTGAACTCACTGTGTAGCCTCAATGACCTGGATTCTAGGAGTCCAAATTCAGGTCCTCGGACTTGCAAGTAAGCCATCCCCCAGCATCTGTTCTTTAAAATGTTTCTAAAGAAGTATTGTTTTATTGTGTACATGTCTTGGTGCCCACGGAGCACCAGAAGAGGCCATCAGATCCCCTGGAACTGGAGTTTTCAGGCAGTTGTGAACCCCTTGGTGTCAGTGCTGGCAACTGACCCTGGGTCCTCTGCAAGAATAGTAAGTACTCGTAACCCCTGGGTATTTCCTCCAGCTCCATTCACGTTCTTGATGACCCCTTTATTAAAAGTTCAACCTGTTATTATTATTTTCTCATATATTACAGCCTGACCATAGTTTCCCTCCCCCCCTTTTCCCAATCTCTCATCCCCCAATTTTCCCTCTCCCTCAGATCCAGGTTCCCTCCATCTCCCCTTAGAAAAGAGCAGGCCCTCCCAGGAGCATCAATTAAACACAGCATAATAGACTACAATCTGACAAGGCACATACCATCACACTAAGGCTGACACTGTTAGGAATTCCACAAGAACGCCAGGCTACTCAGTCATAACGTATATGTAGGGGGTCTAGACGGGCCCCCAGTCAATTGATTCTGTGGGCCATATTCTCTTGGTGTCCCTGACCCCTCTGATTCCTCTGGTTCTTCCTCCCTCTTCTCCACAGGACTCCCTGAGCTGCACCTAATGTTTGACTGTGGGACTCTGCGTCTGCTCCCATCCGTTGCTGGATGAAGTCTCTCTGGTCTCTCTGAGGATTCTGTAAGGCTCCAGTCCCAGAACACTGTGCAGGCAGGACACATCGTAGGTCGAAGGTTTTGTGGCTGAGTTGGTGTCCCAATGCCTCCACTTGAGGCACTGCCTGGCTACAGAAGAAGGCTGGTTCAGGCTCCATGTCCCCCATTACTAGGAGTGTTTGCTGGGGTTACTCTTATAGATTCTATGCAGTTTCCTCTATACTAGGTTTCTACCCTTAAACCTCCCCTCCAAAATGCCTCCCAGTTCCAGTCATTTCTCCCAGTATTTTCTCCACACACACACACACCCCAACCCAAGTTGATCCCTCCTGTTTCCAACCCCAAACTTGTACAGCTACTTTGGAAGTCAATATGGCAGTTTCTCAGAAAATCGGGAATTGGTATACCTTAAGCCCCAGCTATACCACTCTCTATACCCAAAAGATGCTCTTCCATCCTATCACAAGGAGATTTGCTCAACTATATTCATAGAAGCTTGATTCATAATAGCCAGAAACTTGGAAACAACCTAGATGTCCCTCAACCGAAGAATGAATAAAGAAAGTGTGGGGCATTTACGCAATGGAATATTACTCAACTGTAACAATGACATCATGAAATTGGCAGGCAAATGGATGGACTTGAAAAAAAATTATCCTAAGTGATATCCCAGACCCAGAAAGACAAATATAGTGTGTATTCAGTTATAAGTGAGTATTAAGTAAAAGATAAGGCTGCTATAGAACAGTCCACATACCTAGAGAGGCTAAGTACAAAGAGAGGGCTTCAAGGGGGTGGGGAGAATGCAAGGATCTCCCTGGGAAGGGAAAATAAAGTATATTTCCCTGTGGTTCTCTAGAAAAATTTTCTGACCGATGAGGCAAATGTCTTTTTGTACCCATGGATGTTAGGACCACTTGGAGTCCTGGCCTCCAGCTGCTCTTCCCTGCTAGAGATCTTTACTTTCCTTCTGATTTGAGTTACTAAAAGCTGTGTCAAAGTTGTTTACCAGCTCTGCTTCATGAGTACGTGTTGCCTTGGCCTTGAGGATCAGAGGATAAGGTTTTCACCTGTTAGCCCACCTGACTGTTGGGTATATAAGCCTCCATGGTGCTATTGAAGAAAGGGCTTCTTACCAGTGACTAGAGGTCCATGTCTCTGTCTCTGTGTGTGTGGGCAACCTCCAGCCCCTTGCCCAAAGCTCGCCAACTGTATGGTAGCGCATAGAGCGCAGACAGGTGTCGTGTGCTGCGTATGGATACTGAACAGGACCAGGCTTTCTCTGGAATAAGTGTAATATTTTATCAGACATAATCCATCAGAAGCCTAGTATTGTTTGTATTTGAAACGTTTCCCCAAACACTGAGGCTTTAGAGATACAGTCCCCAGTGTTATTGGAAGATGGTGGAAACTTCAGCAGATGCATGTACTTGGGAGGGACAAGTCACCGGATACGTATATTGAGGGGCTCTTGATCTCTTCCTTTCTCTCCCATGTATCTTGGCCCCCATGAGGGGAGCATCTGCTCCACTGCATACTCTTAACCCTGCCATTCTACCTCACCTGCATCCAAGAACTGGGAAGCCAGTGGCTGTGGGCTGAATCCTCTAAAGCCATGTGTCGGAATAAACTTCCTTCTTTAGCCCAACTTTCTCAGGGATTCTGTGGCAGTGACAGCAAGCTGGCAGCCAGAGGTGGTTAGAAAGACTGCCTCAGAGAAAAACTTGGGGCAAGAGTCTTGGATGCTCCCATATGAGCTGGATTCTGGTTTTATGGAATGACTTTGAAAGTCTGCCAGCAGTGGGCAATTGATAGCAGTACGGAGGTGCAAGCCAACCCACCCCGCCCGTCCACAAATCCATCTCAGCTCCATGTGCTGATCGCTCTTCTGTATAGGAGAAAAACAGTGTCACCTATGGACGCTGCCTGGATACAGCTGTCTGCTCATTTTGGGGGAAGAAATTTAAGTGACAGTACCTACAAAAAGAGCTACAAGTAAACCAAAGATTTAAATGTAAACACATAAAATGATTATAAAATAGGTTATTCCCATTCATTTCTACTTTTTAAGTTGGCAAAAAAAAGTCAAATTTTAATAAGCTTGGGGCCTTTTGGTGGCGCAAGAAAGCCCACCATCTGACAATGAAGAAGCTAACTCCCCCTTCTGCTCTCATCCTGTCGGTGTCCTGCCCGGTATATCTGTAGCCTAAGGCCATGTTTGTCCTTTGTCCCTAATATTTACTTTTATTTTACTTTTAGCTGTATACTATTTGATCCTGCTGAAGGTTTTGAATGTTTTATCCCAGATACGTCTCCTTTACAGTCTGACTTCTGGGTCTCCCCTTAGTCGGGCACACAGCAGCTCAAAGTGTCACTTCTGTCCCCTTCGTCACTATGCCACAACTCAATGTCACTTACGTCTGTGCAGAGAGGGGGTACTCCATAAGCACATCAGAAAATTATGCACCAAAGCTCCATAGGAACTTTCCTACTAACAGAATTATGGATCATTTTATTCACGTGACTGCAGACAGATGCAAGTGGAGAGTTCAAATTTGGGCTCAGTTTTGGTCAAAGTAATTCAACAGGAAGTTACTGTGTTTTCATTCCTTAATGTGACATCAATGCATACTCTAAGATTATCTTTTTAACTAATTAATTTTTTATAAAAACAATCTTTTCTCATTTTTACATACCAATCCCAGTTCCAACTCCCTCCACCTTCCCCCCCCCCCCATTCCCCATCTACTCCTTAAAGAGGGCGAGGTTCCCCATGGAGAGTCAACGAAGTCTAGCATATCACTTTGAGGCAGGACCTAAACCTTCCCCACTATACCCACTATATCTAGGCTGAGCAAGGTATCCCTCCAAAGAGAATGGACCTAGTTTGGTCCTAGGCAGGTCCCCCTACCCTCGCTATCAGTCCCATTAGTTCAGGTTAGCTGTTTCAGTGGGTCTCTTTAACGTGTTAACCAATGCAAGCAAAGAATACAACTGTTCTCATCAACAACTTCCTACCATTCCCTTCACACTCAGGCCCAGGCAGGGGTGCACATCAGTAAATATGGCACTGAATTCTATCACTAGTGCAGAATCTGGCTCCCATATTCTTAGGGGCTTAGCACATAGTAGACTTTCAATAACTATTTCTCAAACTGAATATTCAAAATATAACATAGGATGAGCCTACCTAAGTAGCTACTCAATAAATACCCTGTCCTTTTTTACCGAGGATGATGTATGTGCTGAGCATACCCATGGAGTCTAGTATGCTTTATATTAATATTCTGGATTATTTGGGATTCAGCATTGGGTCAGTACCAGGGTCCCACATTTGGCTCTGATCCAAATGGTCACCATACGGTATTTTCCAACTGATCTACACTATACCCCAAGGGCTGCTGCATGCATCCAGACCTGTTGTGTTCTGCATGGGTGAGTTAGGCCAAGTTGTCAAGAGTTTGAAATAGGATAGTCATTCACCAAGCTATGTTTCTATAGCCAACACTATGTCTCGGGGCGGGGTGGGGGAATGCCTTTGTCTTCCATAGATGCCATCTGCTCAACAGACTCCAAACTTACCAAAAACAATCTATCATGCCTACACAGAAAGCTCTTTACATTATGGGCTACTCTGGGGACCAGTCCCATATATACAAGCCCACACTAAGTTCCGTCAGTCACTTCCTAGGAATTTGGGAATAAGATCCAATAATTATTAATTACATGAATCTAAGGTGAAAGATCAGACCAATATCAGCATAGAGTGCCCATTTGTGGGCATCCCTGGCTTATTGTAAGAGGCTTGGACTGGGAATCTAGTTTGTGTGAATTGGCTTGGCTCCTAGGCTTCTGAATCACCCAATGATGGTCAAGTCTAGATTACATAATGCTTCCTCCTTCCTGTCCTCGAGATTTTGCCAAGCTGGAAGGACATCCAGAATGAATAGCCGTGTCCGTGGGCTTCAGGGGCAGTATAGATGCTGTGATGCCACAAGGAGTGAATCCTACACACTGTGGGCTGAGCTCTGGGGAGCAACCAGTGACCTGGATATTGTCTTCTCCTAGTGACGGGGGTGATCTCATGGCTTTGTAGCCCAAAGACATGTTCCAGAATGTTCATGGCTAAATTCCTGATAACTAGAAGAGGTCCTCTTAAGTAAACTAGAGTCTGGGAAGATGACGTGGTGGGTAAAGTGCTTGCTACACAGTATGACAACCTTGATATGGTTTGTGCTCCTGCTGTCGGGGAGGTTGTGTAGACTTAGAAGCAAGGGCCACTCACATTTTAAATGGAGAGAGGAGCACGCGGAAATGATTATACTAAAGGAGAGGCCTAAAAGAGGGTGGGGCCACTCCAGGGCAGTGCTCAACTTTGCTAAATAACCAGAGCTAGAAATTCATTATGTAGGGGCATCTCTGTACAGACCCCTATTTCTTCCAGAGATGTTGTAAACCAGCCCCCTAAGCTGTGTCCTGACCCCCGGTAGCCCATGTGCTCAGGAACAGACGTGAATTGCTTGAGGCCCTCCAAGACCCCCACAGCCACGACGGTTCTCTTGCTGTGTGTGTCCTTCGGTGGCAAGGTCACCTTGCTTCAGGACCTAGGTGTAGCAGCCTCTAACTTAAGACCACCTTGTCTGTATAACAAAGGAGAGTTCTGGAAGGTTTTGTGCTGCTATTCAATACTCCATCTGGGGCATAACCAAGTCACTTCACTCAAGGCTCATTGGCAGAATGAGTCACGTGATTGTTCCCACTGCGTGGACCATGAAGTACTGCTCCCTGCCCCCTCTCTAGTGGATTTAGAGTGATCAGGGTCAACTGATCTGGGGAGAATGGGTTCATCTGTTAAATATGCCCGAAGCTTTGAGCTGAGAAAGCTCAGTTTCTTCTGTAGTGTGGTGGAGGGAGACCTTGGAGCATATGGGTGTGTGTGACCTTTTGACTTACAGGCTAGTCCACGGAAAGCACCGTCAGGGAGCCACAGTCTTGCATGGAGGGCTCCTACCCCACAACCTAGCACAAGTCCTTGTCCATATGCTCATTGAGGAGACCTGCTTGTGCCGTTACTGATTCTTTAGTCTCTGTCTCCCCTGCCCCCGCCTTTCCTCTCTCTGAAATCAGTCCATGCCCCTGTAGTCTTTCCCCGGACAGAACTGATAAGACGATACGCTCTGATATTGAAACTCTCAGGGAGCTGAGTTCTCACCCTTTCCCAGCTGTAGAAAACTGAAAGATATCTCCTTCCAAGACCCCAGTCATGGTGTCTGTGATGGCTATTAGTCCTAATTGCCCAGAAACTGATGGGAGCCCTTCCTTCAAGGCTCCATCATGACTGCCAATGGCCATGAGGCTAATCACTCTGTCAGAGGCCCTCTCTGGGCTATTTTATCTCAGTTTCCTGTCTACAAACCATTGTATCTATTCATCTCTGAGTATTTAGGTTTTTATTTGATATGGTTATCTTTGTGGTTATATTTGATTCACCATCCTGCTAAAACCTCCCCTCATTTTTTTTTTTGATTATGGAACTCCCATTTGTACAGAAGGAGACCAAAAGCTAGGATGCCACATGGCCTTCATACAGTGGCATGATGCTCTGAGTTCCAGGGCCGCATTGTCACATTAGTCTCTCATCCCACAATATATAAAACTGTTCTCCCCTCTTCAGGATCCCCCCCACCACGTAAAATAAACAGTGTGTGTATCTGGGAACATTATCTGCTGGATGTAATTCTGTCTTGTCTCAAACCATGACAAACATACCTTGCAACCTTGGTGGAAATATAAACCTCCATAGCCTTGACCTTACAGTCTCAAGAAGATACATGCCACCCTAGAAACAATATGATAGGGGATGGGGTTCTAGGATTTCTGTTGCTTCTGTCACCATGGGAGACCAATGTAGTTGGTGGTGGACAGAAATGGGGTCAGATGGTAGAGGGCTGATGAAAGTAGAGCCAACAAAATTTGGGGGGGGGCATCAGATTTGGAATGGGAAAGGTTAGCCAGGAATCCTCAAGCTCGTCCACAGGAGCCACTGGATGACTTCCTGTGTAGGGGAAGCCACTTTGATGACTTCCTGTGTAGGGGAAGCCACTTTGATGACTTCCTGTATTGGGGAAGAACTCATTTGTGTGCAAAGGAAACTTGAAGTGCTGATTGGCAACCAGGCAAAAATGTGACAAAGGTCCTTGGTGGTATCAGCTGGAGTCCTAGGGAAGGTACAGGTGAAAGGAATGAAGATAGAGGTGCCTGGATCCACAGCCCCCTCCGTCCCTCCCTCCCCTACCTCCACGTGTACCTGCAAGGTCCAAGAGCCTGGGTGCTTAGCAGCCCTGGAGGCTGCCATTGAGTAGGGGGGAAAAAGACTGCTTGGTCTCCAACGTGAACATAGAAGTTTTTGTGCACTGAGGAAAATGGGGACACGAGTTACATGCCATCAAGGTGCCCACCCCTTGCCGGCTGCTTGAGGAAGGACGACCAGAACACAATGCAAACATGCCAGAGACTTTAATTTAAAAAAAAAATAGAAAAATGCAATAGTTTACAACTCTACAACAGCAGATGGTTCTCCTGCAAAGACATGTAAAATATATACAGCTTGCTTTACTGCATTTGTTACAAAAGGAAAAAGAAAAGATCCAGTCCCTGCATAAGGTACATATTTTACATGAGCTAGATGGCTGCTGAGATGTGTAAACATTGGTCATACAGGCTACGCCTTTTCATTTGTCTGGTAAGCTACATAATACATACATCTGCTATTCACTTGAGGGGTGGTGTTCTAAGGCCTTTTGTGAAGATGCTCTCTCCTGAAGGCTGAGGGGCCAGAGAGGGTGAACACAGGGCACACACAGGAATGCAGGTGACTCTGTCGTTGGCCAGGGGGTTGCTGGTCTTCCTCTTCAGGGACAGGATTCCGCCTAAGGTCTGACATCTGTGTTGAACCTCTCATGAAAACACACCCACAAACCCTAGGACGGAAGGGTAGATTCCCACCAGGCTCAGGACACACGAGACGCCACCCTCCTGGAATGTGACAATGGCCAGAGAGTGCTTCAACCTCATTTCCTGTGGAACGCTCAAGGCTTTCATTGCCTTGCCCATGGGGGCATTTGGCCAGCTTTTGGCAGCTTCACTTTGGAAACATTCCCAGGTACTCACACTGTACCTCACCACACAAAAACAATGTGCACCACCCCCAAAAGAACAAAATAAAAGTTAGATCCAAAGATACCTAGTTAATATGTTCATGTGCGCTCTCTCTCTCTCTCTCTCTCTCTCTCTCTCTCTCTCTCTCTCTCTCTCACACACACACACACACACACACACACACGATTACATGAGGGGCCCACACCCCCATGTCTCCATCTTCTCACCCCACGGCCCCATACTCTCATAAACCCTGTGAGTACATGCCAGTTATTTTGACAGAGATGCACTGACACTAATTCAAGCTTCGTGTCTATCCCCAGCGACACACATGACAGACGTTTTGCTTTTTGCTCTTGGGCTGGTTCTGTTTGGCTGTCGTGAGGTACACAGATACACACTGGGCCAAGGTTAAAACAGTACAGCTAGCAATAGGCTAGAAAGTTTTCTTCCCCTGTTTAGCAACTGTGTAGTAAAAATTCAGTTCATTGTCTTTGACATCCTCCGTTCCTCATCTTCTGTGTGTAATTGTAAACCTTTCTATCAAGGTATGGGAAAATAACAAAGTATCCCAAACTTCTCCCGATGGGTCCTGATCTAACTTCTTATGCAAATTTTGCCCAGCAGGATTGGCAGGGTCTGTGCCCAGCACAGTGACCATTTGGTGGAGATTTCTGATAAGGCAGAAGATGGGCTAAGATGACCTCAGAAGGGCCTTCCCAACCCAAAACCAGCTGTCAAAATGCTATTTGTGGCCTGAATAAACAAATGTCTAATTAGCCCTTTTCTGGAATATGTTCTTCTCGGAGGAGCCATCAAATTACAGAGAAATCTTGTTAATTGTGGGTTCTGCTTCGCTGCGTTCCCACTCATCGCATTTCCCCCATTTCCTTTGATTTTTAGTTTTCTACCCAACTTCTAAAGTTCCAGTTTGAAAACTAAAAAATAAAAAGCAATTGCCAAAGCATGCTCTCGCTCCTCTCTGCTCCCTAAACCTGCAGCAGGAGCTCACACGTCATGGAGGTATGTGAACCACTGAGCTCACAGCCTCATGGGGCCAGGGAGGGCCTTGTCCATGGTGCTCTCCAGAGTAACTCGCAATGTAGCACAGCTGTTCCACCTGATCTGTGAGTGACCGTGGGGCTAGCAGGTGCACATCAGCCCCTACCACACAGCAGTGTCCCCACAGCTGCCGTTCACATCTGGAACTGTCATCCTCTCTAGGTAGAGAAAGGTAAGGACCCTTTAGAAGAAGGAGGGCTTTGGTTAACTGTCAGTTGGCCCACTCCCCAGCCATGCCGTTGTTTAAGGAGAGCTCACTGGATGGACGGATGGACAATAAACTTAGGGCAGGCCGTTCTTCAGTGAAAAATCCAAACCTAGGAAAGGGAAAATCCCCAAGAGAGGGTAACTGGTCCATTCTTGGGAATCTAGCCCCATCTTGAAAGGACTTGACCTACTCTCTCCTGACCTCTTCCACAAAAATGCCAGCAAAGAGCTAGGGCACAGTAACATAAATTTCATATTCTCTGTAGCAGCAGTGTGTATCCAAGAGACACCCACTTCTGGCCCGGCAATTCCATCTTCTGTCAAGGAGGATGAGAAATGACTTGCCAAGGCCCTGTGACCCAATTTGAATATAAGGAAGGAAGGGAAGTCAGGGCTGGCTCTTAGGGAGATGCCCAGGGTCCCCTCCACCCACTGCCCAGCAAGCTGCAAAAGACAAACCAACACTTATCTCAGAGCCAAAACTATGCCTAAAGTTTACAAGATTCTCCCTCAGCACACCTGACACTCAAAATCGAGCATGATCTCTGGATACCATGTCTCCCCAGAACAGGACTGGAACCTCCAAAAGTGGTCAAGACCCAAGAACAAAATGGGAAACTATAAAGCCAAATGTACCAAGTAACCCAGGCTTCTTTCTCTTCTTCCACCTCTCTCTGGACCATAAGTTATCCCCAACACAGCTCTTCATGTTGGTTGTCACCTTGCTAAAAGTACAGTGAGAGATAGAGCAAGCCCACCCCTCCCACTGTCCACCTTTGTGTTCCCACACAATTTCAGACAAGGTACCCTTCGGGGTCAGATTTCCAGCCCCAATGTTCTTAGACGGTCAGTTACACCAACATCTGCAGGGTGAGGCTCTACCCTGCATCCTTCCAAAACCATCCTTGGCTGGGCTGGGATGACAGGATTGAGCACTTTTTATGCTCAAAGTCATTCTCAAGTCTACCTCTTAGGAAGGGTGACGCGACAGTGTCACACGGTGTTATTAGAGGGGTCCCGCAGAAGCAGGTGGCAGAACCACTTTCTGCCATGTGCATGGACCTGCTGGCCACTCTTCATGCCAGAGAACTCAATACTGCTGGTCCCCGGTGTGTCCTCTAGGGTCCATTGATACGAAGATGCTGCCTGAAGACAATGTCTACAAGGTTAATAATGACAATTACAGGCTTCAACAGCACATGGTTCCCGTCTTAGCATTCATTACTAACGCGGGGAAAAGGAGGTACATTCCTGGCACCAGGTATATATATTCCTGGAAGCTCCTCCCCTCCATCAAGAATCCATGCAAAGCCTCTTCCCCAGGGTGAAGCCCACCCATGTGGTTTCCTCAAAGGTAACACCCCCTCCCTCCTTTTTCTAAGTTGTGCCATTGTGTGATTTTCTGTGTTTGAGGCCTCCACTCCACCCCTCCCACACACTTGAGTCCCAGTCTTCTGGGATCCGTTCTTGCAGCTCCTCTGAGCCTTGTCAGTCGCCTGCTGTACAGAAGATCTCGGGCTGCCCTCCTGCCCAACACCCACACCCCTGCCAGTGCAGAGCACAGGTGAACAACAGGGCGCGACGTTTCCTCTGTAAGGTGCTGCACCAGAATGGGTCTCGAGCTACAGTTACAGTGTGGGCCCCCAAAACAACCCGTTACCCTGAAGGGAGGCGCGCTGGGCCAAGGGTACATACTTCCCCAAGAGCAAGGCAGGTGCTCAGTAAACATTCACAGGTATTGTAATCCTCACAAGCACCCTATGCAGCGGGAACTGCGCAGAACCTCCAACATGAGAGTGCGAACACAGACACAGACACCGGAGGGGTAAATCCGCCACCCACCCGTGAATGGCAGAGCTTGGTCCCAGGTGTGTAAAATGCCGGCCACAAGCAGCTTTTGTCACCCCATGCTGCTCTAGGGGTGGAAGAGGGAACAAGAAGAGGGTGTCCTCGCCTCTCTCCCAGGGCCCCGACGGTCCAGGGTCTTGGGTCATTGTATATGATCTCCCCAAGAAAATGGCAGGGCTCCACCTGACCCCCTTGTGATGATCCCATCACCAGACCCACCTGCCACAAGGAGAAACATCCCGGCTTGCTTCTACAGTCTGAGCTGTACCCATCCTCCAACACCGAGGTGCTTTGCTCTGAGTATTTCCTGGGCCCATGCTAATGGCACACTCATCCCCTCCAGGCACATGCAATTGAATATCCAAAGCAATGCAAACCAGGACTTGTGTTGTTTCCAGGGATTTGCATTGGAATATCCCAAGACTACCTCAGTCAGATAACTCGTGTTTGGGCCTGCTTTTTGGGCCTCCCCCTCTGTGAGCGCTTTCTGACTCTCCACTTCTAAGGCTGACCCATATGAAATTTGCTTTTTACTGTGTTCACCCATGAGAAGCAAACACAGAGAAGGACCTTGTTAAATCCCCAGGGGAGCAAAACGGGCAGGGAGGACTTTGAAGGGAGGACCAATATGGTCCGTCTCTACCTCCTTGCTGCTGAGCAACAGGGAGAACCCTCTAAGAGGGCAAGCAAAGGTCACACAGCCATAGCAGGTACATCTCATGGGTCAGGAAGGGAAAGGACTGCGCTCTAGAACATGCCAGAGCAAACATCTCAAAGACAGAGATAGCAAATGTAGCCCTTAGTGGCCAGGGCAGTGACATGACAATAAGTCATACTTCTATGGTATCGAATGAGGAGAGAGTGCAGTGGTCGTCACCACTCGTGAGGTTGCTGCTAGGTGCCAAGGTGGCCCAACAGGTTTGCAGGCAAGGAACCCTACAAGGACCATGTCTCCGTGCCTTCTGTCTAGGTATAGCTGGGTCATTCCCACAGGTCTTTAAGGGAGAGGGTGCTGACACTCGCCCCTCGTGGAAGAGGTCCCCGGGAGAGGTCAGAAATCCGAAGCCTGCTTGGGCTTTACAGTGAGACCCAGCATCCATGGACGCCTCTCTTGAAGATGCAGTTAGGTCCCCTAACAGAGGAAAACAATATTTAATGTGACTTATTTATTCACAACAAAAGCAGTAACCACAGAGGTCCCCAGAGAGACAAACATGAAATGCATAAATCAGGGCCAAACAACATCAGCTACATCGTTTTCTTGTCAACAGTTCCTCAACCCGAGGGAACAAGCAGACAACAGTAGATCATGAGCATTCTATAAGACTAGGGGCCTGGGGGCCTCAAAAATATCGATTATCAAGAGACAGAAACACAGAGAGGGAGGTGCCCTCGATTGGGGGGTTGGGAAACAACAAGACAAGTGGGTGGTGTGATCTTGGATGGCATCTTAGATTGACAAACAAGTTCAATAGGACATTTTGGGGGCACTTGGGCAAGTCTTTATACAGAGTGTATTATTATAGTAGATGGTTTTATGCTAAGTTTCTTAGGTGCGACAATGGCACTACTCTGTAAGAGAATGCACTTTTCGCGGGAGATATACAATGTTATCTTTGGCTGCTCCACCTAAAAGCTGTAGGCATCATGACACATTATCTTCCAACCATCTCGGTGCTGAGGTGGGGGTACTGAGGCTGGTGTTGTGGGTGAGAGGCATAGGAAAACCCAGGGTGCTGTTCTATCAATTTTTCTGTCACCCTTGGATTTTTTTTTTCAAAGTTGGTCTCAGGGGAATCATAATCACAGACTTCTGTTTTCCCGAAGCAGCCACCTCTACCAGCGTGTGGCCAGGATGGGACCACTGAAAGTCAACACAAGCCCACTGCTGTAGGGGACCCATGATGCATTACACTGTGGTCCACATAATGACCAATGCCCTATGCCAACACTCGTGTCTCTTTGCCTTCCTAGCTCTCCGTCTCCTGCCACAATTTTGGCTGGGCTTTTTGGTGACTCAGTCTTCAAATGTGAGCAGCTCATCCAAGCCAAAGGTCCTTGTGGGTCAAGCTCATCTTATGCTAAGTGCCCCTAGGTCCCCACCATCACTGTACCATTGTGTTACAGAGAAGGCTACGGAGGCTCAAGGAGTGAGCCAACAAGAGACCAGGGAGGCAAGACAGAAGGACCATTCCCTGCCCTGCCACTCTTTCCTCACCTAGGATGCCTCCTGGGTCCTCAGAAGGCCTTGACTCTGGAGGCAAATACAGCTCAGATGTGTGTGAAGATCATAACCACTTTCAGAACTAAGCCACCATTAACAGACTCAGCAAGCCTGGAGCTGGGAGAACGGACACATTCTAGCATACGCCTCAGTTCTCATACCACTCATACACTCTCAATGAGTCTCAACCTGGGGCACATTACTGTAGAAAGAACATGTGGAAGCAAGGCTAGGAGCTCCCATGCTGGGTGATCATTCTCTGACCTCTCTTTCCGAGCACACAGACAAGGGAGAGCTCCACAGAGCCCTGGTCGCTCTAGTTTCCAGCTGGAATAGATTGGCACTGGGACTCAAGGGCCACAAAGGTTTTATATCGGGATGAAATAGATAAAAAATGACCTATCTCAGCTTATCAGCTTACCCTCCAGATGTCTTCTCAATCAGGTGCACCCATCTACTATGGCCATGCGGAGTGCTAGTGCTCCTGTCATTCAATCACCCACCATGGCTCTCACAGCCTTCCAAAGGCAGTGAGAAATTGCATTTGAAGCATGTGATTTCTGGTCTTGGAGGCTGCTCCCTTGACCTCCAGACTGAGTGGGGCAGCCATAAAGCACAGAGCTGGTTCCAGTTTGGAACCTAACAGAACTCAAAATCCAGAGAGTGAGGTTCCCTCTGATGTTCAAAGTCTAACAGGCTGATGGGTGAGACAGCCACTTTCTTCCTGGAATGGGTACCTTTAAGGGTCAAAATGGATGGACACCAGAAATCAGCAAGCCTTGAGCTCTAGGTTACTCCATAGCATTGTCTACTTCTTCCTGTCCTTGATGAAGTAAAGATGGAGATCACCTAGTAAAGAGTTCAAGTGAGTCAGATAGCTTATTAAGTGTATACAAGGCAAACTGACTTCCAGGAACTGGACAGTAAGTCAGCCTTCAGGCTCCTGAAGCTGAATTCCTTATGCAAACCACCTAGCTTGAGGTCATCTCCCTTGCTGTTGAAGGGGTTTGGTTAACTGGAGGGAATGGTACAACAATCAGTTGGCTGAAAGAAGATATCAAGTGTGTGAGAGAGGGAGAGAGGCCTTGGCCAGAGAAACAATCCAGTCCAGCAACAGGGGATCTTTGGAATGCTGTGCAAAATAGCAACAAAGCAGCCAGGACAAGAGCAAAAGGAAGCATGAAGACCCATGTTCTGGACACATGACCTCAGATATGTTGACCCTCCTGAACCTCAGTCTTCTCTTCTGAAAAGGAAGGAATCAGTGGAGCTCCCCCTCTTCGAGGTCCTCCACCTCTACTGGTGGGTTCTTCATGGGAGTGGCCCACTCCACTCTTGTAAAGAGAAAAGTCCTTCAGAACTTGAGTTCTCCCTGCCCTCACCTCAAGGATGTGCCCACAGAACAGTCTCATCAGGTCCCATGCTAAGGACCAAATGGGTCCTTCGAGAAGATCCACTCACAGGGAGATGGGCCAAGTTTCATTCCCTCCCTCCACATTCTTATTTGAAGAGACAGCTTGGTACCCTTTCTTTCAAAGATGAACTGGCAATAAAGCCAAAATCAAGGTGTGGGAGCATGTTACAAGAACGAATTTACTCTTACAAGTCTTTACCTTCCAGAAAGTGAGGGAGGGTCCGCTCTGTGGGAATGTAGAAAGTGGTGTATTTCTCTGGGAAGTGGGGGTCTCCCTGCCATTAAATCTTTCCCACAAAATGGTCACTGTGTGACCACTTTGTACAAATGCATGAGTGGGAAGCCAGCTCTGAAGTTGGGCTGAGCCTATGTCCCTCTGACTTGACTCCTGGGCCTCACGACTGGCCCTATAGAGACACAGAGCAGGGTACTTCCTCCACTGGAGGGCTGAGTCAGGACACCCTGGTGTCAGGAAGTTCACCTTATGGACCTTCTGGGGGGTAGGGACTGAGAGTGGATCCTTGGTTCTCTTGGTGCCCCAGCACCATATACAGAGGTGATTACACATACTCCCCATTAGAGGGCAAATCTTATAACAATTTTCCAGAAGATTCCTACTTGTGTTCCAGGAAGCCTCCTCCGAGCGTAAAATACTCTGCATAGAAGTCTCAGGGTTGTCACCCCTGTGACCCAAAAGAGCCAACAATCTCTTTGCAGAGCAAAAGCATTCAAGAAGAGGGCTTGCTTCTATTCTCTCTCTTGAGAGCCCTGCACAGGGCATTCCATATTACAAAATTTCAAGCAAGTGAACTGATAAAGACCTTGAAGTTTATGTATGTCAACTTTGGCCAAGAGAGTCTAAGGTTCACAGACTCCTCTTGAAGGTCCCATGTCCTAGTAGCATTAAGTGCATGCATCGACTTTCCAGAGGAGTCCTGGATGCTCCTGGTTTCAGCCCAATGGCACACATGCTTGGAACTGGTGGCATTTGGATGCTGTGTCCTTTAAGAAATCTCGAAGACCAGTAAGTGTGTTCCTTGTGCCTGCGTAGTGTAGCCAAAGCCCATTTCCTTCCAAAAGCCAGGAACTTCCAATGTATGAAGGAGGAGAGGGAGAATGGGTGAATGGGTGACTTTTAGAGATGACAGGTTTGGCAATGGGAGAAATTGGAGTCCCTCAGTGAATGCGAAGGCCAAGCAGCCCTCGGACCCCTGTGGTTGAAAGGGCCTACATACAATGTGCCATATTCTCTAGCCTAAACTGTCCCCTAAGGGGTCATCCTTTATTGAGAGTGGGGAAGAATTTCTCCACTACCTGAGATTGACAATTTCCCAGTAGGCCAAGATATGGCCCCTAAACTCTTCCTGAGACCAATGTGAACTTGACCCTATTCACAGATAAAATGCATTTAGAGACTCTTTCCTGAAATATCTATCTATCTATCTATCTATCTATCTATCTATCTATCTATCTATCTATCTACCTATCTGTCTTTAAACAAGGAATGCCCTGTCGCTTTCTGATTAGGAAAAGAAACCATGTTATCATTCTGATACCCATTCTCATCCAAGCATTCCAGAACTATCCATGCAGGTAGAGGCTTCAAAGTCATCATCGTCATAGTCATCATCGTTAGAAAGAGGGAAATAATAAAATAGCTACTCTCAGGTCCCAACAATTTTCCTGTCTACATTGACAACTTCAGCTGCAGGGAAACTGTTGGAACTTGAAATGCCGAAACTTAAAGTGTCTTAAGTAAGTTGACACTGGTGGCTTCTGACTACCCTTCGCAACGTTTGCTTTCTTGTGTCAATGACGCATACCAGTTCCACAAAGTACGTGCTTCTTAAGATATAATTTTAAACTGGAAAGCTAACCTGATCCCTGTGGTCTTGCCCGCCTGCCCCCTGACGAGTAACGGATGAGATTCAGATGCTAGCCACTTGAAGCTATGGCCATAGGTCAAAAGTGCTTTTCTGGGATGTGCTCAATTTGGCAAGGTGGTCAGCCTCGCAGGGTTTAGTTTGTTTGGAAACAGCCTCAAGGAGACTGTTAAGGAAAGTGTATGAGTGAGGGGGGAAGTGAATACCTGATACTTTCACCGTGTCGCACAACACACCTACACACAGAAGCATACACACTCATCTTGCACACGCGCACATACAGCCACCCAGTCCTTGGGGAAGAAGAGAGGAGTTAGGTCAGAGACATCGCTACAGGTAGGCAGTCAAAGGCTTCGGGCTGGGCATCCTCTCAGCTCTGTCTTGGAGCTCTCGTTCTCACACCTGTCCTAGGAAAGCCACCCCGGGCAGAGGAGGCAGGGTGGGGAGGAACATAAGGCATAACTCTGCTGGGGAGAAAGGAAGGAATCCGTGCTTCGTGGGCAGGAGCAAGTTTCAGAAAGGATTGGGCCTCTATTTTCCCTTTGGACAGCTCTGCCTGGCTGGAAAGGTGGGGAAGAAATGAAACCAGGAAAGGAAGGAAGAAAGGAATGATGATGACCATAATCACAAAAAAAAGAGAGAGAGAAGAAGAATAAACAAACAAGGAGGGAAAGAGGAGTTGGGCCAATGGAACTTACATCAGCATGACAAATGTCTCTTCTGTCTACTTCCCTCCCACACTTAGATGGACTTGCGTCGAAGGGCCAGCCTGTGGTTCTCCCCGCAGGTGTGAATCCCATGAGGGATGGGGCCAAAAGGGGTCCGGAAGAAGCTGTTCTTCAGTGTGTTTGGGGAGATCTCTTGAACCCTGCAGGAAATGGAGTGGACAGTAGCCCGGACACGCCTGTTACCCACACCTGCAGCTGCGGCGGCAGCGGCGGCGGCAACAGCGACATCATCAGGAATGTCGTCGTCACCATCGTCCTGGGCAACAGCCCCGCGTGGGAAACAAAGATAGCACAGGGTCCTGCCGTATCTTTTCAGGAAGTTCCGGGGTTGGTACCTATGGCGGACGTCTGGCACATGGATGATCACGCTGTTGGGGTTTCCAGCAATTATCTGTGCAACTTCGCTCTCCAGCAGCTCCTCATCGGTATTCATGGTCAGGAATCGCAGGACCACGAGATTGAGAAAGGCACCGATGACGGTCAGTCCCACCAGGATATACATGAAGCTAAAGGCCACGTAGAATGGCTTCCTCTGCAGGGCACCTTTGGACTGCAGGGCCACGAAGTCTCCGAAGCCTATAGTAGTGAGTGTAATGAAGCAGTAGTAGTAGGCGTGGAAGAAGCTCCAGTCCTCGCACTGGGAGAAGGCAGCCGCCCCAAGGCACAGGGTGCCCATGCAGGAGAAGAATCCGACGGTCACCATGTTTTCCATGGAAACGTCAGTGTTACACATGCCACAACACTTCTTGATACGCTTCAGCAGGCAGCGCACGAAGGTGTTCATGCGCTCACCCAGACTCTGGAACATGACCAGCGTCAGAGGGATGCCCAACACAGCATAGAACATACAGAAGGCCTTGCCAGCGTCAGTGCCAGGTGCAGCGTGTCCATATCCTACGGGAAGGAAAAGAGGGAGGAGTGAGGACGGTAGTCAGGAACAGCTCTGTGAGGTGCGGGAGAAAGATGGAAATTGTCAAGCAAGATTGGAGTGCAGAAAGACAAAGGACCAGTTCAGAAGCCCCATGAGCCCTGCAGTAGGAGGACTGGGGGTGGGGGGAGTGACGGACGGGGGAGGGCATACAGATGAAGTACCTCTAATCTCAACATGTAAAATCAAAACATCCAACAAAACCCAAAACTTTTTGTTTTCTTTTGTGACAGTGTCTCAGGTAGTCTAAGCTAACCTCGGACTCAATACGTACCTGAGGCTGGCCCTGAACTCCTGATCCTCCTACCTCTACCCTCCAAGCGCTTTTGTCAAGGCTTTTGGAGGATCAGCACAGTGCCACGAGTAGAAGATTCCATGCAACGAAATTTTGCGCTCAATCTAGAAATCGCTTTAAGCTATTAGCTGCTTCGGTTTACACGGGAGTTGCTGCCCTAAAACAGCTCCTTATATAGACACAGATGTCCCCAAATCAGAGAGGATTCCCAAACCCCAAGCACAAAAATGGGTAGCAGCATTTTGGATACGGGTTGCTTATTAGCCTTAACTACCTTACCACCTAGGAGGCAAAGAAGTCTCATTTGAAAAGTATCCCTTGTAATGGTTTGATATCTAAGAGGCTGAGGCTGTGGTTTGAAACCAGGGAGGCTGAGGCATGTCAGTGTTCTTAGAGCAACACAGCATCTTTACCACTAGGAAAATTACCAAGGTACCAAAACACAAGAAAGGAAATGGAATACCCCTACCACAGATCCACATATAAATACTTGAAAGAACAGTCACTGTGTGCCAGCGGGAGGCTGATTCCTCATGCGCCATCTCTGCCTCACTGTATAATGACCCTAATCAAATGGGGTAATGAACCCAAGCCCATAAACTAGAAAGCAGGGTAACTAACAAGACATCTTCAGAGCTGGGGTTCCATCCAGGTATGTTGAGAGAGTGAGGGGGAAGCACATGTTTAAATTGGGAGAAGTCATGGCAGGGCTGGAAGAACTTGCTTTGGTTCAGTGTGTTCAGTGCTTGTATCTCCATGCCTAGGCAGGTGCCTCAAAGGTACAATGCTGGTCTAGTAAATAGAATATAGCCTTGTATCAAAAGTAACCTTGAAAGAGAGCCAACACACAGCCCTCAAAGACCTCAGTGCCTGTTGGTTCTAGTTCAAGTTCTTAAATGAATATTGCTCAAGGATGGGGGAGCGCATCATGGACAGTGTCTGAACTGAGCATTTGAAAGTGGGAACTCCTCTTCAAAGCCTGCCCCATCAAGGAAGGTGACAAGTCCGTCTTCCTGAGTTATACACTCATGGTCACGTCACTACCTGAATTATGGTATACCCCCAGAGAGTCTCTGTCATCTGCCGTGTGGACTGATGGTGTTTCTAGGTGGACTGTTGGGCAGATCTTCTGAGATCAGAAACACAATGGGAACCAACCAAGCTCAAGTCTCCCCCCACCCCAATTTCTAGTCTAACCTCACTCATCTGCTACACGTATGGTCTCTTTAGAAGACCGACCTCATTCTCTCTGGCCCCCAAACCCTCTACCCTAGCCAGCGCTGAACTCTGCTGCCCTAGTTGGCCCCCGTCCATTACAAAGGAAAATAAACGGCATTACACAAAGTTGGAACCAGGCTAGAGAGGTAAAGACAGAAAAGCAGAGGTGGACTACAATGTATATCTGGGTAGAACTCAACCAGTGTGAAGAAAGAAAAAGTTTGAAAACCATAAAATACAAAGCCTCGGGGACAAGATGATATCAGAAAGAGATATTCCAGAAAGATAAAATGAAAATGGGAGAAACAATGGCCCACATTTTGTAAAAGACAAACTGACAAATGCAATAATCTCTGCAAACTCTAAGTAGGACAGGCATCCAACAGAAACCATTTTAAAAAAAAAAAAAAAAAAAAAAAAAAAAACTAGACAAGGTCTCACTCTCCAGTACAGTCTGGAACTCACTACATAGCTTCACCTTGAATTCACAGAAGTCCCCCTCTGTCTCGGCCTCCCAAGAGTTTGAATGATGGGCACAAGCGTTTTCAGAAGCCATCTTTGAAGTCTGTCACACCTAGGAGCCAAGACTGGCATCTGACGCAGGCCAGTTGGACTTGAGCCTAGATTGCCACCTCCGAGACGACAGTCAGTATCCGCCATCTCCCAGCCTCCTCCTTTTGTTTATCGTGTTCGCTGTGAGTGCCCCGGGCCTGCTGCCAGGGGAGGGTGACACACTGCCTCCTCCAGCCACCCAGTCTGGAGAAGGTCGTTTGGGGGAAATTTGCTACTAGAGAGGAATAAAATATTTATGAATGACAGGCAGGGTTTCTTAATCACAGTAGGGATTAAAGCACAAACCCCAATGAAGCATGACTCAGAGTACCTTTGAGAAGAGACATTCTGGGGGCGGCAGGGTGGTGGGGGAGCCAACCTCGGCCCCTTGTGCTTCTGGGATGGTTCCCACTTCCGCCCACAATGCAGCTAGCCTCCCATTCATCCTCCCACAAGCTCCCGAAATTCTCTAGACCTTACTTCCCTCTTTTGTAAAGAGGACATGAAAAGACACAATCTCTTCTTTAAGTCACATGACATTGTATAGTTTGCTTTCCTGAATTTAGACTTTCCTCTGGAAGAGGGGAGGTATCGGTGTCTGTGGTTACCACATACCAACACGCTGCTTATTCACTGGGCCCTCTGTGAATAAGAGGGTTCTGTAGAGGGAAACCTGGCAGATTGTTTTATATAATGAAAAAATGTACACCCCTCTATATGCTTCTCGGATGCCCCAGAGGAACGTGGTTTCCTGGCCAGTTTCCTTTAACTTGTATCTTAAAGGAGCAATTGAACCCCAAATACATTTTGTAACATATAAATGAGCAAAGCATGAATTTCTCCTGCAAAGTAAGGGGTTGCGATAGCTTCCATCCATAAAAGGCCCACAAAACCCTGTCTCCTAGGGCAATATGGTGCCGCTAAAGCCCCTGTCCATGCCCACACTGTGATGTGAAAACCCCAAGCCACACATGAAGTTACCTGGGACAGGACACACTCCGGCCCGCAAGAATCTCAGGCTTGAATTCACAGCTTCCCCATGCTTTTAAGAACTCCTGAGCTCCCTATCCTCCTCCACACAAGCTTTCTTTTAGAAACAGCTCTGGAAATGCTGTCCGTGAAGAGTCCACGGGGTGGCAGGATGGTGGAAAGCTTGGCGTATGTGCGTCCTCCGCCTACCACCAGAGGTGCAAGGGCGCCCTCTGCCGGTTGATCTGCCACTGCAAAACATGAACGCAAGCGCCGGTCCCACCTGACCAGATTCCCTCCTGGGATATGTCCAAGAATGACAGGGGAAACTCACTAAACTCTTTAACTGAAAAAACTTATATGTTACACGGTGGATTTTTCTCTCAGAAAGTATCATCAATACACAGCATTTTGGTACATATAAAATATAAGACCAGTAATGACCAGTGTTTATTGAGAGCATGTGGTACCGGAAGCTGAGCTAAAACCTTCTTACACTCAATAACTTATCTCCTGGGGGAAAGAGAGTGCAAACAAACCCCAAATTCATTTTTAACCTTTCCAGGTAATCAGTATTCTCCCCAGCATGGATGGGGCGGTGCCCATGTTGATGGGCATTTAGCATGCTGATTTTCCAATCAGGGCCTTGACCCTAAGCCCCTGCAGTCAGTCACACCCACGGTGCAAATGTGGGTGTGACAGGTTCCAAACCAACCTGTGCTTGGTTGGAAAACGAAAATCCAGGTACTCCTATTGGTCCTCCCATTGCATCCACACATAACCTTCTTCACTTCCTGCCATTCTTTCCTGGACTGTCCACCATCCAAAAAGCTCTACAAGAAAATGTGGGGAGACAAATAAAAGGCTCATAAGGGAGAAAATAAGGACAAAACTTTGGCTGATGTTTGTGAAGTCTGTGATAGAATAAGAAAAGTCAGTACTGGTTGGCTGTTGCTAAGCCTTAGGTTTGGTTCAGCAGGAGGAAGTGCGCTGTTTCCCTCCCTAGGCTAATGGGGTCAGGCTCAAATGGCTTTGGGTCACTTATAGTGAAGCAAGACTTATGGGTGATCAGAGGTAGAGGAGCCCTGCCCTTGCCACAAGGAAAGCCTGATTCGTGTGAGGCACAGCCTTCACATTTCCCGCGATCTCTGGCCTCTGACCACTCTGCAGCAGTCCATTCTAGAAGCTAGCCTGTGTTATCCACACTGATCTCCGTTCTGCTGCGTTTTCCCTCTCCCCAGAGTCACAAGAGCACTGAATTTCCCAGTGTCTGAGTGAGGACTTAAGTTCAGTGTCCCTCTGTGGGCGCTGGTGAGGCAGCAGATTGGATGGATTCCAAGGAGCCAACAAGGTCCCCAAAGACAAGCATCTACCTAGTTAAGCTTCTTGGTCAAAGCTTCACGGTGAGAAAACCACGCCCATGTGGAGCATTGCCCTCGATATCCTTTCTAAAAAAGCAAGGATGACAGTTGCTGGGGTGGACACTTGTGCATCTGTCATGGGCAATTCCCATCAACCAGCATTGTGAGACACCATGAGCAAAGGGTACAAGCAGGCATTGCCAGGGGGTGCATGGGAGCCATAATTACTGTAGAATAACAGTTAAAGATGGATGACCCTAGTCCTAATGGTCCTCCCAATCTCAGCTAACCATGCAGGGATGGAGACACCAAACCCCAAACAAGAAAAGAAGTGAAACTATCCCCACCTACCTAATCCTGATTATCTCCTAGACTTCCGGTCAATTCTTTTTAGTTTCCATTTTGATTTTTAGACTTTCCCCCTTTGAGAGATGCTGGTGACAGGAATAATGATTTCTCGCTGGAGAAATTCATATAATAGAAAGAAACAAGAGAAAATGGGAGAAAGATGATAATTCAGAAACATCTACTCTCCATTTTTGCATTTTAACCATGAACCTTTATGTTTCCGGAATCCTATTCCAAAACGTATTTTCCGTGACAGAGAGAGAACTGCACATAAGCAATTATAAGAAAATACTAACACTAGTCTATTGCCAATAGTGTTCTTCATAAGCATCATTTTTAATTCATCAACTTCAAGTAGAGGCGCCACAATTTCTTCACCTAAATAGACTAAATGGGGAATGTGTTGGACTCTAATTTGCTTCTGTTGCTAACAGCCATTTGTATTTTAGCCAAAAGCACACTGTTCCTGGCCTGGGAGGTTTTACTCCCAAAGCAAAGATGAGAAGTCAAGTAGGAGCCAGCAATTGGGCTGGACTAGATCCTAATACCAGTGAGACCTGTTCTCCAGTGGCATGCCCACAGTTGTAGTTGGCCACTTTACTTCATAGAGGAAGAAGTACTTGGCGAGGTCAAGTATTGGCCAGATCCAATAAATTATAAGCAGCGACAGTACAAAAGGGCCACCCTGAGTTCTCTGACCCCAAAGCTTCAAGTTCTTCTCAAGGCAGTATGTACACAGGTGGATGGATGCAACCAGGACTGAAATCTGCAGGAGGACGGATGCAACCAGGACTAGAATCTGCAGGTGCACAGCATGTTCCCTAGGGAAAGAAGCTGAAAAGAATGGAAAAAAGAACCAGAGCCTCAGGGACATGCAGTGCTCTGCACTAAAAGATTTAGGGTTTGTTTCATAGAGTGAAAATGGCAGGAAGACTATCTAAAGAAATAATGAACAAAACCTTTCAAACTTTGATGAAAATGCTAATCTGAACCTCTAGGAAATTTGACAAATGCCAATAAAGGATGAACTTCAAGAGATCCATGATCCTAGACACGTCACCCTGAAACTACTATAAGTGCAAGATGATGATGCAGTGTTAAAAACAAACAAGAGAAAATCAATTCATTGTTAGAACGACTCCACAATAAGGTCCATAAGTGACTTCTCATCCCGAACCAGAGTCCAGAAGGCAATGGGAGGACATGGCCAAGTGCTGAAAGAAAGTGGTGACCAAGAATTTTGCACCCATTTAAACTATCCTGCAAATTCAGGGAAATTAAGATGTTCTCAGACAGTGAACTGACACAGTTAAAGGTATGTATAAAAATGAGAGTCAATCAAAAATTCTATATCCAACTAAAATATCCCTCTAAAAGAAAGAAAGACATTAATATATTCCCACATAAACAAACAACAAAAAACTAAAAGTATTCATTGCTAACAGATTTGCACTACAATGAATATTTTTAAAGTCCTTCTGATTGAAATGAAAGAACTATAGTTCTTTAATTCATAAAAAGAATTAGAGTTGCAATAAAGGTAACTACTATGTAAATAGACAAGAGCATCAGATCCTTTTATGCATAATTTTTCTCCATCTCCATAAAAGGCAACTACTTAACTTATAAAGTAGTAATTGCGAAGCAGTGCTGAAGGCAGCTACTTAATTATAAAGCAGTGACAAATAGGTACCTTAATATTTCACTTGTACAACAATAATGGGAGACGGAATGGATCTATGTTAGAAAAACACTTTCGTAAACCACTGACCTTGTAAGATAATATCAACTCCAACTAGCTGTCTTTAAAGATATCCATTGTTATTTCCAGAGCAGTAACTAAGGAACTCATTCAAAACATAAAAGAAACAACATAACAATTGAAATGACACCCTAGAAAATATCTCCTTATCACAAAAGAAACCAATAATGGAGGGAACAAAAGAACACGGAACAGGAGCAGTACAATGGCAGATTTAACACCTTCCAGATCAGTAAGTACATTAACTGTAAATTAACCACACACTCCAATCAACAGTGGGAAGTTGGCAGAGACAAAACAAAACAAAAGCTAGGATCCAAGAATGTGCTGCTGACTATGAAAGATATACTTCAGATTCAAAGAGATGAGCAAGCTTAAATAAAAGAATGGCCACAAGGCTTGTCATGCAAACTGGCCAAAAAAAGCTGCCATTGCCTATACTAACACCAGACAAAACTGGATCTAAAATGAATACATGTCACTAGGGATTATAAAATTAAAAAAAGAAGAAGAAGAACTTTGACATAAGAGAGTTTGTGTATCAGGAAGGTCCCACAATCATAAATATGTACATATCCCAAACAGAATGTCCTGATACAATGGCTACCTAAACGTTGTCCCAATCTCAGTCAGCCACACCATTGAGGCTACCCTTCCCGTTGTCCTTGGAGGAGATCTGGGTGTCTACAACTTTTCATTCCCTCTTCAGGGTCCTGCAGAAGACTTGGATCTAGCAAGTGCTTCTCATGCCGAACGGGAGCCACAGAGGGCTCAACCCTGAACCTTGCCCACTTTCATTGTAGCTAGAACAATTCCTAGTGACCAGCAAGCTTGATTTCTCTCCCCTTATTCTCCAAGGCCCGGACTGAGGTGTGCTATATTCGGCAGTAGGTGAGATGAGGCCTACATCACAGAGCAGTCTCCCTCAAGTAGCACCTGGATTCTCTCCCTTCTCTGGGGTGGCCAACTCCTCTGGTCCAATGCTTAGCAGCAGGCCTAGTTCCATTATTGTCTTCCTCAGGGCGTGGTTGGCCAGACTACTACGTCTATTCAATATAGCATCATTCTACTATCTGGATACCTTTTCTGCATGCCAGCCTTGAAACTTATATTGCACCTCAACCCCTTCTGGAGCAGGCTACAGGAGAATGTGCAACTTGTCATTGTAACAGATAGGGACAATCAAATACAGAATTGACATGAAACCCAGCCACCCTACTCCCAGGAACATAACCAAAAGAGGCAGGGAGCAGGAATCCAGGTAATAAGGATACATACATGTACTGAGTAGCATTCCTGTTGAGAGCTGCAAACCCCCAACCTCCTTGAAACCAGAATCACACAAGCAAAAGTGTGGCATAGTTCAACGAACTATCATATTGATATAAACCAAAAAGAAGCTAATGCTCACCACATGAGTGAAACCCCATAATATTCTGCTAAGTAAAGAGGCCAGACCCCAAAGACCAAATATCACAGGATACCATTTGTAAGACCCAGTCCTACACAGAAAGTGAATTCATGGTTACGAGGGTAAGGAGACAAAGGGATGGGGTGACCGATAATGGGGTAAGATGTTGCTTTAGGTGATAGAATGCATAGAACTAGACAGAGGTGATGGTTGCTCAACGCTAAAAGCTAAATACCACTGAACTGAATGCCTTCCAATAGCTCTTTAGTATGTATTTTTGCCTTAATTCAAACAGGAACATGGAGTTGCTTGGCTTGATTTCTAAAACGCATCGTTCCCAGTCTTCATTCTAGGTCTCCTGTCTCCAGACCCATGGCCTTTCCTTGACTTCTTATCACACCACCAGAATTTTGTTCTCTGTGTGATGCATGTGTCCTTCACTAATGATGGGGTTGCCTCCAAATAAACCTCGTGGGAGTCAAAGATATCGGCAGTCAAGAGTGTATTGGATATACCCGCTGACACTAACACACAGCACGGCACACCACACTGTCCTTTTCTCTCTTCATTGTGATGTGTCCTAAGGGGGCTGCAGTCTCTTCCGCTGTCAAGACTACGGACAGAATACCACCCGCAGAGCACCAACCCCACCCAAGGAGATTAAAAATTCAGAATTTGAATTTTTGCCAACATATTGCTTTTTATCTATGATAAAATTGAGCCATCATAAGCTAGGCCTGTCTGTGTGACTAAGAAAGAACAGGGGACTACATATGTGTAAACAGACTCTCCCCTGCTCTGCCCTATACCTGCTGATGGGCATACTGAAATCCCATCCCAGCATCATAGAAGATTCTCCTAATAATATCTGCCTAAATGTTTTTCCAGGATGGGCGCCTCATACTGAGAGCTGTGGGGTCACTGAAAGGCAACTTGTCTTATCTTCCAAATGGAGGCATATGGGATCTACAGGTCTTTTCGGGGGTCCCAAATATACAAAGCAATGGTATTGCCAAATGCTACTGACTACTAGTGACCAGGAGCTCTAGCCGACATGTGGCAAGGTCTGAGCCCTGTCCAAACCTAGCCACCCAAATGTCAGTGTTCATCTGGGGCTCTCAAACAGTCTGATGTTGCCAAGCTTGGCAGAGCCTGGTCTGGGCTCCTGCTCTAGATTCACGCTAGCATCAGAATTTGATGTGTCAGGATGGAGCTGGAGATGATGCCCACATATACGTGTGCACTGTGAGGATGTCTTGCTGCTGTATCTCATGAAGTCTGTAGGCTCCCCGTCTGTCATCTCCATAAAAGCAGTCTTCAGCTACTCATGGTATATCCATGTGGTGGGATGCAGGAGTAATCGCCCCAATGTCTATCGCCATGTTGAACACATACCATGTCCAACACACGGGATATATCAGTGAGGAAAAACTACCAGCCCTGTGGTTTCCAAGGGAAAGGGGTCACTCTCTTAAAATGTATTATATCTTAAATATACAACTGGGAATAATAAATATCATGAACATATTTTGCGTCTATTTTCACTTACCATAATATAATGAAAATCAAACAGGAAATGTGTTATTTCCTTGTGTTCTATATGCTTTGAATCTAAGGAAGGCTGAGGCTTCCTCCCTCACCCCAGGGCCTGGCTTGACTTACCCACTATATACAAACTCTTATTTAATCAACTCTTATTTAATCAAGCCTCCAAACAATTTAGTCAACTCTCAAGACACACATCAGAAGACTTACGAAAACATACTTTCAAAACCTCCAAAGCACTCTGCACACACAAGGCAGCATTATCAGCTCAAAGAAGATTCATCTTCTACAGTACACAGAGGTCTTTGCTGAATTTATACTCCCCCCGCCATGCCAGTCAGCTCCTCTCTCAGGTAACAGACTCCTGATTGTCTGATACCTGCCTGCTCCATGCTGGGCATGAATTCGCCTCTTGCTCCATGTTGTGCACTCAGCTAATGCCCAAGTGCTAGAACCTCAGAGCAGAGAGGGAAAAACCAAAGCTTCAAGTTCTCTCCTATCACCCAAGGAAGGTGGAGGCCCAGAGATGGCAAGGCAATGGCATAGAGGTCACATGATATGCTAGATAGAGGCTGGGATGTGCCTAATCAGTAGCCCCCAAACAATTAATTCCCTTGGAAAACAGATTTCTAGTTTCTTACTCTGGGGGCAGTGTATATGCTGTCACTGAGGAAAATGAAGCCACCAGAAGGTTAGGAGTGAGCTCAGGGTAGCTGAGATTGACTCAGATGTTCTGCATATACAGCAGGGAAGGACGGGAGTGTTTCTATTATTTACACAAGCAGCACAAGCCAGCAGACCCTTGGTGCCCAGGGCCCATAGCACTGAGCTTCACTCTCTGCAGTGACCAAGGAACAGAACTTCTGGCCTCATGTTACATCCAGATCCTGACAGGAGGCTGGGCCATCAACTGTGTCCCATAGACAGACATGTCCAACAGGCAGACAAGCAGACACGCTCCTATCCCTTGACCTGACATTGTCTATCTGCCCTTTTCACCACCTGTCCTGTCCTATATCCCTCAGTATGCCTCAGATGCCTGGCTTTCTGGATAGTCTAAGACCACAGAGCCCATCCCCCCTCAGGTCATACCCCAAAGCTCTTCCCTCAGCTAGAGTAATGGAAGAGGACAGAATGACTTCTCTGTGGCCCTCAAGCTGAAACTTGATCTTCTCCAAGAGTCTTTTGTTCATGTGTCTCTTTGACACCCCCCCCTCAAACCTCATCTATTGTCACAGCGTCATGCTCAAATCTTTTCAAGCAACTAGGGATATTATATTTTTCACACAATTGACTGTAAGTGCTAAATTCATTGTCAGTGGTGGTCTCTAGTAGGGAAAGCAGATTATCAGTGTAACTTGTTTACCATCTATTGTAGGGCTCAGTACGACAGAAAACACAGATTATAGTATTGGGGGCAAAAGAGGAGATAGGTGGTGGATGAAAGGATGGTTGCTTAGAAATGGATGGGTGGACAGTAGATGGAGAAATGGGTGAACAGGTGATTGGTAAAAGGTGAATAGATGATAGATGGATGACGGATGGGGATTGATGAATAGTTTAAAGTTTGATGAAAGATGGAGAGTGAGTAGAAGAATAGATGAATGGATACATGGATGGATGAACAATGGATAAACAGATAAATGTATGGAATAGAAAAGCAAGAGGATGAGTGGATGTATTGATGAGGGATATATGGAGAATAGATGGATGAATAGTGGACAGATGAATGAGTATATAATGGATGAATGATGAATGGAAAGATGGTGATGGAAAAACAGAAGGATGGAAGCATGGTTTATGGATGGACGATGCATAGATGCATGGGATCAAGATGGAAAATGGATAGATGGATAATGGACGAACAAATAGATTAGTAGTGGACAATGAAAAATGAATGGATTTGTAAACGGAATATGATGGAAGATGGATTGATGGATGGATAATAGAAGGTTAAAAACGGACGGATGGGTAGATAGGTATATGGAATATGAATGGGAGCTGGGATGGACAGATATATGGATAGATAAATGGTTAGCTAAATAGTTCAAATAGGCCAAGTGGATGGGAGGGAGAAAATGAATGAACGAATAGATGGGGGTGGGACAAAAGTTTGCTGGAAATAGACAGGTAGGTGATAGAAGAGCTGAGCATTAACTTAACATGTCAGAATCTGAGTTTCCTGCTCTCCTCCATTCTCCTCTCTCGCATACTACTGGTGGGCAAGTTGACAGTGGTAGCGGTTGGGTGTTAGACTCATGTGACCTGTGGCTGTCAGGCAGTATAACAGGACATCTCTTTCCCTGCTCAGTTCTTGGCTTGGGGCTCACTAGGTGTCCAGGGCAGGCGTGCAGGGCTCCACCACCTCTGGTAGTCACGAGGAGCAAACAAAACAAAGCACTCCTTCCCTGACTCTCTCCCAAAATAGCCTCTCACCACCCAGACACAAGGCTGGCTGGCTCTCCCCCATTCAAACCTGACTTGGCAGATTTCCCAGGCCCTGACTGGGTTGGGGGACAGATGAAGCATAAGATACTGTGACTCCAAGCAGGTCCAGGGAACAGAGTACTGGAGGATGTCACTCCCTTTAGAGGAGCAGAAGGCACTGGACCTTGAAAAAGTCCCTGGGATCCTTGGAGCCTCAGTTTCCCCGTCTACAGAAACAGGAGGGAAGAAGGCAGGCAGATAAAGCTGGGATCAGAGCTCTGCTTTGCCCTCAGTACCCCAGACTCCTCTATGCCAGATTTCTCATGAGCCCAGCAAGGGAGGTTGGAGACGACCCTAAAGATGGTGAATTGGCATCACCTAGAACCTAGGACTAAGCCACGCAGATAATAAAGTCAAATAGGAGATGGCAAGAGTCTGCATTTGGAGCCTGGCAATGCCCACCTGCCAGGCCTCACCTCCTTGAACTAACCCCTCTTCTGAGATGTCACCAGCACCTCCACTTCTGGCCTGTGTTATGCCTCTCTCTCTCTCTCTCTCTCTCTCTCTCTCCCCTCTTCTCTCTTCTCCCCCCCCACTCTGCTCTAAAGGGCCCTTCCCCCTCTCTTCTGGGACATCCACTTCTCCCTTGCCATCTGTAAACAGGACGAGCCAGCAGCAGCGGTCAGCTGAGTGAGCATCTAGGAGTACTGAATCTTGGCTGAGGACACCTCCTGCAGGAAGGCGGCATTCCCCACCTCACCATTCCCTGGTCATGGGGATGCTTATGGACCACTAGCAGGTGCATACTGGTCAGACTGGATGCTAACCGCCTGCCTGTCCTCCACATCAAGGAATAGTCTATCTTTGAAGCAAAACCATTCCAAACCCTCTAGCTAGTCATTGGACAAACAGTAAAACTAACAGGCCAGGCAGCCCAGACAGAACTAAAAAATCACACTCTAACATGATCTCAAAATAGACTCCAGCTCACAATCCCCATGGCAACGCCCTGGGCCTGAGGACTGTCTCTAAGGAAGGAAGACAGCGGAGTGTGGGACAGAGGTGGCCCAGACTCTGGACTCTCCATGTAAGAGTCCCACTGCCCACAGCTTGTATATGAACAGAGGGGCCTGTGGGATCTCAGGCTCCACTGAATCTCCAGGGAAAGGAGCCAGAGTGGAGACAAAGCTTGATGAGTGCAGTGACGGGGGACTCCCCTGCATTGTGTGGGCAGGACACTGGCAAGGGACTCGGACTCCATGGCATCGGGATCCTTCTTGCTGCGTCTTCATCCTCCTCAGCTCTAGGGTATCCACATGCTGTGATTAACCAAACCCAGGTTCAACCCACTCACCACTAGCTAAGTCTTGCCTGTTCAGACTAGGGGGAGCCCCAAGAGGTCCTGGTCAGCAAGTCTTCCTAGGCACGTGGATTTGAAAACATAATCGTCCACTCTTACAGGTTCCGAGTATCACCTGACAGACACAGGGCAGCCTTGTTCATGTTTATAGTGCCTTTGGGACGTGAGATGTCAACTGTCTTTGTTTCTATCTTGGAAGAGGATCTTCTACTCTTGGCCTTAGCCTTCCAGCCTCCAGAACGGTAGGTCATAAACTGCTGTTATTTATACGCTTGTTACTACAGCTTGAACTAAGCGCCGCCAGGTCCTTACCTTGCTCCTTGGGAGCGTGTGTATCTCCCGTGCCCATTTCCTGGCCTTTCTCATAACCATCCTATGATGTCACATTCGTATGGAAGAAGTGAATGTTGTCATTTGCTAACGCCAGACACTCCCAGGCACAGACCCTACCCCACTGGTCTCTTCCTTTGAGCCACCTGGTCCCACAACTACAGGGACCTTGGAGCAGTGCCTGAGACTAGCAGGAACTGGCAGCTTCCCTTCCTGCTGGCAGTGCCTCTGCCTAATCCAGCCAAGAATGACTCCGGCTCAACATTGGACAGCAGTGGTGGGAAGCAGGGGCCTGAAGTCGCAATGTCTAAGTCCTGAGGGTGACAGAGGGGAAGGCATCCTAGCTGTGGTCAAGAGCCTCTGCCAGGCCCTATCGCTATAGCACCCTGTCTGGTCTCCTGCCCCATTCTCCACTGCCCTAACCTAGAAGTCAGCCGTTCGAAGGACCTGCGTACTCTGCACTACACCTTGGAAGGGCCATAAGGGATGGTCCTGAGGCTGGAAGAGGGGAAGAATGATAAAGATCCATCTCTGACCCAGAGACCAGACAAGTGCCTCATCCACACTGTTTCATCAGATCTCCCAGATCCTCTGGGAAGCAGCTATTTCTACCCACTTTACAGCTGGAAACACTGGGTAGGGACAGGAGGGGGAAAAGGAAAGGGGAAGATGTTACAGGTAATCTGTACCTGGCATAAGTTTGCACCTGGCCCTTCAGATATCCTCATGGTCCTGAAGGTTTGTCTGGAAGCTAAGTACCCTGACCCATATAATCACATAAAAGCTATATTAATTACAACACTGTTTGGCCTATTAGCTCAGACTTCTTATTAACTAACATTTAGATCTCAAATGAACCCATGTATATCAGTCTGTATATCTCCATGAGGCTGTGGCTTACTGGTAAGATTCCGGCATCTGTCTCCTTCAGCAGCTACATGGCATCTCTCTAACTCTACCTACTCTACCTACTCTCTCTCTATATATATATATCTCTGTGTGTGTGTGTGTGTGTTCAGATTTTCCACCTGGCTTTATTCTGCCCTGCCATAGGCCAAAGCAGCTTCTTTATTAACCAATGGTATTAAAACATATTCACAGCATATAGAGGGGAATCACATATCATCTTCCCTATTCTGTTTAAATAAAAAAGGTTTTAACTTTAATATAGTAAAATTACATATAACAAAACAGGTATCAAGTAAGAATTACAGTTAAAATATTTATATTTACTTTATCTTCTATCATAATCATATCTTTTATCAAAACTTTAACTATCTGTCTTCAACTCCATCAACGACCCCAGGAGGATATAATATTACCTAAGTAAACAGGAAGTGCATTGTAAGTAACTTCCAAAACTCTAAAATTGGCAGAGAAATCTTGCTGCCTGGACAGTCAACCAAAGTTTTTCTGTAATATTGGGGCATCCATCTTCAGCCTACAGGCTCATAGCATCTGGCAAACTTTTCCATGAAGCACGAAATTTGAAAGACTGTTTCATCTGTATTGGCAGTTTATCAGTCATGTTCTTCTGTGTCCTGCAGAATGTCTGTCGAACTCTTTCATTAAACAGGAGCCCTAAAAGATCATCCCATCTTTTGGAAAGTTCAGCAGTCACTTTTCTGTGGGTCCTGCATGTCCAGGCCATACAGCATACCACCAAGCAGTCCAGGAAAGTGAAATTTCTTGCCCAAATGGCTAGCCTTGTCACACTGAAGGCCAATTCCATAACAAGTTTTCAATGTCCATCAACCTCACTGAAGTAACTGGTGTAACATGCCTCACTGTCAAGAAAAGTCTAAGTTCTTAAAATCTTTTAAATGCCATATTCTGAAGGGCTTTGAAGTGTCGAAGATTATCTATCCAGCAGAAATACATCTCTGTATATCTAGAAAACCTAACTAACATGACTATAAATTTGAATATTATAAATAACTACCTATTAATCTGCAATTTTAATTATACATTACATTTTTAAATGAACTGTATAAACATAATACCTTAAATAAGAGTAGAAATATACATATAACAATATTGACCTTAAATTTGTAGCAATAGACCACGATCCATACTAATGTAAAGCATTTATCACAATATCATATCCCCCTTATTTTTCTTAAGAAATTAACTGTGACCATTAACTATTTATAATCAACACCCTCTAAGTTAAAACAAACATTTATACACAATCATTTTTGGAATTTGGGCGTTGTTTTCTCCAAACTGCTTCCTGCTATTTGTTTGGCAAAGTATTTTTAGGGTTCAAGGAGACCTTTTGGGGGGGCATTGTTCCATCAAACCACATTAGCCTAAAAGGAACCCACAAGTTCTCATCTTCTGTGGAAACCTGTGTATCAAGTAACATATCCATAGACTCAAATTTTGAAGTCAAGATACCTTTAAAATATAAATGCTAGTTTAGCTTGGTAACCCATACAATGAAATGTCTCTCTGTACTTAGCTCATTCACAGTCAAAAAATTCAAAGAGAACACAATAATAGACATAATCCAGACTTTTTGTATATTTTCCATCTTTACATGGCTTATTTTTTCTCTATTACTTTTTAATATTTATTATCTTTACTCCTTTAATCTACAACTATTTGTACTCTTTTATACTACTTTTACTATCTCTTTAAAGATTTTGTTTTACTTTTTAAAAACATTTCTTTCTATAACTCCCTATATTTTTCAAGCCTATGTACACATTTTAAACACATTGTGATCCATTCAGAGGTTTATTTTTGTCTGAATCTGTCTTTATTGAATATCTGCAATCATTTTCTTACCAGGAGCACTTTTTTTTTAATGCTAAGCAGGCATGGCTAAGATTAAATCTGTGACTTTGCCTGTTGGCTCCACTCCATCCAACATGGCAGAGGTATGCTAACCACCTCTGTGAGCCATGCTCACCACCCCAGCCTCAGGGATGGGGGGGGGGGGCGGTCTATGTTGCCATTAAGTAACTAGTAGCACATTGCTCACAAACTCCATTCAAGTACAGGACCTCCCGAAAGAGCCAGAGCCATCCATGCTGCCAGCACAAACCAGAAAGCCATTTCTTAAAGGAGTTGTGCCTCTGCTTGTAGCCCACAAAGAGAGCCTATCTGGAAAAAGAAATGCAGCAACCAAAAAGCTGTGTTTGGCTCCTGTTCTTGTGGGTCTGGAAGCCCTCTTTTTTTAAAAAAAAAAAAAAAAAAGCTTTTTAAGGACTTATGTGGATCTATGTCCAATGGTGGGTGCTATTTTGTAAATGGAGACTTCACTTTGTTTACTGGCCATCCTGGCCTGAATAATCACACAAAAACTATATTAATTACAACACTGTTTGGCAGATTAGCTCAGGCTTCTTATTATCTCTTACATCTTAAATGAACTCATTTCTATTAATCTGTGTATCTCCATGAGGCTGTGGCTTACTGGTAAGGTTCTGGTGTCTGTGTCCTTCAGCAGCTGCACGGTGTCTCTCTGACTCCACCTGCTCTCCCTCTGTATGTCTCTGTTCAGATTTCCCTGTTATTCCTTATGCTCTGGTCCCTTTAAGGACTAACCATGCCCACTCCCAGCCACTTCTGACCTCCCTCGCCGCCATCTTAACTCTTTCTCTTATGTCCCCCGTCTCTTGGCGTGTGCACACGTGTCTCTGTCTCTCCCTATGTTTCTCTTTATGTCTCTCTGTTTTTCTCTAAGTAATAAATGTCTCCCTCTTCTTTAAGTAATACTATGTCCTATGAGCCTTTTATCTGCTGTACCCGCCCACGTGACTCGCCTGCCACATGGCGGGACCAGCCTGCCACCCTGGAGATCTTGCAGGGGCCCATAGCCATCCTTGTCGGACCAGCGGCTGCTCTGCAAGCCTGCCAGGGAACACACCCACTTTTTAAAGAACAATATTCCCACCTGGCTTTATTCTGCCCTGCCATAGGCCAAAGCAACTTTTTTATTAACCAATGATAGTAAAACATACTCATAGCATACAGAGGAGAATCCCACATCATATATATCTCAGAACCAGAACCCTAGAAACTTGTTAGGGTCAGTCTCCCCAGGGATTCTGCAGTCAGCTCTCCATGCTGACAAGGTCCCCAGCAACGTAGAGTACTGCCCTGCCCCTCTAGATTCCTCCTACTTGGTAGAGATGTTGGTGCACTGACCCTGGGATTGAATTGGCAGACAGACAGCTAACAGCAGGACAATTAGACAGCACCGTGCAAAGAGCTCAGAAAGAGGAGCCCTGTGGGGGAAAAGGGGTTCTTTCCTAGAGTTCTCCCATCTGAAAGTTCCAGGACTCAAAAAAAAAAAAACAAAAAAACAAAAAAACCTGAGTAAAGTCAGTTGACACCTTGGGCCACACTGTGAGCCAGAAGGACCCAGGATGAACCTGGGCCTCCTGGGAAACAGACAGCCTCCTGCTCCTGCTAGATCACCCACTGCTTCTTGCAAACACCTGCTGTTTTTCAAGGATTCTCTTTTCTGAAAGACCCAGAGAATATTCTAGAAGATTTAAATATAGCTCTCGTGAAAGCTGTCCCATTTATATGCACATGTTCATTCAACAAACATTCTCTGAGGGCCCGCTTAGTGCTAGACATTGGTGGGTGGGCAACCCAGCCGCTGGCAGGTAATAACACAGTCTCTGGCCAGAGGCGCTGGGGGCAGGGGACAAAGTCTGGCTTAGGAAAAGCTGATACCACACAGGTTGCCAGGTACTTAGCTGGTGGGAGCCCTGGGGCTTCAGAACACAAAAGAGAGATGTCTAACAGCCAAAGAAGAATATACAGGGGGAGGGGAGCTGAGTGGTGAGGGTGTCCATCATAGCCTGTGACTCAGTCTGCATGGGGGAGGGGTAGAGTGACAGTCAGGGCTACGTGTCAGGGCAAGAAGTTGGACTTCAAAGGTCATGGTAAGCATTCATGTGAGTCACAAGGAGACACTGATGGCTCTCAAGCGGGGTAGTGACTTTGAGGTACATCAACATGAACCTTGAGCCACCACGGATGCATGCAGCTAGGAGGGGGCCAGGTGTGGAACACTGTCAGAGTGCAGTGTTGCGTAATCCCTCTGGTCCTCCCCCACCAGCCCTTTAAGCAAACGCTTAGATCATCCCCAAAGGAAGCCAAAAATCAGACAGGGGCCTTGCATATGCCCAGAATGGATCTAGGCTGAGCTGCAAAGCAAAACCCAGATATGGAAAAAAAAAAAAAAAAGTCATTTCCAATGACTGGGACTCCTGAGTGTGTGAGAAGGGAGGACTTCCACCAGGAATGGCAGAGACCAAAGGGAGCACGGCAGCTTCCTTCTGATGTATGGAGAGGGCAAGATTGTAGTGCGCCTGGCAAATGCCACCTGTAGGAAGGAGAAAGCATTGGGGAAAGAGGGTGTTTTAATATTCTGCTTTATAAGGAAATACTGCTGGGCTCAGGATAATATTAATATCTTGTTGGCTTTTGAGTCCTCTTCTGAGGGATGGGATACAGAGCAGGTGTCCAGAGAATGAGAGGATAAGAAATCAGGCAGAGAGAGGCTCACCCACCCCTCACCTCCTCCCCTCTACTCTCAGGTGCTCTCTGCCACCACCCTCCTCCCCTCTGCTCTAAGAAGTCTTCCTCTTGCTCACACCTCCTCCCGGTCACTCTTAGGGGTGCTCCCCTGCCAGCACCTGGTTTGGTTCCATCATCTAGTCTCACTTTTATGGGGGGTCCCTGAGGATACTCTGAGATATCAAAACAGCAGCAGGTGGCTTCTGTCTTGGGGAACAGGCCTAGGACTCCATCATCAGCCATGATCACTAATAGCCAAACCTGAATCCAGACTCATTTCACACCAAAGTCTAAAGCCCAAAGAGAGAAGGCAAGTGTAGTCATGTGACGTACTTCTAACCTATAGGGTAGAGAAAACAATGGTTGATTGGGACTGCTAGAAAAGTGTTAGGGTAATCTCAACGACAACAACCCTTCTGACTTCTCCCCATCCTTCCTGTCTAGAACACGGGAACAAATAGGAACATGTCAGGGATGATGAAGTAGAAAAATCAAAGGTGCTGAAACCCAGAATGATCCTGAGCAGCGGGCCCTGAAAACAGAATATCACCATCTTTCACCCAGGTACTCCAAGACCACAGCAGCCTCTGTGTCGCCAGGGCTCAGTGTGGTCCTCATCTGTGTTCCCACATGACTACATGCCTACGCAGCTCAGTGGCATTGGTTCTCAGTGACGGCGCTTAGAGCACTTGCTTCTTTTTTGTCCCTTCTATCCAAGAAAACATGAACTTCTATCACATTCCTACAGAGCTGAGCGTGCATGGATCCCTAGATTTTTCACACTGGCTTTTCACCTATATTAGTATCTTTTGTTACAAGTCATGTCAAAATCTTCCTAGAAGAAAAAGTGTAAAAATAAGCTAAAAACATTAACATTTATATAACAAGTGCGAATGAAAGAAAGCCGGCTCCAAATCATTGGGACAAAAAGGGAGGTTCTGACAAAAAGTATCACACAATAAAGAAGCCTGTTATCTCTTCTAAGAAAAGAAATAACAACATGAACCTGTATGCATCTAACCATATAGCTTCAAAGTGTATAAATCAAAAGAGACAATGATAAACCTCGGTAGCAAAGCGCCGAATAAGACTCCAGTGGATCATCCTCAGGAGCCAAGCAGACTTTTAACAGCAATAATCAGTATAAAGCAAGGAACACACAGTGAGGAACGGGGGGAGCCAAGTGACTGGGTGTGCCAGTGATAGGACCTGAGTGTAGTAGTGGGGGCATGTGGTGAGCTGGACAGAGCACTTGTGCCAGTCAGGCATACAAGTCAACAACATGATGATAGTCTAACGTACTGTGTGCTAGACTTGGTGTATGCAAGGCTCGCTAAACAGCAATCACTATTTCCCAACCCTGAAGAGAGAAAATAGACATGATTTTGAATGACTAGAATTGTATAGAACTTGACATACAACAGAGAAATAAATGTCCTTTTCAAATAGCTATGGGACTCTGCAAAAGGTAGATCCCTTAGCAACAAACTAAAACCCAAAGAGAATTAAAAAAGAGAAACTTAATGTTTTGAAATGTGTTTATAGACCACGACACCTAGTACATGTCAGCTGTCTTACATGTTTAGAATGCAATAAAAAAAATCTAACTGTCCCAAACACCTTGCCAGCCATTTTTGTAATATTCTCCACATTTTATAGATAGCAAAGTGCAAAGCACAGAGAGGTCAGATCGCATACCCAAGGTTGCTCAACAAATGACAGTCAATGAGAATCAGCTCCAAAGTTCATGATTCTAATCTCTCTGCTAACAAGCTTCCATGGGCATGCAAGCTGTATGACTTTAAAACTCACACTTAACTCTCGAATTCAGAAAATTATTCATAAATTATTTATAGATAATTGACGATGACAATAAAAGGCTCATTTAAAAATTATTTGAAGATCATTGATTACAAGAAAAGGCTCACTTGCAAATTCTTTACAAATGATTGGCCATAGGATGGAGCCAAAGTGGCAAACAGAGGACAACACATAGCCTTTAGTATTTTAAGGGAAAGGAAAAAGCCTACTGTCTGCCAGCACATGAAGCTGGGGGAGGAGCTCAATAAAGTAAAACAAGTATTTATATGTAGAAAAGCCAATATCAAGGTAGCCTAGTATAATAAATCAATAAATGTTGTCAGCTAATGCTTCATATTTTCAAACAGTGTAAGAACCAAATAAAATACATATGCAGTCAGAGCCTGTGAGATAAGATAGCCAAGCTGAGAGATGTGAGCCTTCCCAGGCTTCCTAATCTAGAAAGATAGCAACTGTTCTCTTAACTCACTGTTTCTTGGGTTCTCTGCTAGAAGCAGCTATGCACAATTGCTGGACGATTCTAGCGCACACACGAACAGTACCAAGAGTGAATGTGAGGAGGTGAGATTGCTTTTGAATATTCTGTAAGCCTTCTCTCCCATCACTTGCCACTTCTCCTTCCCAGTGTTGATAGTTGCTTTGTTTACATGCTAGTGTTTACTTCTTTTGTGTTTAGGCTCCCCTGGCCTGAACATCATCCCCAACAAACACCACGCTAACCTTCTCGGCAGCTAAAATTCCTCATCACCCAGGTGCTGTCAGAAAAAAAAAAAAGCTTACCTCCAGGACCTCTCAGTACAGATGCCTCCTTAAACCAGCCTCCAAGCTCCATTGCCCCTTTATGCTAGGACCCCAGGCTCTGCTTAACCTTCCCTGTCCTCATCAGCAGCCATCACACCCACTCAGAATCCACTACAAGTGAGTGAGCCAAATACCACCTCAATTTGTGAGGGAGACTGCCTGGGTGCATCATGGGCTGGCTGAATGGTGATGGACGAAGGAACACGTGGAGGTCTATTGATGCGGAAGCGATGGTCAGATGAGTGACAGGTGTCTGAAAGCATGATACGATGACAAGGGAGGGAAGGGATTTCCCAGGGGAACTTAGTGACCTAGTGGCAGAAGAGGAAATGGATGATGGGTGTAAAGTAGACCTGAATGCAAGGGAGAATCAGGGAACGCATGGCAGGCATTTGAGAAACATAGGGGCACAAAGGCAGATGGGAATGAATGAAAGCCGCAAGGAGGACTTGTGACCCAGTGGTGGGTGCACATGAAGGATGAGTGACAACGTAGACGGTGGATGAAGATGAGATAGTGGAAAGAAAGAAGAGAAAGGATGGGACTGTGGAGGAAAGAGAACACCAGATAGGAGAATTGGTGGAAGGAAGGAGGAAGAGAGGGAGAGAATGGAAGATAGGAGAATGAACACATTTTCAAGCCCAATGGCAGATGCGGAAATGAAGGAGATGGGGACAGTGACTGACAGATGTCAGATGGTGGAAATGATGGCAGGTGACAGTGTGCTGAATGATGCACTGGCAGAGTGCGGAGTGAATGGCAGATGAACTGACACCCCAGGGAGATGTTGGCAGAGAGAAAATGGGTGATGGGTATGCAGAAAACTGAGTGGTGCAGGGTAAAGGATGAGGGAATGGCAGGTACGGGAAGACTTCACAGTGGGGCTAGATGCTGAGCCTGCAGGCGATTCTGACATGCAAAGTCAGAACAGAATGAGCCACAGATTTAAGGACCGAGGGAAACGAGGCATCAGGGTTGAGAGAATGATGGGTGTGTAAAGAGTTGAGTGACGGGGCTGGAGAGATGGCTCAGAAGTTAAGAGCATTGCCTGCTCTTCCAAAAACCCTGAGTTCAATTCCCAGCAACCACATGGTGGCTCACAACCATCTGTAATGGGGTCTGGTGCCCTCTTCTGGCCTGCAGGCAGACACACAGACAGAATATTGTATACATAATAAATAAATAAATAATATATATATATATATATATATATATATATATATAAAGAGTTGAGTGACACTGGGCTGAGTGAGGCAATGAACATGTGCATGGAGAGATGAATGTGACGGTGTCAGGGAGAGTGAATGACAGGTGAGATACAGTGAATGGAATAATGAATGGATAGTGTAGAGCAGACTGGTAGACTGGCCTAGGAAGGACTACATTACAGGTGCACAGAGGACCAGGTTGAGGCAAGGGCAGATGGAGGATCCAGAAAACAGTGGAAGGTTGGCGACACCAAGGAGTAATGGGGACGCTATGACAACCACGTGGAAGAGTTTGTGACACCTCACCAAGTGGAGAAGAGAGCGGCAGGTGAGCGGGTGGCTGAATGATGTGCTAGCAGGATGGGTCATGAATTAGGGTTTCATGGAGGAGCATGTAACCAAACAGTACATGAGAGGATGAATGGCAGGTGCCTGGAGTGACACGATGGCACACAGGTGAGTGAGTTGGCCAGCGTATGGGTGATTGACAGAATGGCGGCAAGGAAGTGGGTGACAGGTGTGGAGAACTGAGGTGAATGAATGGCAGGAGTTTGGAGGATGGAGTGACGTCACTGCTTCTTAGAATGAATGGCAGGATGGAAGCTGCCTGGATGAGAGAGTCATGATGTCAGAGGGGAACTGGTAGGGTGGAAGCTGCCTGGAGGAGACAGTCATGACATCAGAGGGGAACTGGGAGGGTGGAAGCTGCCTGGAGGAGACAGTCATGACGTCAGAGGGGAACTGTGAGGGTGGAAGCTGCCTGGAGGAGACAGTCATGACATCAGAGGGAAACCATATGACATCAAGGGAAACAAAGGCAGTGGTGGATGGGGCAAGGGGCAGAGATGTGGAGAACTCAGTTATACAAAGACTGAGGTGTGAGGGACGGGGCATGAAGAACGGAATGATGAGGTGGTAGCTGGAGGCTTGAATGACAAGGGAGGAGGACTATGTAAAAACCAACAGGCAAGGAGAAAATGGCTGAGATAATGGTAGGGAGGAAGGTGAGTGAAAAGTGGAGGGAGATAAAGCATTGGCTGGCAGGTGCATGGAGCACTAAGGGACGTAAGAGTGAATGGGGACACGGATGGCATGGGGGGGTGGAATACCACGTGATACTGTAATGGGAGAGGGATGAAAGCTAGTTCTGTGGAGGATCACATGGCATGTGGCAATTTAGAAAAATGGGTAATAGGCATCCAGTAACTTTGTGACAGCTCCGGTGTCAGGTGCAAGCATGAATGACAGAGGAAGGGAGGCCCAGGCGACACAACGGTAGATGGGTGAAAGAGCTGTATGTGTGTAGAAAGCTGGATGGGGCACTGGTCGACGGGGGAGGGAGTGGCAGGCGTGCAGCAGGCTGAACCACGCAAAGACGGCAATTGATGACAGGTTGTGTAGAACAAAGTGACACCCGTGTCAGACAGGGGACTTTCATGGAAGAATGGGTGATGTGAAAGTGGGTGTGACAGTGAGAGGTGCCCGTGGGGCGGTGAATGAAGCAGCGGCTGATGGGAAACAAAGGGCAGGCACATGCAGAACTGAGCAGTACAGTGGCGGACCAGGAAATGAAGGACCGGTTTGGGTAGAAACTCGCGATGCAGGGGGTGAGTGACATGATACCAGATGCTGAATGATACCAGATGCTGAATGAAAAATGCCAGGGCTGCAGTGTGCATCACCAGTAGGAGAAGTTGAATGGCAGGGGTTTGCAGAGGTGAGCAGTGCAAGGTTGAGTGATGGAATAAGTGTCCAAGTTGCATGAACGACTGGAAGAAGACTGGCTAATGGAGAACAAATGATGGGTGGGTGGGGATGGATAATAGTGGCATCTGGGCAGTGGATGGCCGTGTTGGGTGGGGCAATGAATGGCAAGCCCGCCAAAGGTTTAAAAATCATGGTGGGTGGCAGGACGGTTGAGTGACCATGTGGTTATAGTGTAAATGAGTATAGGCATCGGTGGGTAGAGGGGCCCGTGGTAAGTACGTGGAAACCCACTACTAGGATACCTAGTATCCTAGGTGACCTGATTCACCTCCCACTCCTACTCTGCCCTCTCTGGGCTTCCTGGGTTAGGGGAGCCCGGACAGAGCAAGTGAATGTGACCAGTGCCTGGAAGTCCTTGTCTCTCATCTCTTTCTCGTTTCAGAGCACTGAGTGTCTAGGGAGACCTGTCTGGGTTGATACTCCAAACCAACACCCCTGCTCCACCGCTTTCCCATGGCACCTGTAGGCAGGAAGCTTGCTAAAGAGCCTTGAGTTGAGCGAGGAGAGATCAGAGCCAGGACTAGAGAGGACCTGGGAAGGCAGAGCTGTCTACAGGCACTTCTGTGTCCTCAGCATGGTAGCTACCAGCCTGCACATAAAGAGCCCAGAACCGTCTTGCCCCCAGGCCTACCCATCACCGAGATCTGGCTGGGCAGGTTCCCCAAGTGAAAGGCGGGGCACACAGGCCCACCAAGAACTGGATGACTTCCAGCTAGAACCTGCTGTAAGGAGACCCTATTTGCATATGGTCTTTCATGCACTCTCCCTTGGTGTGCATGGCCTTGTCCGCCGCAGTTTCCTAATCTGTCAAGCAGGATGGTGTTCCCACAAGTTCGTGGGTGAAAAGAGAGATAGGGGAGAGGAAGAGAGTGTGGGGGTGTATAAGTGCCATGATTTCTCAGGCATCAGCCTGTCTGACCCATTGGTCCTGCTTCAGCCTTTCAGACTTTTTTGAGTTCTCAGCCTGTTCCGTGGGATGCACTGGACTGGACACTGCAAGTCAGGGAACAAAGCGAGTGTGGTCCCGAGGTAGAAAGAGCAGAATCCATAAAACTGAGACTGACTGGAGGAGAGGAGGGCAAGGGTGGGGCTTGGAGGACTCGGGGAGGAAGGTGGTTTCTATGGTGGGTAAGGATGCTCGGGCTGGTGGATGGCATAGGTAAAGGCTCTCACTGAGTTTACTTGTACCTGTGCTTCACACTGGACTACAACCAACTATCTGGATTTCCAGCACCTTCTGCCAAGGCCAGTCCTTATCTTGTCATCTAGACTGTCCCCAGAGTATTGAAGGAGGCGACACAAGCAAGGCAGGGCAGGTGCTGGACAAGACTGTGGATCACGAACCACACCCAAAACCCATGATAAACCCATGACGAATACTGTCCATTTGGGGAAAAGTTAGTTTGATGATCTGCTTTTACCTCATTAAGGAAGGAGTTCAATGTCTGTCTAGAATAGGGCAGGACTCCTACGGATTCTCTCAGTGGGCACCACCACCACCTGAAGACCCCAGATCTAAACCAGTCACCTCCACTCCTACGGCAGCAACCTCAGCTTCAGATGGGCGCAGAGAGTCAGGAAGTGTGAACTTCCCCACTCTTCCCCAAAACTGTAGCTAGACAAGTCACAAGTCAACCCTTCTTTCCCCGTGGCAAAGCAGTCTTTAAATTGTCCTCCATTAGTTCTGCAGAGGGCATCTGGTGGCTTCCTCTCTAATGGTCCTGAAGGTAGCCACCCTAGACTACAAAGTGGGATGGAAATACCATCTCTGGTACATTGTGCAAAGAGGCTGACTGGGACTGTTTTAGCTTGAACCTCCCACTGTGGGAGGTGATACGTTTATACCGGTGATTTATTATATAAGCTCCAAGACCTCAGCCCCAAGCAGAGATAATTCTAGCAAACTTCCTATGCCCATGCAGGACCCCCCGCCCGGTACCACCTACTTCTCCCACTTGCATAACAGGTCTGGGAAGGGGATGTTTCAATTGTACAGCCACTTGGGTCAGTGGACTACAGGCAAGGGGGTCCTGCCCAAGTTGAAAACCAAACAGTAAAGCCCCTTTAAGGAGAGCTACAAGTGGCAGCAACCTGACAGCCACAGGAAAGAATGGGCACCAGAACTGGACCTGGTTAAGAGGGCAATTGGTGTTCACGGGACTCCCCAGAGAGCTAGGGCCAGAGTCGATGGAATAGCCTCCAAAGACTTTCAGGAAGACTTTCAAAAGCATGGTGACACATGCCTTTAATCCCAGCACTCAGGAGACAGAGGCAGGCAGATCTCTCTGAGTTCGAGGCCAGCCTGGTCTACAAGAGCTAGTTCCAGGACATGCTCCAAAGCTACAGAGAAACCCTGTCTTGAAAGAAAGAAAGAAAGAGAGAGAGAGAGAGAGAGAGAGAGAGAGAGAGAGAGAGAGAGAGAGAGAAAGAAAGAAAGAAAGAAAGAAAGAAAGAAAGAAAGAAAGAAAGTTTCAGAAAAGCATAGTCACAGATTCAATAGACAGCTCCTGCCACAACCACAGAGTCTTGGGTGCAAACTTCACCCCCAAACTTAGGTGAAAAAGAAATAGCTATGAAAATGAAGCTCACTTTTGCTGGTATCGTTGCCCAATGGAAGACAAATTCCTTTGAGGGCAGGGCTTGGGACTGGCTTTCATCCTGGGCCTAAAAGCACTTTCATTTGCATTTGTGGTTAAAAAAGGAAAGAAAACAAACAAAACTAACTGCAAAGGTGCTTTGTTTCCTATAGATGTGGGTGCTTTTGTGGAATAGCTCTCAACCACACAGCAAGGGGCTCAGTCAGTCAAAAGCAAAAGTACTAAACATTACAACAAGCAGGGCAGAGGTGGGGAACCTACAACCTACATTCCCACAGCTGACGATAAAAAGCCACTGGTTAATAAATAAAAGGTCAATGGTTAATAAATACCAGTCCTCCTACAGGTGGGGAAACTGAGACTAGAGGTCAGAAAATGGCATCACTGTAGTCTTCTTGTATGGCAAGCTCCAGATTCCACTTAAGCACATGCATATACATGTGTATGTGTGTCATATATGCAGGTGTGTATGAGTGCAAGCAAGTAAGTATCCATGTGGACGTATGTGCATATAAATGTGTATGTCTGGGTGTGTTTGCATGTGTGCACATGTGCATGCAATTACGTGTATGTGTACATATGTGTGTGCATGTGTGTGTGCGTGCATATGTGTACATGTATGTGAGAGTGTTGTGTTCATATATGTCTGTGCATGTAAGTGTATTGTACATGTATATAAATATGTATGAATGTGGATATATGTATGTGTGTATATAAGTGTATGCATGCATGCATATGAACATCCAGGAGAGTGTGGATGTATGTGCATGTGTGTGCACATGAGAGTATATTCATGCGTGTGTGTGTTTGCAATCTTTTCCTCAAGTCAGCAGAAAATCCAATAAAGGAAATGAGAAAAATCATCGTAGTTCTTTCTCAAGCGGCCCTGATCCTGCACTAATGAGAGTCCCTAACCGAGGCGCTAAGAAAACAGTTGCTTTTAGCTCCTGTTCCCTTGACACTATTTACTTGGAAGTTTCAAATATTAGAAGCTTATGTCCATAACTGCCAATAATATCAATAAAGGCAACATACCTCAACAAGAGCCTCCTCAACCTCGATTATTTTTTTTTTTTAAGGAACGCTGCGACATAACTGTACTTGTCTTTAACCCCAGCCCTCTCACTGTACCACCCGCATCTTGGGACTGGTCAGCAGTTTTCTGTGCTGGTTTTTCTACAGGGAACCAGCCTGAAAAACACCCCCCATTTCAGAGCTAGATGACAAATGACACTTTTAGGAGACTATGAGATGTCTCTCCTCTGTCACAAGCATGTTTTTGCCTTCCAGCAAATACACCTGCCACCAGAACCAATGACTTGCACATCTGTATATCACCACCACAGTTCAAAGACAGAAGTGATGCAGTCACCTGCTGGTCTCTTCTCTAACCTGGGGGTAGGGGGCGCTTAGGGGCCAGCAGGGGCAAAACCTGTCATATAGACAACTAAAGGGTGACTTTCTTCCCCCAAACATAAAAACTGGCACTGATTTAGCACATATTTTTTAAAGGCAACTCTTAAAAAGTCCTTTCAAACAAGAACGAAAGACAGGTTGTACTGGGCTGGTGTTTCCTGTTGCATATAGCACCCTGAAATCCTGTGTCCTTCCCCCACCTTCCACCCCTTCCAGCAATGCAGAGCTTTTCAGGAAAAGAAAAGCATCATAGGGAAATTAGAGGGTGGTCCAGGAAAGGAAGATGGCTCTCATCAGGGGCAAGAGACCACCTCTGAGACAACATTCTGGCTCTCACAGGTCCAAGGAGATGGCCCTAGGCATTCTGCCATGACAGGGCAATTGGCCAGCCAGAGACACTATTCTGCCTCCTGCCAGAGGGCATCTACCACATCCCCTGGGATGAAGTGTGACACTCAGATTCCCACAGGTCTCCATGTGCAAGTCTAGAGGTGTTCCCGGGGGTACAGTCATTGGGACCCACCAGAGACTACTCTGTGGACAGTGGCCTGTGTCTGAGAATCTATAGGCAACCCCATCTGTACCAGACAGACTCTTTCCCAGAGTGAGTTAAACACCTCCAGTTTTCAAGCAACATCCAGACTCCTTTGGTCCTCACTCTTAGTCCACAGTACAAGCAAGCACTGCCTATTCAACCCATCAGGACAGCATCACAGGTCACCTGCTGCCAACCCCATCCCAACCAAAGAAGAGAAAACTCAGCTCCTGGGACCTAACACACTCTACAACTCAAAGGAAGGATAATGGGTGCTGAAATCTTGACTCCCAGATGGCCCCTCTCTGAGGAAGGGTCAGTACCACCATCACCCATAGACCCATAAACAGCCCTCTGTCACCCAGTCAGCTTTTCCCTACATTCCCCAAGAGGTAGTAAGTGTAAGGCTTAGAACCCACTTAGGGAAGCACAGCCCTCACAGGTGGGTGGGTGCCGGCTGTGAGATTATTCTTAGCGCTCCACTCTTTTTTTTAAAAAAAAAAAAAAAGTGGCACCTCCACCCTCAAGACAACAGCACTCTGTCTCTGGAAGTTCACAAGCCTGGCCCACCACAGCAGTATGGAGCACCAGATAGGATCCTCTGGAGGAATTGAGATCATCCCCTAAGGATGGGGCTGTCTTGAACCTGGGAACCCCCTACCCAGCCTTGCACAGTGCACACTATTTCCCCGGGACTCCTCCCTCTGGAGCCCGGTAGCTCTATAACCCTTCTTTACCTATAGTTGTGATGACGGTGATGGCAAAGTAGAAGGAACCCGCGAATTTCCACTGGACACCAGCACGGTGGGGTTCAGACTGCAGAATCACCAGCTCCAGCTGCTGGTAGTCATCCGAGCTGATGTTGTACTTGCCTCTGATGCGGACCTCTTCGGCCTTAAGTTTCTCCTCCTCGCGCATCTCGTGGTCTGACTCGAGGGCGTCGAACACGGCAGCACCCACCAGCAGGTAGGTGAAGGTACAGGCGATCAGGGACAGGGTACGCACGTTCTGCCGCTTCATGGCTGCGAAAAAGGAGCCGCCAAAAGGAAAATGAGCCAAACCAGGGCGCGCGTCCCAGTGCAGCGCCGCGCGGACGAAGCCTCCTCTGCGATGGAGTCTAAGTTGTAAGCGGTGGTAACAGCAGATGCCGCAGCTGATGCTGGAAATGATAGAATCATCTTGGGGGTCCTCACTGTTCCGAACTTCAACACCCTCAAGCTGAGGAGCGTTCCCGCGTGCCTCGAGCTCCTCGGTCTCAATGGTCACAGTGGACTCCCTGTATTTTGCAGGTTCCACGGGCTCAGCAGACGCCCCGGGCTCGGCAGGCTCGGCGGACTCTGTGGGAGCAGCAAGTTCCGCGGGCGCAGCGGATTCCGCGTGCACAACAGGCTCTGCGGGTGTAGCGGGTTCCGCGGTCACAACCGATTCTGCAGGCGTAGTGGGTTCCGCGGGCACAATGGACTCTGCGGGCTTAGCGGGCTCACCCAGAGCAGCCGATTCCACCAATTCAACGGGATCCGCGGGCGTGGTGACCACCACTGGGATAGGCAAGAGGGTAGGCATGCTCATGGCATCACTAGGGTGCGGAGGCCAGCGATCCTGGACCCGGGACACCCTACGCCAGGCCTGGGTCAAGCGACTTGCCCCAGTGCGGATGGTCATGCGTATAGATGGTCCATGCTCATTTCGCGCGGGCTGCGTGGTCCTCGGCACCTGGCCTCTAGAGCCCGCGGACCGGGCTGGGGCAGGATCAGGATCAAGAGTCGGGACAGAAGGCGATCCGGGGAGAGGTTCGGCATCTCTCTGGATGCGTTCCGCGGTTAGCGGGGCCCAGCTAATCGCCTCCAGGATGGCGGTTGCCGGGAGGAGACCAACTTCTCCCTCTAGCTTTCCTCACCCCTTTGGGTGAGGAAACAAAAGTTTGCTAAGTGAAGATGTCTCTAGAATCCCCTGCAAGCAGGGAGAGCGTCTATCTAGCAGGTGCAATGGGCAAGGCAGCCCAATGCCCCAAAGTCCTAATGTCCTGTGCCCACCTGGGAGTGCGGGGCATGCGGGCCTCGTCGCGCGTCAGCCGGTCTGCGAAGTTTGTTTCACTCAGCCTCTGAAGCTCAGGAACAGGGCGAAGCCCAAGACAGGAGCTGCAACGGAGCTACCTGAGGGCGACGAGGGAACTGCGCGCGGCCAGCCAGCTCCTCCCTGGGTGGCGGGCGAGGTGACGGTGGCAGGAGTGGTCCCACGGTCCTAGAGGAACTGAAGGGTAGGAATAGGGGCGGGCAAAGGCGCATCAGCTGCCGGAGGATCCCGAGACTCTGGCGTCCAGGAGTGAGGAGAGGCAGCCGCCGCTCTGGTCTGCTTGAGGCGCTGTGCGTGCGCGCCGGAGGGAGCCCGAGTGTATGTATTCGCGAGTGTGCGTGCGCGCGTGTTTGCGTTTGACTGCCCCGCTCCGGCGGGAGGGACGGGTTTGGGGGGGCAGGCTACTCCGAAGATCGGCTTCCCTCCCTCCTCTCTTCTCTCTTCTCTCTTCTTTCCCCTCTTCTCTTCCTTCCTCCCTCCTGCAGCCTCCGGGGCGCGCCACCTCCCGCCTGGTCCCCAGCCAGCTGGTGAGGCGGTGCTGGCAGCTCCTGCAGCAGACCTAGTGCTGAGCAGGGTGCTCGCTATGGAACCCAGGAGAGGTGGCCAGAGGGGGAGGGAGAGGGGTAAAACTGGGTGCTGCCACAGGGTGCGGGTGTAGGAACCCAGTCGCTAGTCAGTTTCGACTGGGATGTGGGTGGATAAACACGAATGCCTGGGTTCCTTCTATCCTGCTCCCCTAAGAGCGCACACAGCCTTGGAAAAGTGGAGAGTTTGAGAAACCCGCAGCTGAGGATGAGAAACGAATTCGGCCAGAGGAGGCAGATTAGAGCCTTAAGAAAGAAAACCGGAGTGTGGGGAATAGAAGGAGGAGGGGCTAAGAGCACTTGGGAGTGCAGCAACAGTGGCCTCGCGGTCCCCCCCTTAACACACACACAGGAACACACACACAGTTCCAGCTGCAGCAGCCACCTGGCACAGCAGCACCCTACTGGCTGGGGCACTGCCTCCTAGAGTGCTGGGGTTTTGACAGCCTCCTCAGTCCCCACGGTGGGATGCCAGATGCGTCTCCAGTGGTCCTCCACCTGCCGACCCCAACTACTTAGCCCTAGAGCTCAAGAAAGGAAGGACAGGAGGAATTCGCATTTCCTCTCCCCCCACCCAGTACCCTCCCTGTTTCTTCTCTAATTTTTTCTTGTTTCCATGGCAGAGAGGAGTGCAGAGAGCGCCCCTCCAGCAAACCGCGGGGAAGTTCACCCTCTAAGTTCAGGCTTGGGGATGGGACAGGAAGATCTTGCTAAGGAACACCTGGTCTTATACAGCAAAGGACTCCCACCCATCCACCTCTCTTCAGGTCGCTCAGAGGTTTTCTTGCACACAAAACACCCCTAGATGTAAAACCAAGGTCTTGAGACCCCTGGATTTGCTTTCCTTGGCTAGGCTATCTTCTCCGTCTCTCGCCAAGGAAGAGATGCAGATGGAGAGATATGGTGACACCCTCCCCCCTCTCCCCCCTCTCCCCCCTCTCCCGTCCCCGCCGCTCAGGCAATAGTTAAGAGGCCAGAACTAGAAACTGACCACAGGGATAAGAGCATCGTGTGAATCAGACCCAGCTGTTGAGTTCGAAGAAGCCCCATGTTACTCAGCCTCTTGGATCATAGTCTGCCTCTGTCTACCCGTACTCAGCCTGGTGGGTTTGGAGCTTCCTGTAGGCCTTAGGTAAAAAGCTTTTCACCCAAATTCAAAGGCTTGTGGGTGCACCACAGGGTAGGAGCGTCGGCGCTGTGCGCTATGCCTGGACAGTCATGTCTCCATGGGGTCTTCAGGTAAGCAAATGGGAAGTCCTACCGGAGCAGGTGCACTCCCCCAAATCCATTTTAGAATCGGAGCCCTCATCCCCCCTCCCACACCACCACCACCACGACCACGCTTGGCAAGTGAGTCTGGCTGCCGGGTGAGTCACCACAAGTGAACGACAAGGATTCCCAGCAACTGGTAATTAATTGAGCCGTGGCTCAGCCCACGATGGAACCCCAATCAGGCCTCCTCCCGCAGCTCTGGCAGCAGTGACACCCAAGAGGTCCCAAAAGGTTTGTGTGTCTCGGTGCCACCAGGGGGCACTGGACTCCGATCCACAGATAGGCCCACTTTTGAGTCAACTAGACTACAGTGAAGTCCACGCTGTCCCCAAAGACGTGGGGGTGGGGGTGGAGGTGGACTGAGCTCCAAGGACAGGATTCCAGGCTTTGTCCAGAGACACTTGTATTCGATTTACGAGGCTCCAGTTACATGCTGTCCTTCGGAAAAATGGAAAGGTACTTCAGCTTGAAATTATCCACCAAACCCCTTGCTTCACAAGTGAAGGAAAGGGCCTCCTGTCCAAGACCACAGGATTACTCACATCTAGAACCAACTGTCTCCAGGCTTCTTTCCAACTTTCCCACCAGGACCTTGGGTTTTTCAGACCCAAGTTCCCCGTCCACACACCACAACCCAGTCCTTGAATGTCTTTTGGTTGCCTATGGAACTGGAGATCCTTGGAGGAGAGCCTGGGTCCTGCCTGTTCTGTCTGCATCTCTAGTTGTAGAGATAATTTGTTTGCATTTTAATAAATCAAACTTGCCTGAAGATCAGAGAAGCAAAGCAGTAAGTCACTAGAGAGACCTTTTACCTCTATCAATTCTCAGACTGAAGGGGCGATCCTCAGGCTGCCTTGACTGCACTGTCTCCCCCATATCTCAGACTTCAATGAGCTGTCTCCTCCTCCTAAAATACTCTCCCTACCCAGTCGAACTACTCCTTTATTTAAAGCTCACCTGAAGATAAGATTGCAGAACTAAACCACTGAGAGGCCAGGGGGGTAGAGTCACACACCTTTAATCTCAGTACTCAAGGCCACCATGGGAAACAGGAGATTGAATCTGTCTACAAAGAGAAATAGAACTCACACAAAGGTGGCCCCAGCCCTTGGGATCAAATGCCTTTAATCCCAGCACTGGGGAGGTGGAGCTAGGAGTGATATGGCTGGACAGAGAGGGGTATACAAGTAGGAGGAGACAGGAATTCACTGGAGCCAGAGGTTTTGTGGAGAGAATGGAGGTTTTGTAGGCAGTCTGAGGATCACCCCTTCTGTCTGAGCTTTGGTAGAGGTCAAGGGTTTCTCTAATGGCTTGCTGTTCTGTTTCTCTGATCTTCAGCCATTCTCAAGAAAGATGCTCAGCTACCACTACAGGTTGATGCCCAGAGAGCATTAGATTAGTGACAGCACACACACACACACACACACTCTTCATGGGTGGTTCTGAGAGTCCCAACTCCGAGGGTTGGGTGCTGGGCCCAGGACATTTTTTTTTAATGCTAGAAAAAAAATCTGTTATGGTAAAATGTCATTATCCTTTGAATATTTGCCAATTAAGCTCAGAAATTCTTCCTGCCATTGTCTGGCGTGGGGTCACCTGTCCACCTTTGAGTCAGTGACAGCGCTCCTTCCCAGGCAGGGCTGTAGGTTGATAAGTGCAACCCTGGGACTTCTTGACTAGACTTGGGCATGACTAGAAGGCTCAGGGAAGAGCTGAGACAGGGAGGGAGGGAAAGGCTTTGGGGATGTCAATACAGGGCACAGCTATGGCCGTAAGTGGGCACCCAGCCCCTCTGCACCCCTTCAAGAGTCACTCAGTCCCTAGGCCTCCTTGCACTTCGGTTCTTTCATTACTAAAAGTGGATGCATCTTGTTAGCTAATAAAACACATCGTGGTTTTATAACTCTGCTACCTAGTTGTTTGTTCTGTTCGCATAATGTGCTTGTCTGTAGCTTTTCTTCCAGCCCTCTTGCAAAGAGAGGCCAGTGGGCTAGCAAATCCTGGCACCGCGATGAATAAGGAAGAGAGGAAGCAACTAAGTGCTTCTTCACATGCCCACAGTGTGTCTGGCTACAGGGGTTGCAGGTAGAGGAAGGGGGAGGGAGGAGGCACAGTGCTCTGTGCCAAGTATCCCATGCTGGTGCCACTGCTAGCCCAGGGCAGTGCTGGGCTGTAAGCCAGATCTGCCAATGACTCTCTGGACATTCTGAATCCTTGGGAGTGCCAAATGTTTTTGCCACAATCTTTGAATGCGGGCAGAAGGTACAGAACTATCACCACTTTCCATGGGGTAGGGTGAGTTCTCTCGCAGGCTCACCTTGAAGGAGGAGCAGTTTGAAGTCTTCTCACTGTGGAACTCTGGGATGGTTAATACTGTCAACTTGAGATAGAATCTAGATTGTGCTCACCTTTGGGCACACCTGTGAGGGGTTACCTAGGTTACGCTAATTGATGTAGGAAGGTTCATCTTAATTGTGAGCAGCAGCACTCTTTGGGGGTGGAGTCCTGGGCTGACTAAAAGGAGGGGAGCGAGCTGAGCATTCTCATTCCTGCCTGCTTCCTGACTGTGGATGTGATATAACCAGCTCCCTCAAGCTCCTGCCACTATGCTGTCCCTGTGTCTAGCCTGGGACTGTGAGACAAAATAAGCCCTCCCTTCCTTCCTCAAATTGCTTTTCCCCTATTGAAGACAGGAAAAGGAACTAAGCCCCAAGAACAGGCTCCCCCTCCAGCCTTTGGCAAGTCCCAAAGTCATGTGATTTGTATAGTTGGTAGTCTGCCTTCACTCCAGCCTCCGCCAGTGTCAGGTCCCAGTGTGGGGCAGGAGGCCCATCCAGTATTCCCCAGACTCTTCTCGGTATATGAGCTAGTATGGTTTAAAGTCACACCGTTTCATCAGACCTGGGTTAAACAGTAGAACACAGGTCTTCTTGGAGATGTAGATCTGCTAACAAGGATTACCACTCCCACACAGTAGTACCATGACTAGAGTTTTCCAAACTCACTCAGTGATGAAATTGCCTATGGGTGAAACAGCACCAGGTCCGAGAAGCAATTTTGGAAGCAGCTGCCCCAGGCTAAAGAGCTGGATGTAGAAAAGTGGACAGTCTGGGTTCTGGGGAACTCATCTTAGACTTAGCATCTCTGCTTATTTAAACCAGGATCCATGGTACAGTCTGGAGCATTTATTGAGAACGAGGGTCTGGCAGCTTCCTTCTTCCTGAGTCCCTACCTTCAGGTCAGTTGAACATGCCCATCTCTCTGTCAGGAAGCCAGACCTTTCCTTTGAACAGACTGACCTTGCATGCCCATGCTGAAAACCCACCGGTAGGGCAAACGCCCTCTTTCCATCATTCCTGCCCTCCAGTCCAGGCTCCTGTAGCTCCTCTCATCTGAGTCACCGTTGTCTGCCTGCTAAGGATCCACACTCTGATGCTACATTTGGTGCCTCTAGGAATTTCCCTCTCCCTCAGGCTGGAGAGTCATGTCGGAGGGAGGAGGGTCTGTTCATGGCTGTAGCCAGAGAAGTCCTAATAAAGACCCCAGAAAGCCACTCGTACTGTCCCTGGTTAGTGAGGAGCCAAGGTACCTGCAATTAATACAATGGTGGGAACCGCAGGCTATGGCAGGCAGGGAGCTATTTCCACTCCCCCCTTTTTAAGAAGGCACAGGTCACAAGGGTGAGGCCATGTGATGATGTGATGGCATAAAAATTGATAAGGAAGACGGGAACCTCCAGACCCTGGTTCTCAGTAGGTGTCCCAAATTGTTTTGTGGCTACTGGGTTAAATTGGAGAGATGCTAAAATAAATCCCCAGAGTTTGTTACCCACAATGTAAACACCAGAGGTAACACAGAAAGGAAGATGGTTGAGAGCTTCTGAGACACAAACCGGTAATGGAAGAAGGACACAGGGACTGGGTCTTACAGAGGCTCAGGGAACATAGCCTTTGACTTGTCAGGGTCCCGGCTTTCAAGGATATGGGTGGGTGATATGCGGAATTGACTAAACAGGTCGCCAAATCCTGGTGATCTCACTGGAGATTTCCAAGCTTCAAATCAATACATTTGAACTTGTCAATACATTGTTTATGATATCCCAAATGGGCAGAGGATATCCATACATCCGCTGCAGGGATAAAATTCTTTGGAATGGATGTGGTCTGCACCCAGGGTTAGAAGATTTTTAATGGTAGGAGTATCATTTCATGATAAATGGGATCTTCTTGGAGTCAAGGTCACCTGGTAAGTGCAGGAAATAACCAAAGGCAAAGCCAGCTCAGGGCTCTCCCCACAAAGTTCTCTGCCATGAAACCAGCTTGCCTTGGAACACCATGCGGGCCCCCTGGGGCCCTTTTCCACTGGAGAAAACCAGATTAGTAGAATTCAAGTTTCTTAAGATGGTCTGATTCTCTGTTCAGCTCCCACCTGGCCCATAAAAAGCTGTGTCGCACTCCCGCATGGAGCCCAGGTTCCTTCTAGGATCAATCAGAGGCTGGCTGACAGCTACCAGGGAGATTGCTGCAGTCAGTAAACCTGCGCCCATCATCAGGGTCTCATTAGCAGGCTGGAGAGGCAGGACCAGCAGCCTGGCCAATAGAGGAGGGCAATATGTGTCCACACACAATCTGACACTGCAGGCCAGGTCTGAGGTTCTTGAGCAGCAGAGAACATCCTGACCCCAACCTTCATCTCCGACTGCCCAACCTTAGCACAGAACACAGGTTAAGGGCCATTTTCTGACCCTACTCATGAAATGGACACAGGGGACATGGATAGACAAAAAAATGACACTGATGACCTCTCGCCATCACCTCCCCACTACCCAGGGTTAGTAGTAGTTGATAGTCAGAGTCAAGGGGCACTTATTGACCCATTCTTCTGCCTTTTTAATAAATAAAACTTCATAGGGCAAGTGAGAAGATTCAGTATATAAAAGTGTTTGCCTCCAATCCTTTGATTTGAGTTCAATCTGCAGGACCCACACAGTAGAAGAGGCCTGACTCCTGTAAGTTAGCCTTTGGTGTCTACATGAATGTCCACTATGACATGCGTGCACATGTGCACACACACAATAAAATACATCTTTAATTTTAAAAAAATCTTTTGTTCTAAAAATAGACAAATCAGGGAGCTTGCTCAGTTGGTTGAGTGTTTGCCTGGAAGGCACAAGGCTCTGGGTGTGAGCCTCAGCACCGCATAAACTGGGCATGGCTGTACACACCTGTAATCCCAGAACTCTGGCAAGAGATGCTGGAAAGTCAGAAACTTACGGTCATCTTTGGGTACATAGTGTGTTAAGAGCCAACATAGTACAACACAAGGCTCTGCCAACACAACCACATCAACCTCACCCAGCTGCGGTCCCTGCTAGCTACTCTAATGACTGGCCTCATAGTCACACTGATCTCCCCAACTGGGCAGCATGCAGAAAAGGAGAAACTATGGCATGTTCAACCCTCAGTGAGTCATCTAGGCCACATCCCTCCCCACAGGGATCTTTTCTGAAGACAAAAAACCAGAGGTGGTGGATGACTTCAAGGAAACAGTGTTTTCCAGACACAACAGGGCAGATGCATAGAACTCACACGCACGCGCGCGCGCACACACACACACACACACAGAATCTCTGTGACAGCCTGCACATGACCTATATAAGCTCAAGCCAGAAAAAAAATCCCAGCATGGAGTGCGGAGGTGGGCACAAAATCCCACCACTGGCTGAGAAGCTATCAGCATTTGAAAGGTGCTGCAAGAGGAAAAGTCAATTTTCTTTATGTGACACCCTTCCCCCCACCATAGGTCAACCACACTCTAGGACAGACCCCAAGACAAAATGTAGGTAGCCAACAAAAACTGGACTTAATGGGTTTCAAAGGCATACTAAAAGATAAGGAAGAAAGGAACTCCAAGGCAGGTAGGTGGGGAGATGAGGGCGGATCTGGGAGCAGTTGGGGGAAGGGAGCCAGTCTGGTCAAAATCCATGGTATGAAATTCTCCAGGGGGAGTGGGTAGGTTGGTTTCAGATCTTCACCTCTTCCTCTACTCTTCCAAATCCAGTCTCCAGGCTCATCCCGAGCTCTCTAGCAGGCCCCCTGCTGCAGCCCATCCCCCACCGCATTCCATCTCTAGGTCCCAGGTCCTCTCCTCCTCCCTACTCTTCCTGTTATCACAACCTCCAACTCCAGCAGGCTTTCTTTAGGGACCCTCCAGATAAGGATGACAGAGAGGCAAGTAGGCTAGTGAAGCAGGCAGGCAAAAGCTAAGCAAGCTTCGAATCTTCACTCTCCCTCCTCTCCTCCATATCCGACCCCCAGGCTCATCCCCAGCTCTGTAGCCGAATACCTGTTGTAGCATCCCTCACTTTCTACCTCCATTACCGGAAAACTAAGCAGATCCTAGTAGAACACTCTGCTTTCCTCCTTCCTCTGGACTCCCTTAGCCCCCCATCCCATCTCCATTCCTAAGTGTCAGCTTCCAATACCGAGGACCACATTTTACTCAGGACCCCCCATGACCATATCTATCAAAATCCCAGAAGAATTTCTTACCAGGCAACACATAGCCGACACACTCTTCTAAGAACTAGAGAAGACAACAAAAAACAAGGAACAAAACACCCACCCAGTGAAGACAAGACCTGGAATTACAACCTTCCTAAAACCAGATGCCTAGATAACAGCATAAAAAAAACACAGTAACAGTCAGGACAATAGGTCTTCACTAAAGCAACTCTCCCACAGCAGATGCTGAGTAATGTAACTAGCTGAAGCACAAAGCAAGGACCTTAAAATAGCCTTTATGAATATGACAGAGGGCCTTAAAGAGGAAATGAATAAATCCTTTAAAGAAATCTATGAAAATGCAAACAGTGGAAGGAAATGAAGAAAATCATTCAAGATCTGAAAAAAAAATGGAAATAGAATCAATAAAAAACCCAAACTAAGAGAAATCTGGAAATGAAAAATTTAGGAACCCCAGAGACAAACCTCAATAACAGAATACAAAAGATGAAAGAAAGAATCTTAGGCTCTGAGATCACCACAAAGGATATGGCTACTTTGGTCAAAGAAGACATTAAATCTAAAAGAGCTACTGGCATAAAACATCCAGGGAATCTAAGAGACTATAAAAAGATCAAATATAAGAATAATAGGAATAGAGGAAAGAGAAGAAACCCAGATAAAAGGCATAGAAAATATTTTCAACAAAATAATAGAAAGAAATTTCCCTAACCTAAAGGAGGAGATGCCTATCAAGATACAAGGAGCATACAGTACACCAAATGGACTAGACCAGAAAAGAAAACTCCCTCAACATGTAATAATTAAAACTAAACACAGAGAACAAAGAAAGAACATTAGAGACGGCAAGGGGAAAAGACCAAGTAACATACATATAAGACTGGCCCATTGGAATTACACCTGTTTTCTCATTGAAGACTCTAGAAGCCAGAAGAGCCTGAACAGATGCAATGCAGACTCTAGGAGAACGCAGATGCCAGAATACTATACCCACTAAAACTTCAGTCATCAGAGATGGAGAAAATAAGACATTCTGTGATAAAACTAAATTAAGAAATATCTATGTGCAAATCCACTTCTACAGAAGGTGCTAGAAGGAAAACTCCAATGAAAAGAGATTAAAATGCTCAAGAAAACACAAGGAATAAATGATCCCAGACCAGAAAAATCAAAAGAAAGGAAACACACACCACCACCACCACCACCACCACCACAACAACAAAATAACAGGAATCAAAAAACACTGCTCACTGATATCTCTTAACATCAAGGACAGTCATCACCACAGGGTAAAAGGCTGAAAAAGGATGTGCCAAGCAAATGGACCTAAGAAAGCAGATGTAACCATTTTAATATTGACAAAATAGACTTCAAGCCAAAACTAACCATAAGAGATAGCGAATAATACTACATACCCAAAGGAAAAATTCGCCAAGTGGATATTGCAGTTCTAAACATCTATGCACCAAATACAAGAGCACCCAAGTTCATAAAATAAACGCTAGCTTAAATCACATGCTGACCCTCACACACTGATAGTGGGACACTTCAATACCTTATACTCACCAAAGGACAGGTCATCCAGACAAAAACTAAACAGAGAAATGCTGGAGCCAACTGTTGTTATAAATGCAATGGAACTAACAGATGAACATTCCACCCAAACACAAAAGAATATGCCTTCTTCTCTACACTTCATGAAAGTGTCTCCCAAACTGACCACGTCACTGGACACAAAGCAAGTCTCAAGTGATACAAGAAAATAGAAATAACACCCTGCATCCTATCTGACTACCACAAATTAAAAATGAGTATCAATAACAACAGAAATAGCATAGAACTTACAAACACATGGAAAACGAATAACCCTCTACTGATTGGAAAATGGGTCAAGGACAAAATTAAGAAATAAAGCAAAGACTTTCTAGACTTAAATGCAAATGAATACACAATGTACCCAAATTTATGGGACACAATAAAGTTCTAAGAGGAAAATTCATAGCACTAATTACCTACATTAAAGAATTGGAGAGAGCTCATACTAGTAACTTAGCAGCACACCTGAAAGCTTTAGAAAAAGCATACACCCAAAAGGAGTAGATGACAAGAAATGATCAAACTTGGGGATGAAATCAATAGAAACAGAAACAACATAAAGAATCAATGAAACAAAATCTTGGTTCCTTGAGAAAATCCATAAGATTGATAAATTCTTGTCCAAATTAACTACTAGGTAGAGAGTGTATATCCAAATTAACAAAATTAGAAATGAAAGCAGGGAAATAACAATAGAGGCCAAGGAAATCCAGAGAATCATAAGGACATACTTTAAAATCCCATAATCCACCAAATTGGAAAAATCTTTTAAAAAAATGGTTAGTTTTCTTGATATGTACCACTTACCAAAGTTAAATTAAGATCAGATAGCAATTTAAACCATAACATCTACAGAAATAGCAGCAGTCATTAGAAGTCTCCCAACCAAAAATAGCCCAGAGCCAGATGGTTTTAGCACAGAATTCTACCAATCTTTTGAAGAAGAGTTAAGGCTAATAGTCCTCAAATTATTTGACAAAATAGAAACAGAGGAAACACTACCCAATTCAACTTACAAGGCCACAGCTACCCTGCTACCCAAACCACATAAATACTCAACAAAGAAGAGAATGACTGACCAGTTTCCCTTATGAACACAGATGCAAAAATCTGAATAAAATACTTGCAAACCAAACCCAAGAACATATCGAGAAAAGGAAGGAAGGAAGGTAGGAAGGAAGGAAGAAAGGAAGGAAGGAAGGAAGGAAGGTAGGAAGGAAGGAAGAAAGGAAGGAAGGAAGGAAGGAAGGAAGGAAGGAAGGAAGGAAGGAAGGAAAGAAGGAAGATCATCTGCCTTGATCAAGCAGGCTTCACCACAAAGATGCAAGAAATCAGGGAAACAAGACTTTTCACAATAGTGTCAAATAATACAAAATATCTTGGGGCATATTTAACTAGGCAAGCAAAAGATTTGTATGATAAACAACTTCAAGTCACTGAAAAAAAAGAAATTGAAGAAGGTATTAGAAGATGGAAAGATCTCTCATGATCTTGAATCCATAGGATTAATATAGTAAAAGTGGTCATCCTACCTAAAGCAATCTATAGATTTAAAGCAATCTTCATTAAAATTCCAACACAATTCTTCCCATATCTTAAAAGGACAATTTTTAGTTTCATACAGAAACATGAAAACCTCAGAATAACTAAAACAATCCTGAACAATAAAAGAACCACTAGAGATGTCACAATCTCCAATTTCAAAGTAATTGTGATTAAAAAAAAAACCCAGCATGGTAATGGCACAAAAACAGATATGTCAATCAATGGAAAGACTCAGACATAAATCCACATACCTATAGATATATGATTTTTTATCTTAAAAAGTCATAAATACACATTAGAAAAAAGACATCTTCAACAAATGGTGCTGGTCAAGATGGATGTCTGCATATAGAAGAATGCAGCAGAATGTATCAAAAGCCTCAACATAAAATCAGATACACAAAACCTGAATGAAGTGGGGAATAGCCCTGAACCTATTGGCACAGGAGAAGACTTTCTGAACTGAATATCTATAGTACAGGCACTAATATCAACAATTAATAAAAGTGACCTCATGAAATTGAAAATATTGTATATGGCAAAGGACATCATCTTTCAGACAAAGCAGCATCCTACAGAATGGGAAAGATTTTTTTACCAACTACACATCCAATAGAGGGCTAATAACCAAAATATATAAACTCAAAAACCTAGATAGCAAGAAAGCAACCCAATTAAAAACAAGATATTGATTTAAACAGAATTCTGAAGAGTAAACTCAAATGACTGAGAAACAAAGAAATGTTCTACATCCTTAGTTCATCAGAGAAATGCAATCAAAAATACTTCCAGGTTTCATCTTACACCTGTCAAAATGGCTAAGTTCAATAAAACTGGTGAAAACTCATGGTGCTGAGGACATGGCATAAGGGGAACATTCACCCATTGCTGGTTGGCATGCAAAGTCATACATCCACTATGGAAATCAGTGTGGCAGTTCCTAAGGAAGTTAGGAATTGGTCTCCTTCAAGGTTCATCTATATCACTCTTGGGCATACACAAAAAGAACTCTTCATCCTAACACAAGGACACTTGCTCAGCCATGTTCGTTGCTGCTCTATTCATAACATCTGCAAATTGGAAACAACCTAGATATCTCTCAACAGAAGAATGGATAAAGAAAATTTGTGTACATTTACAAAATGAGTATTACTCATCCATTAAAAATTGAAATTTGTAGGAAAATTGGTGGGACTAGAAAAAAATCACTAGCCTGAGTGAGGTAACCCAGACCCAGAAAGACAAATATGGTATATATTAACTTAAATGTGGATAGTAGCTATTAAATCAAATGGTATCCAAGCTATAAACCATAGAACCACTGAGGTTAGGTATCAAGTAAAGGACTGGTGGGAGGGGCAGATAAATCTCCTGAGAGAAAGGAAAAGTGTTGGGTCCATTTGGAGTCCTGGCCTCCAGCTGCTCTTCCCTGAGAGTGACCTTTACTTTCCTTCTGATTTGGGTTATTGAAAGCTGTGTCAAAGTTGTTTACCAGCTCTGCTTCACGAGCACGTGTTGCCTTGCCTTGAGGATCAGAAGATAAGATTTTCACCTGTTGGCCCACCTAACCGTGTTAGGTATATAAGCCTCCACGATGCTATTGAATAAAGGGGCTTCTTATCAGTGACTAGAGGGTCTTGTCTTTGTCTCTCTATCTGTGCTGTCTCTGTGAGTCTTTGTGTGTTTCAACCTCCAGCCCCTTGCCTGAAGCTCACGAACTGTATGGCAGTGCATAAAGTGCAGACAGGCATTGTGTACAGCAGAAAAAGAACAATTACAGATGGATGGGAGGTAAAAGAAGTGAATGGGGACCTCACATGGACAGGAAGGGAAGAGGGCTGAGGAAGGGAATACAGGGAGAGAGAGCTAAAATTAAGGGGCATTTGAGAGGTAGTATGGAAACATAAAGCAGTAGAAACTTCCTAAGATATATACAGATATGAAGGCACTTTAAATAAAACCTCCAAATAAGGGGTGAGACAGAGCCCCAACTAGACATCTCTTGTCGCCAAATGAAGCACCCTATACTTGGATTTGGACCATCTAGTTGAATTGTGGGCCAAAACAGTCCCACAGGAACCACCAAACAATCCAGATTGTTGCTAAGACTGTATGTTACTCTCCACAAACTGACAGCAAGGCCCCATTGCTAAAGACAATACCTATACAATTCATTGAACATGGAGAAGCCAAGCTGGTGCCTACATAGTCTTCACTCCCATGTGCTAGCATCTTTGGTACAGGAAGGTGTTGAGGAATATTAATTGAAGATGTGTTACATTAGATTATGCTATGGAACATTTGTTTAATGATGCAAAAATGTGTTGCATTCTTTTATGTTGCATCTGCTTAACTCTGAAGTTGTGTTACTTTGCCTGTCTAAAACACCTGATTGGCCTAAAAAAAAAAAAGAGCAGAATTGGCCAATAGCAAAGCAAGAGAAAAACAGGCAGGACTGGCAGGCAGAGAGAATAAATAGAAGAAATCTGGGAAGAGAATATCGAGAGCAAAAAGAGGAGAGAAGATGCTGAGGGCCAGCCACTCAGCCAGACACTGAATAAGAAGGAACAAAAAGATATACAGAAATAGAGGTAAAATCCCAGAGGCAAAAGTTAGGCAAAAGAAAAACTGGCTATAAATAAATCAAGCTAAAGCCGGGCATTCATAAGTAAGAATAAGTCTCCATGTATTTATTTGGGAGCTGGGTGGCAGTCCCCCAAAGAGTAAAAACTTAAACCAACTACATTTTGGGTTGTTTTTGTTTTTGTTTTGTTTTGGGTGGTTTTTGTTTTGCTTTGATTTTTTGTTTTGTTTTTGTTTTGCTTTTAAAGGTGAAATTCTGCTCGCTCAGAGAAGCTTAACAGCAAGTAGCCAACCCTCTGTCCTTGCCTATGTCTCCTGAAAAGGGGGTGTCCTTCTGCTCAGGTCTCACTTATAGAACCCTAGCTACACTTCGTTCCTCCATACCTTACTGTCATGACTTACTGTCAGCTAGTTGCTGAGTCAGCCTCCTGGCCCCAGGTTAATTTTATTAAACCCGTTAATTTAGGTAAACAAATGTAACACATCTTTGTATCATTAACAAAAGCAGCAGGAAAAAAAAAGTGACACGCCTTTACACAGTTAAAATGATATTCCACAACACTGGGGCTCCCAAAGACCAAAGATTAAAAAGAAAACAACAACCACAGGGAAGGTTCTCTGAATGCTGTGAAAGTAGAAATGTAAACATTAGCCCGTTTTTGTTTGCTTTTTTGTTTTTCAAGATAGGGTTTTGCTGTAGCTTTGGAGCCTATCCTGGAACTAGCTCTGTAGACCAGGCTGGCCTCAAACTCACAGAGATCTACTTGCCTCTTCCTCCTGAGGGCTGGGATTAAAGGCCTGCACCACCACTGCCCAGCATCAAAAAACCTTTGATCTACAATGGTGTATTGTGTGTCTTTTTTTTTAATATATATTTTTAAAGTTTATTAAATTATAAAAGTTTCCATTTCCGCCCCTCCTACCAACACCCTCCCACTTCCCCCACTCCCTCTCCCCCTCCCTCTCCATCCCTAAGAGTAGTCAGGGTTTCCTGCCCTGTGGGAAGTTCAAGTTCCTCCCCCCTCCCTCCAGGTCCAGGAAGGTGAGTATCCAAACAGACTGGATCCCAAAAATCCAGTATATGCAGAGGAAACAAGTCCCAGTGTTATTGTCAATGGCTTTTCAGAAAGACTCCGGGCCAGCCACATCCAGAGAATCCGGCCACATTCAGAGAATCTGGTTAGATCACGTGCTCATTCAGTTCCAGTCCAGCTGGCCTTGGTGAACTCTCATTAGATCAGTCCCCTTGTATCAGTGGGTGATGGCGCCCATCGCAGTCCTGATTTCTTTTTTCATTTTCTTCATCCTTCTGCTCCTCATTTGGACCGTGGAGGGTTCCGTCCGGTGCTCAAATATGGGTCTCCGTCTGTATCGCCATCCAACGTCGGATGAAGGTTTCCTCTGCTCTTGCCTTCTTTGTTCACGTTCTCCTTCCTTCTGCCTCTCGTTTGGACCTAGGGAGCTAGGTCCAGTGTTTCGACGTGGGTCTCCGCCTCCATCTCCCTCCATCGCCAGATGAGGGTTCTATGGTGATATGCAAAATGTTCATCAGTATGGTTGTGGGCCAAGGCCGGTTCAGGCACCCTCTCCTCTGTCCAGAGAACAACCTGGGGATCTCTCCTTGGACCTGGGATCCCCTTTATGCTCAAGTCTCTTGTAAACCCTAAAATGACTCCCTTAGTTGAGGTATATACTTCCCTGATCCCATATCTATCCATTCTCCCTCCCCCCATCCCAGTCCCCCCCGATCTTTCCCCATTCCTCCCCTACTCCCTTCTCAAATCAAAACAACTTTGAGGTATCATCTTACACCTGTCAGAATAGCCAAACTCAAAAACACCAATGATAGCCTATGCTGGAGAGGATGTGGAATGAGGGGAACACTCATCCAATGTTGGTGGGAATACAAACTTGTGCAGCCACTGTGGAAATCAGTGTGGCGATTTCTCAGGAAACTGGGAGTCAGCCTCCCTCAGGACCCAGCAATTCCACTCTTGGGAATATACCCAAGAGATGCCCTAACATACTACAAAAGCATTTGTTCAACTATGTTCATAGCAGCACTATTTGTAATAGCCAGAACCTGGAAACAACCTAGGTGCCCCTCAATAGAAGAATGGTTAAAAAAGGTGTGGAACATATATACATTAGAGTTTTACTCAGAGTAAAAAACAATGACATCTTGACTTTTGCATGCAAATGGATGGAAATAGAAAATGCTTTACTGAGTGAGGTAAGCCAGCCCCAAAAAGAGGAATATGGTATGTATTCACTCATTAGTGGATTCTAACCGTAATTAAAGGTCTTTGAGCCTATTATTCGTGATCCTAGAGAAGCTAAATAAGAAGGTGAACCTGACAAAAATCATGTAGCTATCCTCCTGAAGATTGGAAATAGACAAGAATGCCAGGTAACCTCGGGTGCATGGGGGGGGGCTGTTGGAAGGGGAGAGGGTGTATTGTGTGTCTTTATGGGCATTGTCAACTCCTAAAAGAGAGAGAGGGGATGAGGAGGAGGAGCAAAGGTTCAGAAGGCTCCAAAGGCTCCTCTACCTCCAATTCTTTGGTCATTTCTTCCAGGAAGCCTTTCTTAGCCCCCAAGCTAGTTCTGGGATATACCAAGTGTTTGAAAATCCCATTTCAAACAGCTTCTGCCTCCAGTATAGCTGTCACTTCCCTCTGCACTTCCAAAGGACAGGGAGGATGGAGATGCAAACCAACTATGTCCCCAACCCTGGTATGAGGCCCCGTTTAGATCAGGAGAAACACTGACCAATTAGAATTGAGCCCCAGTGGCCTCTGGGAGTCCAGGCAACATGTCTGCTCTACTTTTCCCATCTTTGAGCTGCTCCCTGCTCCAGATATCATCTGTGGGTGATACAAAAGGTGGAAGAAAACCACAGCATCAGGAGTCGGAAGCATGAAGGATCACACGGGAGCAGCCAGAAGGCTTTTTAGGCTATCCCAGAGAGTTCTTCAGCATAGAGAAGGTTAGCTTGCCACCCTCAGGCTGCAGGGTGGGTGAAGGCCCAGCTCCCAGGGCTGCCGAAGTAGAGCCTGAGGGAGGTGCCTGTTAATGGCAAGAGCTTGCCCAGGGTTTGTCTCTGTTCTCATCCGACCAGAGGCAAATTGCTAGCTGGGTCTCCTCCCTTTTGACAAACCAGGGCAACACAGCACACAGAAGCCCAGACCTGCCCAAGGTCAAATGCAACTGTCCCAGGGTACCCTGAGGTCCCCTAGAGCGACTAAGAAGTTCTGCATCTCATTTTCCCCAGTACCTATAGGAGGGTACTTATAACCCAGCAGTAAAACCAACAAAATCTCTGCCTTCATGGGAAAAGTGTTCTCATGGTACAATGGACAGTAACTGAGTTTTCTAATTGGGTAACTCCTAAGAGGCTGAGGAAGATAGAGTTTGTGTGTGGCATGTATTTCTGACAGGTAGGCTAGTGGAAGGATTCCCCTGAGGAGAAGCTACTTGTTTTGAAACTTGAGTGACATCTAGACCAGGAGGAAAGGCATCTACCAGAGCGGGATAAGCCATTGCAAATACTTTGAGCTGGCACCAGGCGTGCTTATGGAGAAGCAAGAAGCAGATGGGGCTGGAATGTGGACATCCATGGGAAGCAGTAAAAGAAAGAGTCAGAGGTCAGGCCCTTTTGGCTTCTGAGAGGCAAGAGATTAGATAACACCGTTCCCAGATAACATAGGAAGGAGCCTGGGTTTATCTACACACACTAATATCCACAAATGCTGCACATGGAAGAGGGGACCAAAGTACGAGCACCTCTCTGGGTGGCTATGGCATCTGAGCACCCACATTCCTTAGTCTTGGCAGCACAGGGCAGGCCTGGAGAGCTCTCTGATAATTTTTCTGACTGAGGAGGACAAAAGGACCTAGAAATTGGTGGTCAATTAAAGCAACAATGGTCCTGACTCTTATGGCTCTAAACATGCTGGGGACACTGGGTCACAGCTGGATATTCCTAGCCACCCTGACCTCCATGGTGACAATCACCAGAGCCACTAGAGTGGCTGAAGCCACAGAAGCTGCTTCTGTTGATGATGAGTTTCCAGTACCTAGGTTAGGCCTGCTTGAATACAAGATGGCTCTCAAAACACAGAGAGAGCCCAGGTCCCTCCTGCTCAGTCACTTGGTGCTTAAAATCTCTGGGCCCTTTAAAAAAATGTTCAAATCACTAGCCAGTCTGATGATGCTTGGAAAGCTAGCAGGAGAATCAACCTGAACTAAACAGGAGGTTCTGTCTCAAAAATAATTCTAAATATAAAATTAATTATTAAATTAATATTTAATTAAAAAATTAATTATTTTTGTATAAAACCCCAAAAGGAAGTTGATTCTAAGAAGTACTCCAGGGAAATTTGATGGTACCATCTCAGCTTTGGGATCTTAGCTTTGGGAAAAAATGATTTTCACTCCCTGAAGTCATCTGTTGCTGAGGGCCCTTCAGAAATTGTCTAGTTAAAAAGCAATGGATGTGCAAAAGGTTCAGTCAGTACAGGAGGGAGAGACACCTATACTGACCTGAAAGCAAGCCACCATGGGTCTCTCTCAGTTATGGCTTCTCTCTCTCCAAGAGCACCATGGAAAACTGACAGGAAAAAGGTTCACAACAAGGTTCAGGAACCAGACCCTGTGTGAGCTTCTATCCCCTCTCCCTTTCTACTTTAGGACATAAGGGTACCGTAGTATGGTAATCACATGACTGGCCTCTTCCAATCACCTCTTTGTTTTCTCTCCCATATGCATCCTCCCTAGTATTTATTCATTTTTCTTCTCAGCATCCTACCCCAAGGATATCTAACAATCCAATCTGAGTCCTGGGATCCTGTGAAGAATGTATACAGTATTGGATAGGCTCAGAGCCAGACAAGAAAAAAAAGAAACTTGAAAAAAAAAGTAGCCTGCATCCAAACTGATTTTCAGTCAACCAACACAGGTAGATGATGCAACCATAGCAAAAATTGCTTAAAAGTTAAAAATAAGTGGCTTAAAGGGACAAAGATGCATTTCCTTTCTGTGTGTCAGCGGGTGCTCATGGAAACACCCTAGCTCCATGTGAGGCTCTCTCTGGCCTTTGTGATCCCCAACAGGGAAAGGGAAAGTAACAGATCTGGCATTGTTTCTGGGCGATTCTACCCCCACATACCCAGAATCTGCTCTGAATACATTCCAGGGCTGCAGCATGTCACATGGCCAGGTCTGGGCTATGCAATGTGACCTTGGTGAAAAGATCCCGCCTTAGGGTCTCACATACCCCCAGGAAGTCAAAGGGAATACTGAGGGTTCACATGCTTGCATGTGACCTGTATCCACATGAGGCTAGTCTCCAGAGAACACTCGGGAACCTGTGAGACAGATAAAGACCAGGGAACGAAGAAGGATGGAGCGAGAAGCAGACCTTGACACGTGAAAGAATTCAACCAAGATGAATAAGAGTAGACTTGTCTCCAACTGTAGCAAAAGTGCTAAAGGAGGACTCTAGAAATAGAAGGGAGAGTCTAATGATAGTCCTATAAATGTCAAAGCTCAGCAACCTTTGGGATATGTCTGGGGACTGATGAGTACAAAGATTTCACCTGAGCAGGGAGCAGAAGAAAATAGAATAGTTCTAGAAACGTCATCTTTGAGAACCAAGGAGAAATGATAACAGAGAAATAGAACACCTTACCTTAAGAATAACTGAAATTTTGCTCTTAAATAATAGTGAAAAGCTGGTTGGTTACATAGACAAAGAAGAAATGTGGTCCTTAATGTGATGGAAAGATCTAGAAAGTGCTTCCAAGTACTGAGGTTACAAGTGTGCTTCGCCATGCTAAACTTATTTAATGGCTTCATTTAAAGTAATTCCTATACTCTCTTTTTGCCAATCATTTATTTTATGCAATCTCATTCTTTCCTTGTTTTTCATAGATTAATCTTACTGTCTTCACTCCCTTTCCCCCTTTCCCTTGGAAGCACCTTTACTGGCCTGCAAGCAACCCACCATGGGTCTCTCTCAGTTATGGATTCTCTCTCCAAGAGCACCATGGAAAACTGACAGGAAAAAGGTTCACAACAAGGTTCAGGAACCAGACCCTGTGTGAGCTTCTATCCCTTCTCCCTTTCTACTTAGGACATAAGGGTACCATAGTATGGTAACCACATGACTGGCCTCTTCCAATCACCTCTTTGTTTTCTCTCCCATGCATCCTCCCTAGTATTTATTCATTTTCTTCTTAGCATCCTACCCCAAGGATATCTAACAATCCAATCTGAGTCCTGGGATCCTGTGAAGAATGTATACAGTATTAGATAGACTCAGAGCCAGACAAGAAAACAGAAACTTGCAACAACAACAACAAGAAAAAGAGTAGCCTGCATCCTATCTTATTTTCAGCCAACCAACACAGGTAGATAATGCAATCATAGCAAAAATTGCTTAAAAATTAAAAATAAGGGAAAGGGAGTGAGGACAATGAGATTAATCTATGAAAAACAAGGACAGAGAAAGAATGAGATTGCAAAAATAAATGATTGGTGAGAAGAGAGTATAGGAATTACTTTAAATGATGTCATTAAATAAGTTTAGCATGGCAAAGCACACTTGGAACCTCAGTACTTGGGGGGCTGAGACAGATGGAGAGAGAGTTCCATGCTAGCCAGGAATCCAAGCAAACCTGTCTAAAAATGAATCAATCAATAGGTTAGTATGATAACGGAAAGAACTAAATCTTCCATTAAACATCAGACAGTGAACTTAGAGTAATGGTACAGTCGATGGAGTGCTTGTCTTACAGACACAAGAACCTGAGTTCAATCTCAGAAACTTACAATTCGAAAAGCCAGGCATAGTGGGGGAATGCTTGTAATCCAAGCTCTGGGGAAGCAGAGATGGGCAGATCCTCAAGGCTCACTGGTCAGCCAGCCTAGCTTATTTGGTGAGCTCCAGGCCAGTGAGAGACTCTGCCGCAAAAATACAAGGTGGATGACTCCTGAAGAACAATATCCAAGACTGACCTCTGTCCTCCACACACATGTGCACACACAAGTTGTGTACATACATGCATACACTCCAAAAATAAACAATAAAAGACAGACATTTTTATACTGATTAAATGCAAAATAAAAGAGAAAAGCATTTACAGAAATACAGTCAACATTTTCTTTAAAATATTTCAAATAAATGGCTTGGGAAGTATTAAAGTAAAGGTTGGGTATAGTAGCACATGCTGTTAATTCTAACATTTAAGAGGTAGAGACAGGCAAATCAACTATGTTTTAGAGAACAACTTGATCTACAGAGTGAGACAATGTCTAAAAAATTTAATAAAAAAGTGAAAGTAAAGTAGGACTGGCAAAGGCCTACCACACAAAAATGCCAGGCACATTTAAATGTATGAACTAATTAGAATATTTTGCAATGAAGCAACACAGAGCCTATTCTTGATAATGGAAGAACTAAACATAAAAAATAAAAACTTAAGCAAGAAAAGACAAGTTGATTAAAAAATAAAGTCAGTTCAAGACAACCTCATTGTTTCCTTTGTCTCTGGGCACAGATAATTTGACCTGGTGGCCCACACCTGTAATTCCAGCACTGAGACAGTGACAGCAGGAGGACCAGAAGTTAAAGATTATTGTAGACCATATATGTAGTGAGTTCAAGGCCAACCTGGGGTATACATGACCCTGCTACAACAAAACAAAATTAAAGGAATCATTAAATGAAAGAATGTTTAACCACTGATAACTATCCAGAATATATTTCTTGGTCATTCATTGTTTACCAACTTGAGCAAAAATGCCTTTAAAAAGTCATTTTTGAGATGGTTATGGGGGTTTGAAATGGACATTGTTTTAGAAGACTATAGTCCTTGGTGTAATTTTCTCATGTACAAAAATGCAATGGCCGTGATATAGGAAAGGACCTTTATTTACTTGAGGAGGGGGGGGGGGACTTGAGTATCTAGAGGTGAATTGTCATGGATTCTACACCTCAGGAAAGCAAACATGGCTGAGTGTGGCCAGTCCCTGGATGAACCAGGGTGTGCATGGTGTCCATCTTACTCATCTCTTGAAAACTTCAACACAACAAAATCCAAGCCAATGACCTCAAAATTGGAAAATGTGAACAGTGAATACGTGATTATACAGTGGAGAATGCCATGCTTTTAAATTCCACTGATGGGAACCAATATGCAATAAGACAACTTTGCAAAATTCAGAAACCCAAAACTCAAGATTCTCAGAGATCACGTATGCTGACTACATCCTACACACATAACAATAAATAATAAAAAGGGAGGCAAAACCTCAAACATTCACTTTAAATTTTTAACATCCCTACACAACCTTGCATCAAAGAGCAGGTCAAGAGAAAATACAGACTTTTGAGGAAAGAGAGAGAAAGAGAGAGAGAGAACTATGTACTACAAGAAACAAAGTTAACACTACTGAGACACAGTCTTAAATGCTTCCACTGAAAGAGGCTGAACGTGACTTCATTGTTACCACTTGTCTCAAGAAATTAGGAGAATCAACAAGAGATAAGAAAGAGATGATTTATAAGAATAATAACTTTTTGATGGAAGAAAGGAAATCACTTAATCAGTTAATCCCAGCACTCAGGAGGCAGAAGCTGCCTGATCTGAGTTCAAGGCCCTGGTCTACATAGAGAGTTTTATGACAGCCTGGGCTGCATAGTGAGATTTTGTCTCACAAAAATCAATAATAAATAGTGGAAAGAAGTAAGTGCAAGAGCTGGTTCTTCAAAGTGGCTGCTAAAATAGGAATAAAAGGCCCTCTTGGCTTAAGAACGTAACTAGGCTTTAATTACAGAGAATGAAGAAAGGGGAGCAAAATTAGGACTGGAGTGAGGAACAGACATGGTCAGCTTAACTGCAGAGACAGGGGAAATAGAAACAGCTATGAGAGAAGACATAAACAAGTGGATGATGACACACCGGAAATCTCAAAACAGGGACAATTTCCAAGTGAAAGTATGTTGCCAAAATCAATCCAAACACAAAAGGGAAAAATTTAATATGCAGCTATCATAGGCCATATCAGACAGTTACTGGAGGGGTCAGCAAAGGAACCAAGCTCAGGCAGATTCTCATTTCAGTCTTCTCTAACTTTTAAAGAGCTAGTCACTTTCATGGTGTTTAAACTCCTGCAATTCCCTTATTCATTCCATAAATGTAGAATAGCTTTCATACAAAGAAGGCAAAAGAATGTTGTTACAGACCAGGGTATTGATGAATATGGGTGAAGATTCCAACATAAAATACAAACATATGGAATCCAGTGAAATATGAAAAAGAATCAATTACCCTGTGAAAATTTATTCTGGGAATTCTGAGTGGAGTGATTCCTGACCCTTGAGATAGTTTGGACTTTTTATTTTTGAAACCGTCTCACTGTGAAGTTCTGTGGCCTGGAACACATTATGTAGAGCACGCTGCCTCCTGAGTGCTGGGATTAAAGATGTGTACCATCACTCACAGTGGTTCCTCTTGGGACATTTTGTTCAGGTTTCTCTTAGCAACATAGGGACCTGTTAGGCAATGGTCACTGGATCATTGAAGATCTGAAATAAATAGGACTGGAAAGGGTTAAGACACCTTCTAAGGTTTAGTAATCACAAGAGGGCAATATTTTGTGTGGCAATTTTCATGGGTTAATTTCCACAGGAGACTATATTGGATAATGTTTTAGCATTTCTCAAGTTCTAAATAATTTCTTTTTTATTTGAAATTCACCAAAGACAAAGGACTTTGTAAATTTTTCCTTTTTCAGTCAAAAACATTGCTGTCTTCTACTTTAGATCACTGAATTCTTCCAGCAACAGAAAAGTGACAGCCCACACTGGGATATCCCAGGTTCCCACTGCAATGACAAGGGCAGAATCTAGATCTGAACCTGGGAAAGCTGGCTGCAAAACCCACCTTTCCATGAGTTCACAGGGAAGTCACATGAGCCTCCTGGGGACCTCTCCTTCGCCAGTTCCTGTGCATTTAAACAAAGCCAGGAAGATAGACTGAGCAACAGATCAGAGCTCAGGAGATCTGGGTTCTATTTCACAGCCATCCACCAGTTTGGTGGGAGCTGGAGAAAGGGAATCTAGTTGTCTTGGCTTGTGCCCTTCTAACACCTCTAGCAGTGGTTCTCAACCTGCTAGTCACAATCCCATGGGGCTCGAACAACCCTTTCACATGGGGTCACCTAAGATTATCAGAAAGCAGATGTTTACATTAAAATTCATAACAGTAGCAAAGTTACAGTTATGATGTAGCAACAAAAATAATTATGCTTGGGGCTCACCACAAAAAGAGGAGCTGTGTTAAAGGGTAGCAGCATTACAAAGGTTGAGAACCAGTGAAAGGGTTCCCTGCTTGGGGACCAACCGCGGATCTCTGTCCCCGGTGCTGAAAGATGACCCGCAGGTCTCTGTCCACAGTGCTGACATCAGCGTCTCAGATCGCTGTCCGCGGTTCTGAAGTCTCTGCAGCCTCATCCATTTTTGGCATGGGACTGGCTTGGGTGACTACCAGAAACAAGATGTGATTAATCAGTGAGTTTGAAATGACAAAGTAAATTATAAAGGTGAAGGAAGAAAGGAAACTTTCTTTAAAGGTTTCCTGAGTCTGTGCCAAAGGACTTCCTTTCCCCAAAAACCACATCCATAACAATGCACAAACCTGAATTGAGTAACTCAGTTTTTGGACAAAGACATAGAAATAAGATTCCATTATGCGAATGAAGAAATAAAACATCATCCAATCCCCAAAGATACGGTTTCCTCCTCACAAATCCCATTCTTGTTCCCCTTGGTGTGTTAAAATTTGTGTTCATTATTCAAGTATCCTTCCTTTCTCTTTTTTAGTTTTTCCTACTTGTGTACATATCTCTTATTTTTATTTTTATTGTTTTATTGATCTATATATTTTCCTCTGCTCCCCTCCCTTTCTACTCTCTCCCATGGCTCCCATGCTCCCAATTTACTCAGGAGATCTTGTCTATTTCCTACTTCCCATGTAGATTAGATCTATGTATGTCTCTCTTAGGGTCCTCATTGCTGTCTAGGTTCTCTGGGATTATGAATTGTAGGCTGGTTTTCCTTGCTTTATGTCTAAAAGCCAATTATGAGTGAGTACATAAAACATTTGTCTTTCTGGGTCTGGGTTACCTCACTCAACATGATGTTTTCTAGATCCATCCATTTGCCCACGGATTTCAAGATGTCATTTTTTTCTGCTGTGTAGTACTCCATTGTGTAAATGTAGCACATTTTCCTTATTAATTCTTCAGTTGAGGAGCATTTAGGTTGTTTTCAGGTTCTGGCTATGAAAAACAATGCTGCTATGAACATAGTTGAGCACATGTCCTTTTGGTATAATTGAGCATCCTGTGAGTATATACTCAAAAGTGATATTGCTGAGTCTTGAGGTAGATTGTTTCTTAATTTTCTGAGAAATCACCATACGGATATCCAAAAAGGCTGTACCAGTTTGCACTCCAACCAGCAATGGAGGAGTGTTTCCTTTACCCCACATCCTCTCCAGCAAAAATTGTCAACCGTGTTTTTGATCTTGGTCATTCTTACAGGTGTAAGATGGAATCTCAGAGTTGCATTTCTCTGATTTGCATTTCTCTGATGACTAAGGATGTTGAACATTTCCTTAAAGTGTCTTTCAGCCGTTTTATATTCCTTTGTTGAGAGTTCTCTGTTTAGGTCTGTACCCCATTTTTAATTGGATTATGTGTCCTTTTGATGAGTTCTTTGTATATTTTGGAAATCAGTTCTCTGTCTGATGTGAGGTTGGTGAAGATATTTTCCCACTCTGTAGGCTGTTGCTTTGTCTTGTTGACCATGTCTTTTGCTTTACAGAAGTGTCTCGGTTTCAGGAAGTTTCATTTATTAATTGTTGCTCTCAGTCTGTGCTACTGGGCTTATATTTAGGAAGTGCTCTCCTGTGCTAATGCATTCAAGAGTACTTCTCACTTTCTCTTTTATGATGGTCAGCATGGTTGGCTTTATGTTGAGGTTTTTGATCCATTTGGACTTGAGTTTTGTGCATGGTGATAGCTGTAGATCTATTTTCATTCTTCTACATGTTGATATTCAGTTATGCCAGCACCATTTGTTGAATATACTTTCTTGTTGCCATTTTTATATTTTTTGTTTCTTTGTCAAAAATCAGATGTTTGTAGGTGTGTGGATTGATATCTGGGTCTTCAATTCAGTTCCATTGATCTTCCTGTCTGTTTTTATGTCAATACCAGGCTGGTTTCAGTACTTTAGTTCTAGTAGTAAAGTTTTAAGTCAGGAATTGTGATATCTCAAGAAGTTCCTTTATTGTCCAGGATTGTTTAGGCTATCCTGTTTTTGGAGTTTGTTTGTTTGTTTTTGCTTTTCCATATGAAGTTGAGTACTGTACTTTTAAAGTCTTTGAAGAATTTTGCTTGGATTTTGATGGATGTTGCACCAAATCTGTAGATTACTTTGGGTAAGATTGCTATTTTTACTAGTGTACATATCTCTTGTAAATGCATCAATTCACTTTTGGAATTCCAAATGCCTGGAATTAAACTGATTGTACCTTCCTGTCCTCTTCTTTATGTCTTTAGCATCACAGGTTTTTTTTTATGGAGCCAGTTGTTGCATATGCACCGCTGTATAACGTTCTACCTCATGTCACTTCACCTTACTCTCAGTCTGGCATAAGACTGTGTTCTTTTTGTTAATAATTTTGCCATGAACATTCTGTAACTTATTTCACATGTGCTTTTCTTGTGTCTTTTTTTTGTTTCTCTTCTTGTTTTATGATCTAACAACAACAACAAAAATTTTTAACAAAAGCAAACCAAAGAAGAAAAGGTTATTTGCATCACAGTTCAAGAAAGCATTGAGTCCATCGTGGTGCAAAAGGCATGATGGCATGACCATGCCTGGTGATGATGAACTCATTTTCACGAAGCAGAGAGCAATGAGAGAATATAGGCTAGTGCTCACTACATTTTCTCTAATTTATACCATTCAGGATCCCCTGACCAGATAATAGTCCTGCCTACAATTAAGATGTGTCTTCCCACAGCGATTAACACAGTACGGATAATTCTCACAGGCATGCTTACGCTATTCTATATTCTGTCAAATTAACACAAACTCGACCAAGCTTCATTAAGACAGAGTCTCTGTTAATGTGCCCTGTCATCTGAACTGGCATTGGTATACATCTGCTGCCACATCCCTTTTTTCCCTCCTTCCTGCAGGAGACACCCCCAAGTGTAGGCAACATCAGAAGCTGTACACATACATTGTGACTGGCATGATTCCTAGGTTGAATAATTTTTAACAATGGACTATGCCTTTAGTATAGTTTGAGAGTGTTCCCCATTGGACCATGAGCTGGAACTATGTTCCCAGTATGTCAGTGCTGAGGGCATGGCACCTTCTACAGGTGGTCAAGCCGCAGCATCATTTCTCTCAGAAGGAATTAGTACTGGTATCACAAAGCTGGCTAATTCTCATAAGAGGACTATCATTGGATTCTCCCTGGTCTCTGACTTCTGGTCTCACCATGCCCTCTCCCTCTCATATGATGGCATCTACCAGATTGTGAAGCCTTCATCAACACTCATCAAATATCGGTACCATGCTTCTTGACCTCCTGAACTGTGAGCTAAATAAACTTGTCTGTGTAACATACCTAACCTCAGGTATTTTGTTAGAGCAACAGAAAACAGTCTTTGTAAAATCACCCATTTATACTACCCTAAAATTATAACACGTGATTTAATGAGGAAAAGTTGAATACAGTTTTTATACAGTTGAGTCACTTTCATTTCTGCTTTTTGTGACACATTTAGCATGTCTGTTCTCTATGCTAAGATTATAGAAATGCCTACAAACATCTTCCAAATGTTTTTACACTTTGCTTTTCACATTTAGGACTTCCCTAAGATAGAAGTGTCTAATGTAGACAGTGGATCCCAACACTTCTCTTTCCCTACAGCTACCTGCATGCTTGGGCAGTGCTGTTCTGTACAGTCTAGAGAACAATCTGCAAAGGCTGTTCTTTCCGTTTGAATGAGTGAGTTCATTACATGTACAACAACTTAAATACAAAAAAAAATAAATAGGAAGTAACAGCAAGAGGTAGCAGAAAAAAAGTGGTAAAAACTACATCACATTGGGTTTTTACAACACCCAGCAGGGATGGCTGGACTTACCCAATAGAGAGAGCAAAAGAAAAGTAGCACCATCCACCCAGGGCTTGCAGACATCAAGCAGACACCAAATAGGGAAGACCTGTTGAGGCAGCAGCTGGAGTCCCCTGTCCAAAGAGTCACAGGCAGAGCAAGTGAGGCTTCCAAATAAAAGAAAAATGGGTAACAGGTAGGAATGACATCATCAAATGATGTACTCAACTGACTGGGGAAGTTGAGGCAATCAGTTAACATTCCTGATTGAGTTTTCTGTCCATGGAAATTCTTCCATGGATTCTATTCCCCTCTGTGGGTACTTTTATACTGTGAAACAGACAATTGTACCATCTGTTGGAGATGATTGACCATCTAGCTGTGCTCACCAGCATAATGTTTTGACTTTTGGGGATGTTTTTGCTATTTTTCTTCCCTGTCTCATAGTTGGGAGTTAGTCCATCCACAGACAAGGGTTCTTAGTAAGATAAACATGCTTGGGTCTGAAATGGAGTGGGGGAGACTCTTCTGCCACATCCAGATTCTCTTGAGCTCAAACAAAATATTACAATCTACCAATATAATGTCCATTACAGTTATGTAATGGAGAAGTCACCTTTTCCCCCATTGATACTGGCAGGCGGTGTTCTCAGTAACTAGGTGCACATATGTGCACAGGTCCACTTGTGGGCTTGAAACGCTACACTAATTGGCTTAGTGGAACAGTACATTGTGCATATGTGTGTGGCTATGTGCAAATATGTGATCACATGTGTGCATGTATGTGGAGACCAGAGGTCCATATCCATGTCCACTCTCTTCCTCAACCACTCTCTACTTTTCAGATAACATCTCTCACTGAACTTGGAACTCAGAGTGACTTATCTAGACCTATTAGAAAGCCCACAAGGATCCCTCATCACCCCTTCCCTAGAACTCGGATTATAAATGTATGTCCATGCCTGGATTTTTTTTAGCTATATTAGAATATAGAACACTATGTTCTTTTTTATTGATTTTATTGAGCTAAACATTTTCTCTGCTCCCCTCCTTTCCTCTCCCCTCCCCTTCAACTCTCTCCCATGGTCCCCATGCTCCCAATTTATTCAAGAGAGCTGGTCTTTCTCTATTTCCCTTGTAGATTAGATCCATGTATGTCTCTCCAGGGCTGGATTTTTAAAGTGGGTTCTAGGGTCTGAACCAGAGCTTTTATGCTTACATGACAAACACTTTACTAAAGGAGCCATCTCCTCAGCCATATTCCAACGGGCATTTTAGAACTTTATCTTGAAGAATATGTTGGCTATTACTGGACATCTCTGCATTTCTGTAGCATTTTAGAATCAGTTTGTCAAGTTCCACCTTAAAATTAAGGTTTCTATTGGCACAGCATTCAATCTATAGATCCGCTTAGCAAGAATTTGCATCTTTATGAGAGTCTCTCAGTCCATTTACTTAGCCATGCCTTAATGTACTTCAATAAATTTTTATATCTTCCCTCTTAAAGCCTTACATATAAAAGAAATGATTTATTCTGTGGTTCTGAATCAGTTTCCTGTTGGTGTTGCAACCAATGACCACAAACTTGGCATAATTCAACACAAATTCATTATCTAATTGCTCTGGGATCCGAAGATAGAATATCACTGAGCAAACATTGAGGTGCTGGCAGGAGCGTATTCTCTGCAGAGAATTCTATGGGCAGAAAAGGATCTATTTTCTGGACTAGCTCAGCTTCTAGGGTTTGAGGATCTTCTTGGCTCATGACCAATTCCTCCATCTTCAAGGCCAAGGCTATGGGTTAAATTGTCTTCCTGTCACCCTCTGGTTCTCTTTGACCTCTTTTTCCCTTTTAAGAACACTTCTAATTCCCTTGATCCTGTCTGGATAATTTATCTTAAGGTCCAGTGATTGTCAAATATAATTTTATGTATACTTATAAATTCTCCTTTCCCATGTAATCTAATATATTCATGAGTTCTGGGAAATAGAGCTTAACTGTCTTTGGGAAGGAATTATTCTGTCAAACATAGGTTCATTTTTTGAAAAAATGTAGATCTATAAGTGGTCAATCTTATTGTCCTATTTTTGTGAAGTTTGTGTTGAGATATAAATACTCTGGATTTTGTAAATTGATTTTATATTCTAATAAATATGAATGTTCCTCCCAGACTTTGTGTTGTTAATAATATTAATACACAACTTTAGGAACAGTTTTTTGCCTCCTTTGGACTTCAGACTTTTGTTCTTTTCCTTTCCTTAGTAGGATGACCATGGATACAACAAGACATAGAAGCAGAGATGCTTCAGTTTTGATCTTAAAGACAAAACTTAGGGACCACTGGAGGAAAGGCTCAATGGTTGAGAGCACAAACTGCTCTTGCAGACAATCCAAGTTTGCATCCTATATCCATGTCATGCAACTCACAACTGCCTGTAACTCCAGCTTCAGAGAAATCTGACTCCCTCTTATTTGTCTCTGTGGGCATCTGCAATCTCTCTCTCTCTCTCTCTCTCTCTCTCTCTCTCTCTCTCTCTCTTTCTCTCTCTCTCTCTCACACACACACACACACACACACACACTCTAAATGTTTATGTTTTAAAGGAGAAAGAATGTTGAGGCAGATCTGCACTAGGCATTCTTATTGATTTTTGGTTTTATATCTGTGGGGTGAGAGGTTGAACATAGCAGGCCTTGTGCATGCTGGAAGTACTGAGCTACACCCCAACCTTCTTTTAAACTTTTTTATTTGAGACAAAGTCTCAAAGTCTTTCAAGCAGGACTTGAAGGCCGCTCTGTAGCCTAGGCAGGTCTTAAGCTTGCAACCTTAGCCTCCCAAGAAGACGGGTTGACAGGCCTGTGCCTCCAGACCTGGCTCTGTGCCTATATTTTTCATAGTTACTTTGCACCAGTTAGAAACCATCTTCCAGCTTTAGCTTAGAGGAGCTTTTCTGAATTTGGGGGCTTCTTCAGTCACGAGAGGGTGTGCAATTGAATCAAAGGCTTTTCCCACACCCGTAACATGGATTGTGTGACATTGCTTCTCTACTTGGTTAACATAATAGATTCATTAACTGATTGTCTACCATTCAATCAATCTTTCATCCTCTCAATAAAGACACCTGGTCATGATAGGCTATCTTTATTTGTCACCAAGGACAACATCAAGCCCTAAAGTTTTGATGTATAACTCTCCTGAACTTTCCTTTCACATGCTATCTTTGTTGGGTTTGGGTATTGACATATCTCTTTCATCTACATGGAGAAATGTTTTATGAAACAAATATAATTATTGACTCCTTTAATGTTTATTAGAATTCACTGTTAAAAGCCACCGGGCAGAGTGAGGAAGACCGAGGGCTGGAGAACCTGTGTAAAGCCAGACACAGTATTGAGCTTCTGTAATCCCAGCCTTCCTAAAGGCAAGACGGGAGGTGGCAACTAGAAAACCCCTGCAAGCCTGGGGCCGTGTAGCCTGACATACGCTGTGGCAAACAGCAATGGACCCTATTTCAAACAAGGTGAAGGTGAGGACTGGTAGCTGAGGTTGTTCTCTAAACTCAACAAACGTACACACATGCACGCAACACATACAATGTATGTCATGCACACACACACACACGTATATACAAACACATATGTGCACACATACACACCCACCATATACACATGCACACTCCGCCTGGGACTATAACAGCTTTTTGAAAAGGTTTAATAGCTTTTTAATTATTTACTCTTTATTTGTTACCATAATTTTTATTCTTACATTTTCTAGAAAAATTATGTTTTAAAATGATCTAAAACAGTGGTTCTCAACCCCTTGGGGGTCAAATGACCCCTTCATAGGGGTCACCTAAGAACATTGGAACACGAATATTTACAACTCATAACAGTGGCAAAATTACAGCTACAACGTGTCAACTAAATAATTTTATGGCTGGGGTCACCACAGCATGAGGAACTGTATTAAAGGGTCTCAACATTAGGAAGGTTGAGAACCACTGATTCAGAATCAGGTTCTTCGTAATTTCCTCCCATGTTTATAATTTCCTTGGATGGCTGTCTGCAGGGCCAGACATCTGTGACTCATTTATTTGTGCCTTTTCTTTTTATTAATCTAGTCAGAGATTTCTTTATTGTATCAACTTTCCCCAAGAAACACCCTTTGGCTTTCAGCTATTGTGAATTTCTTTCCTATTTTATTAATTTGTGGTCTTATCTTTAATTACATCCTTCTACTTCCTTTAATCTCTCCTACCAGTGTTCTCTGCTCTTGTGGATGGTGATCAGCTCATTAACTTCCACATTTTCTTCTTTTGATTAGATGGAATTAAGTCTATAAAACGTCCCTATCAAATCTGAATTATCTGTATCATTTTCAACATTGTTTTCCATGGTTATTTGTTCTTTTGACCATAAGTGATCTAAAAATGTTTTTTAATGTCCAAATATGAGATAGAATTATACTTTTCTTTTGATGATTGACCTTTAATTTAAACATTCTGTTTTGAGAGGCTATCCTGGCTGGGGTTTTTTCCCCTCAATGTGGCATGAGCTAGAGTCAACTAGAAAGAGGAATTTTGATTGAGAAAACCCAATTGTCTGGGCAAGTCTGTAGCTTGTTTTCTTGATTAATGATTGATGTGGGAGGGCTCCATACACTGTGGGCGGTGCTACTTTGGTCAAGGATGGTATAAGAATGAAGGGTGAGCGGCAAGCCGTGAGAAGAGAGCTGGTCAGCAGGGTTCCTCCACATCCTCTGCTTCTGTTCCTGTCCCAACTTTCCTTCACGATGGCCAACAGTAAGTGGAAACAAACCCTTTCCTCCCCAAGTTGCTCCTGGCCAGGTTCTTTATGAAAGCAGTAGAGAGAAAACTAAGGTATAACATGGTATATACAAGATAAGTTTCCTTCAGCTACAGAATGGGCCACACACCAAGTCATATGTGTGGGCAAAATACAAAGGTCTCTAACAAAGGCAGAGTGAAATGCTTTTCTAAATGTTCACTGGCAAAAACATTTAATGAAGTTTTCAAATCATTTGTATGTGATCTTTTTCTCTCTGTCTCTGTCTGTCTGTCTGTCTCTCTCTCTCTCTCTCACACATACACACACACACACACACACACACACACACTCACACACTCACACCCTTGCACATTTAAAAACCATTGTGTAGTATAGGTTTGGCTTCAATTCACGGGCTAACCCAGGTTGGCCTCTGTTGTACAGAACTATCCTCTAAGACAAACAACCATCATGGTGGGGCACTCAGCTGTGCCCACTTGTAAAAGATCATACCAGCTGGGCTTGAAAACTATTTATATCCCCTCATAGATGGGCGGGGAGGGTCATTGGACCCTCACCTGAGTATCAAACCACTCCCGACCACCTGTTGTTTGCAAAGTTACCCTAACTACATACGACCTCAGAGAGGGACTAAAGTATAAAAGCCAGAGAAGATGAGGGTGGAGGCTTCTGCTATGCTGCTGTAAGAAAGTTCTCATCCCTGCTGGCTTTCTGGTGTGGCCTGTTGGGCAGGAGCACCCACACCCCTGCAAGTAATCCTGCCCCTACACTCAGTAAGGAAGTCCATTAAACTCACATAGCCCAGAGTGAACTTTCGTGGAATTGCACCTCAGATTATTGTTGGGACCTTGGGAGAAGGGGGAGATGTTGTTATGCCTTCCCTTAGGAAGGAATTTTAGCAGCATCCCCAAATTCACAGTCCTCCTGCGTCAATCTTCCAAGTATTGGCATTATCATCATGTGGCAGCATACCTGACCACACCTTCTGTATTTTTCATTGTTTGTGCTATCCATTCAAGCGTAATCAAAGATGTTTGCAAACAGTCTGCGCACAGTTGTGGACTTGCTCCTCCTTGGAGTTCTGGAGGGTTGTGTTTTAGTTTTTGAGAAAGGTTATTGTTCTTACAACAGTTATTATATATATGCTTGTGCTCATGTGTGTGCTTGTGCATGCAGAGGCCAGAGGGCAATGCCAAGTGTGATCTTCAGCTATCTCCCCTATATTTCTGAGACAAGGTCTTGGTCTTTGACCGAAACTAGAATTCACCGATTTGGCTAGCCTGACTGACCTCTGCTCACTAGTCCTGAGACTGGAGGTGCGCACAGCTGACCCTAGATCTTAGGCAGGTACTGGATATTACATTCAGGCCCTTGTGATTGTGCAACAAGCGTTTTACTGACTGAACCATCTCCCAAGTCCCTAAAACTATTTTATCTCTTTAAAAATTATTACGTTTATTAATTATACATAGGTATAGATGTATGTAAATGTGTGCTCATGTGCCTCAGCACACATGTGGAGGTCAGACAACAACTTACAAGAGTTGGTTCTCTCTTTCCACCATGTGAGTCCCAGGGATCTGATTCAGGACATCTGGCTTGACAGCAAGTGCCTTTACCTGCTCGGCAATCATTCTAGCCATTTAAATTTTTAAAAAGAAAAAATTTTTTAAATATTATTGATTATATGCAGATTTGGTTTGGGGGAAATTACCCCTTTTATCATGATGCTATTATCTATTTCTATATATATTTTGTCTTGGATTTTTTAATTAAATATTTATACACTATATTTTGATCATGATTTTCCCTCCCTCAACTCCTTCCAAACCCTCCCTACCTTCCTATCCACCCAATTTCATGTTTGTTTTTTTTCCTTCTTATAAAAATAAATGAAAAAAACACAATAATACAAAAAATGCTAAAAGAAAACTAAAAGAAACAAAAAAACCCACAGAAAAATCAAAATAAAACACGGAAATCCGTTTTGTGTTGGCCTGGGTTTGGGGTCTGTCCTGGAATGTGGTTAAAATACCCAGTGACACTCCATAAAGAAAACTGATTTTCCCTTTGACAGCAGAGATCAATTGCAAATAACTTCTTGTTTAGGGATAGGACCCAAGTCCACATTTCTTCTTAACAATCTTTTCAGCTTCACTTCCACGTAAGTCCCTGAGCCTGGAGGGAAGAGGTGTGATGAAGACATCCCATTTACAATGAGGGGCTCCAAAGTCTCTCACTTACTGCATAGGGTCCATTTGTGAGTTGCCGTGCTGATCCCCATCTACTGCAAGAAGCTGTTCTGCTGCGGTCTGAGTGAGAAACTGACCTGTGGGTGTAGCAATATGCCAAATGAATCACTTTACTGCTATGCTCCTTTAGCAAGATAACAGTGGTGGGTTTCCCCCTTGGCCCATGAGTTACATAGTGTCAGGTTCTTTGCCATTTTAAGAGTATTAGGTATGGATCTCATTTCATGAAGCGGGTCTTAAATCTAATCAAAAATGCTTGTTTATTCTCATATGTGCACCATTCTTGCACCAGTATATTTTTTTCAGTCAGGCCACTGGTACCTAGTAAGGGCATGGGAGGAGAAAGGGAAATGATCTCCTGAGGAAGGAGAAATAGATCTAGTGTTACAAAGAAATACAGGGCCGGGTGGTGGCGCATGCCTTTAATCCCAGCACTCGGGAGGTAGAGGCAAGCGGATCTCTGTGAATTTGAGGCCAGCTTGGTCTACAAGAGCTAGTTCCAGGACAGGCTCCAAAGCCACAGAAAAAAAACCCTGTCTCGAAAAAAAAAAAACAAAAACAAAAACAAAAATCAAATAAAAGAAAGAAAGGGCACACAAGATTAGGATTAAATGGGGGTGCTGAGAGGGAAGGGCAATGGAGGAAAAGTGGGGAGAGACAGCACTAAAGCCCTTTGGAAAAGCTGTATGGAAACCTTCCGCTGTAGAAGCTTTCTAAAATATATACATATATCAAAGGAACTTAAATGGAGCCACCATTTCATAGGGGAGATAATGCCCCAGTTAGACAACCTATGCCACCAAGTAAATCCTCCAGTGGCAGGAAGGGGATGCATCTTGTTGAGTCATTGGGCATAGGGGTCCCATGGATACCCCGAAACATCAGAGACTATTGTCAAGGCTATCGATTATTCTCTTTAACGTGATGGTAAGGCCCTGTTGCTGATGTGACACAGCTTGCTTACGCCATTGAACATGGAGAAATCGAGCTGGTGCCCAACAACATGCTTCACCGCACTACCTAACACTCACGGGTTTACTGGAAGGTAGTCTGCATGCTCCTGGAGGAGAAAAGTAAGGGTCAATGTCCTGAAATTCTGTTGTTAGGTTTCTGGAGCACCTTATCCTGCTCCCATCTTCGACAGTCTCACCTTTTGCTGTCTTTTGTAAACATCATAGCCCAGATCTTGCAAGATTAGCCTAGTCTTTCATCTGGAATAATTAATCTTTATTTCCTGTAAGTACTAGCATACTTAATTTGTTTGTACAATTTATTTTACAGCCACTTTCTAGCAGTGTGGCTGTATGTGCCTCATTCTTTTGTCAACTAGAATGAAAGGAATAAGAAATAATCCACATTAAGAACACTCCTATAGTTGAGAAAAAAACAGACAAAAGCAAATTAGATAGATAGATAGATAGATAGATAGATAGAGATATTATTTGCTGACAATCATTTTAGCCATATACATATATAGGAATGGTTGTGTAGATTTTGTGTGTCATTTAGAACCAATTGATTATAGAAGGTCCTGGAACAATGCCTGATGTATCATGGTACACTTACGTAAGCCTTGGGCTTTCTTACACCATTGTGATTGTCGTCTGTACCCTGCTGTTTCTATTTCTTTATTTTTCATCATGTGATACCGAGCTTAGAAGCCAGGATTTTGTAACACACTATTGAACACTCCCCCACTAAGTCCCTAAGCCTTTCTTTTTAAAATAATATATTTTTATTTATGCTTTGAAAATTTCATGCAATATGTTTTGATCATGTTCACTCCCACTCCTCTCCTCAATTCAATTTTTTTGAGATTATAATATAATTACAAGATTTTTCCCTTCCCTTTCCTCCCCCAGAACCTTCCCATAAAGCCTTCCTGGCTCTTTTTCAAATTCATGGCCTCACAGGTCTAGAGAAAAACCAAATCCTGTTGTTCTGCTAAAGAAACATAGCAATAAAATGACTCTTAGTGACATTCTGCTTGAGGATCCCACACTTGAGGATCAGTGTTTTGTCCAGGCATCATCAGAGAAGCTTCCTCCTGCAGTGGATGGGAATAAACACAGAGATGCACAGCTGGGCAGTGTGCACAGTGAATGACCTTAGGACAGTTGGTCCTAAAGGGTGCTTTCTCATCAAGCCCCTCCCCCTCGGGGGCTCAGATGCTATGTAGAAGAAGAGGCTAAAGGAGTCTGCGTCAGAAATGGTGCTTTCTCATCAAGCCCCTCCCCCTCGGGGGCTCAGACGTTATACAGAAGAGGAGGCTGAAGGAGTCTGCATCAGAAGCGATTGATGATTCTAAGGAAACAGTGTCTTCCAGACACAACAGGATCGACACCCATACGAACCCACAGAAACTGTGGCAGGATTACATGACCTGCTCAGGTTCAAGCCGGATGAGTTCCCAGCACTGAGGAGCAGAAGTAAACACAATCATGCATCCCTAACCAAGAATCTATCTCTATTTGACAACTGACTATAAAGAAAAAATTAATTTTCTTCTATGAAGTTTCACAGGGTATATAAACCACCCTTAAATGTAGGCCCCATGCCCAATAGTAGATAGCCAACACAAAATGAATTTACTAGTATTTTTATAGGTTTTTTTTTTGTCCCATAATGCCTTATTTGGGCATTTTTTTTTTGTCTCCCTGGTCCTTGGCTTATATATTACATTGAAACTGGGCTCCACAACTCTACATTTTGATTGGTTGTGGTTTTATGTAGTGTTTCAAAAAGAAGCTTCCTTGATGGGGGGAGTGGGGAGTGAAGACTACATTTATTTATGGGTATAAATATAAATGTTTGGAACGTAGCTAGGGATTATGCTGGTTCAGTAAAGTACTGGTTGTAGTTTCTTCTCCAAGATTCATGATTTCATTAGCACTGAGTAACTAAGTAGGTTTCCAGTACCAGGCATTTCCCTATTTTTTGAGCAGTGGCTTCCTCCTTCCTTCTGTATTTACCTTCCTGAAGAGTCCCCTTCTCCCCATTTCCTGATGAGATCACGTGTACCCTACTATTGGCTCTCTATTGCTTCCTAAACTCCCTATTCTGACACTGCTCTCACTTTACCCACCTGATTTTTGTAGTTACTCCAGGCTAAGTGTTCATCCTTGAAGTTTTGGAGCCAAAAGCTTTCGATGAGAGAAAATGTGACATTTGTCTTTCTGGGCCTAGGTTGTCTCCCTCAATATCATAGTTCCGTCCATTTCCCCGCAGAGTTAATGATTTCGTCTTTCTTTACATCATCCCATGATGTCTATGTGCTACGCTTCATTATCCATTTCTCAGGTGAAAGACATTTAGATTCTTTTCGTTACCTAACTATTGTGAATAGAGCAGTAATGAACGCGGCTGAGCAAGGACCTGTGGAGTCGGATGTCAGGTCCTTTGGGTCTATGCCAAGGAGTGGTATAGCTGTATCATGTGGTAGATTTATTTTTAGCTTTTTAAAAATTCTTCACACTGATTTCCAAGGTGGGTCCACCAGTTTGCAATCCCATCAGCAGTGAGCGTTCCCTTCTCCCTGAACCCCCTGCCCCCAGCATTTATTGTCCTGGTGTTGTTGATCTTTGGGACTGGGACTGAAGTTATGTGATAATCTCAAATGCCATTTTTATTTATGTTTCTCTAATTGCAAGGCACAATGAACTTTTTTTGAGATATTTCTTATCCATTTTTTTCTTTTGAAAACTTTCTGTCAGAAATATTTTTTAAATGGGTCATTTTTTATTCTTTGTTTTTTGAATTTTTTTAATATTCTGGATAATCCTCTGTCAGATGTATTGTTGGCAAAGATTCTCTATCATTTGGTGGGCTTTTTCTCACACAGATGATTGTTTTTTTTTTTTTTGCTTTGCAGAAGTTCTTTGGTTTTATGAAGTCCCACTTGTTAATTGTTAGGCAATTGGATCCTATCAAAAAGTCCTTCCCTACACCTATATCATGGAGGCAACTGCCGATGTTTTCTTCTAACAGTTTCAGTGTTTTGGGTTTCATGTGTAAGCCTTTCACTCCTTTGGAGTTAGTTTCTGTGCAATATGATTCATACTAGTAGAATCTCATTCTTCTGCGTGTGGACATCAGTTTGCTCAGCACCATTTGTTGAAGGTGCTTTCCTTACTTCAGTGTATGTTTCTGGTTTCTTTGTCAAACACTGAGTGGCTGAAGCTTCAAGAACTGTTGTTTGGGTCTTCTATTTTGTTCTCCGTGTGTCTTTTTCTACTGTAGCAGACTGCTTTTTATTGTTATGGCTCTGTAATATATCTTAAGATCTGCTATTGGTAATCCCTCCAGCATTCTTTGCTCAGAGTTGTGACTATCTGGTATCTTTTGTGGTTCCATATTAATTTTACAATAGTTTCTATTTCTGTGAAGAATGAGATATTGGGATTGCATTGAATCTGTAAATAGGTTTTGGTTAAATGGTCATTTTCACAATATTCATTCTGCCAATTCATGAACACTGGATGTCATTCTGTTCTTTAGTGTCTTTCTCCCCCTCAACAAAGGTTTAAAGTTTCCATTGTAAAGGTCCTTCACTTCCTTTAGTTATATCCATTCATAGATATTTTATTTTCTTTGAGGCTGTTGTCACTGGCAGTGTATTCATAATCTCATTCTCTGTATGTTTGTTGTTAGCATACAGAAAAGGTATTGATTTATGCAAGTTGGTGTTTTATCCGACCACATTGTTGAATTTGTTTCTAGATGTTTTTATGGTGGGTTCTCTGGGATCTCTAATGTAGAATATTATATCATTTGCAAATAGGGGATACTTTGACTTTTTTCTCCATGTATATCCCTTCAGTTTCTTTCTCTTACCTTATTACTCCAGCTAGTACTTTCAGCACAGTGCAGAGAAGTGTGGATAGTAGACAACCCTGACTCCTTCATGACTTCGTTGGAATTGCTTTTCTCCATCTAGGATGATGTTGACTGTGGGTTTCTTGTAGACAGCTTTTATTGTGTTGAGGTTTGTTCTCCCTAGCTCCACATAGTCCATCTATTTTATCATAAAGGCATGTTGGATTTTGTCAAAGGATATCTCTGCGTCTATTGAGATGAACACGTGGTTTTTGTTTTAATGCCGTTTATATGGTTTATTACAGTTATTGACTTGTATATGTTGAACCGTCTCTGTGTTTTGGGGATAAAGTCAACCTGATCATACTGTGTAGTAGTTTGAGTCTAAATCCATCAGGTACATTGGTCTACAGTTTTCTTTCTTTGTTCATTTTGCCTTTACCTGGTTTAGGTATTAGATTTTGTAGATGTTTGAGAGTGATTCTATTTCTATTCTTTTATTAGTTTAGGAAGGATAGCAGTAGCTCTTCTTTGAATCTCTGGTCAAATTTTCCTGTGAATCCATATGGCCATCTGGACTTGGGATTTTTTTCTGGAAGGCTTTTTATTACTATTTAAATTTCCTCATTTGTTATGATTTGTTATGTGTCTGTTTAGGTTGTTGGTCTCTGTTTTTTTAATTTGTGGCTGAGTTTAGAAGTTTATCAATTTCTTTCAGGTTTACAGCTTCATGGAATCAGGTTTTTAAAGCATCCCTTTATAATCGCCTGAATTTCTTTAGTGTCCTTTGCAATGTTTCTCTGTTCATTTCTGATTTGTTAATTCATATCGTGTCTTTCTTTCTATTGGTTGGGCCAAGGGTCTTGCTTATTTTCTCAAAGAATTAGTTCTTAGGTTAGTTTATTGTGTTATTTCTAGTTCATTGATTTCTGCTCTGATTTTTATTTCTGCTGTGTTTAGATTTGGTTGGTTGTTCATGTTTTTGTTTTGTTTTTCTAACTTCTTGAATTGCATCATTAAGCCAAGTATTTTGCTTTTTCTGATTTTTTTTGTTGTTTTGTTTTGTTTGAGGCAGGGTTTCTCTATGCAGCCCTGGCTGTCCTGGAACTTACTCTATAGATCAAGCTGGCCTCAATCTCAGAGATTCACCTACCTCTACCTCCCAAGTGCTGGGATTGAAGACGAGCTTCACCATGCCAGCCTTCTGATTTTTTTGATGTTAGGTACTTAGAGCTATACATTTCTCTCATAGGACTACTTTCGATGTGTCCCAGAGGTTTTGTTGTGTTCTGTTTTCATTTTCATTTAATTTCAGGATTTCTTAAATTTTCTTTTTTGGTTTCTTCTTTACCCCATTCGTCAGTAATGAGTTGTTTAATCTCATTTATTAACTAGAGATGTGTTTGCTGTAAACTAAGTTTTATTGCACTATGGTCAGATAGGATACAAGGATTGATTTCTATCTTCTTGAACGTGTAAAGATTTGTTTGAGTTCCATTGTGTGATCTGTTTTAAAGACGCTTCTGTGCTCTTGAGTAGAACATGAATCCTTTGAGGTTTTGTTGGAATATTTCGTAGATATCTATTGAATCTGTTTGATGTATGATGTCAATTAATTCTGGATTTTCTGTTTATTTTTTGTCCATATATCCTGTCTATTAGAGAAAGTGGGGTATTGAAATCACCTACTAGTAACAGAGATGTTAACCTTTATCTTTAAATACAGCAGTAGATTTTTTTTTATGAAATTAAGTGCACATGTTTAGGATAGGAATGTCTTCTGGTTTAACTGTTCTCTTGATTAGTGAAATGTTCCCCTAAATCTTCTGATTAGTTTCAATGTGAAGTCTATTTTGTCAGATATTAGGTTAATGAAGCCTGCTTGCCTCCCAGTCCCATCTGATTGGAGTACTTTGTTCATCCTTTTAGTCCAAGGTGGTGAACCTATCAACTAAAATGTTTCCTGTAGGCAACTGATAGATGGATTATTTTTCTTTATCCATTCAGTTAGACTGTGTCTTTTGATTACAGAATTGAGGTCATTGATGCTCAAAGTTATTATTGAAATGTGTGTATTAATGTGGCCATCGTTTTGTTTTTGATGGCAGTGTTTGTGTTCTCAGTGGGTTTTTTAAAACAATTATGGTTTCATATTTCTTTCCACAGTATCTCTGCTGTACTGATTTTTATCTTCATCCCAAATGAATGCTTCCTGTATTTTCTTTATATTTGATTTGGGTAATTTTTAAAGGCTGTTTACATTCTAGAAAGCTTTCCTTTCTCCTTCAATTATGGCAGATAATTTTACTGGGTGTATTAGTCCAGGTTAGTCATCATGGTCTTTTAGAACTTGGAATGCATCACTGCCAGGCTCTTTTGGCTTTCAAAGTTTCCATTGAGATATCAGCTGTTATTCTAATGAGTTTTCTTTTATATATGAGTTACTTTATCTTCCTCCACCCTCTTCCCCTCTCTCAGCATTCAATACACTTTGTTTTATACATGTCATGTTCTATCTGTAATATGGCATGAGGATTTTTCTTTTCTGGTCTATTTGGTGTTCTGTGCGCTTTTAGTATTTGTGTGGATTTTTTTTCTGTGATTTTGCTAAAGATCTGGTCTATGATTTTCACTTAGGATTCTTTTATACCTATGGTTTGAAGTTATATTGTGGGCATTTGTATACTACTTTATAAATATAGCAAAACATTAACTTAGCAGTACACGTAAAACAGTTACATTTTTTATGTAATAGTGCCAAGCTATTTTTAAAAATCTAAAAATTCTTTAAATAGGTTCACATTTAGGTAAATACTACCCATTGGCACTCTAATTTTATCTTAATAAAAATGAACTTTATATTCTGATTCATCAGCATTAAGTAAAATAGTGTGTGTGTGTGTGTGTGTGTGTGTGTATGTTCTCAGTACCCAGACCTCCTGAGTATTCCTCCAGGGTATAGCCCTGTGACTCTTCCTGACCTCTCTGCCACACTATGTCCTTCCTAAACCAATATAGGCATGTTGATCGAAGGAATAAACATTCCTTTGTCTATGGAAAGCATAACCGTGTGTGCTTGGCTGGATAGTTAGACATGGTCTTACATAGCCCAGATTTGCTCCAAGTTCATTGTGTAGCCAAGGATGACCCTGAACTCATGATCTTCTTGCTTCTACCCATCCCAAGTGCTGTGATTACTGGTAAGTGCCACGGGGCTCACATCTGTGTTTGAAGCAAACCATCACAATTGCAAGGCTGCGTTTTTGACGTTGTGTTGTAATTTGGTGGCTCTCTAGGTTTCTGGAAACATTGGACTGAAAGTAAAACTGAAAAGTAAAGTGGATGAATTACTAGATACTCATTGGGATATCTGGATGATTCCTAAATAAAATAGAAGCATTTAAACACAACATGACTCAGCATAACTTTTAACTTAGGCCCCTGCTTAAGACAAAAGATTCACTCTTTCTGTAGGATAAAAAAATCATCTGAAGTACCTTCAGTATATAAGGGATACAGTACTTCCAGGTTAAAGCCTGGAGTGTGGGATAGATCTGGGTGGGTGGGAAGGTTAGCTGTGGTAAGAGAGGGTCCTGTGGGTTGTGGGGCAGGTAGGGAGCATCCTGGTTGAAGGATAGACTCCTTTGAAGGGCGGGTACTGGTCGTGGAACCTAGACTAGATATGGCAGATTAGGGAGAAGGTGCAGATGAGGCGATCAGGGGAACTCAGACTAGACCCTGGGGGAGGACGCAGGAAGTCTGGGTAGGTGGGGTGGTGGGCAGCTGTGCAGAAGTGACCTGTGGGTAGTTGCAGGCAGGGTGGGCCTTGGTGGAAAGCTGTGACCAGACTCGACTTGGGCACTGGTTGTGGGGTGCAAGGTAGATCTGGTGGACTGCAGAAAAAGTGCAGTGTGTGCTCAGGGGGAGCCACCGGGTTAGACCCTGTAAGAGGACACAGGAAGTCTGAGTACTGAGTGGACAACTCCTCCCCTTTTTAAATTTTTCCTTTCATACTTTCTTGGGGGCTGGTTGGCTAGTTTCCCTCATTCCACTTGGGGATGGGGACTGCTAATTTGTTCATTTCTTATGGGTGTAGCGCAGACAGAAACTTGCTTAGTACAGTACCATCCCCAAGTCTAAAAGCCATCATTGTCTTCACCACCTTCCATGAGAGCACCCTTCAGCCCCCTGATTGCACTCATTCCCCGAACATTTGTGTGCCGGTTCACTGTATTTGCAAACACCACCATACTTTCAATCCATTCCACTGTTAGTATATTTATTATTGTTGTACCCAGATTTTTCTCTCTTATGTCCTATCTTATCCTTTCTTCTCTGCACCTCTATGCATCTAGTACCCACTTTTTCCCCCTGCCTTAGGCTGTTCTTTCTAATTCCCTTTAGTGAAATTTTGTCCATAGAAAACTCTTGGTTTATGTACCAGTATCACTATTTCACACACGGGAAAGTACTGTTTTCATTCAGGATTGAAATTATCCCACTGACTTTTGGGTACCATTGCTGCTGGCAAGACAACGTCTGTCCATCGGAGTGCAATCTCTCTGATCGTCTGTGTCTTTCTAGCTCCTGTTAGGGTCACCCCTTACCGTACAGTCGTCTGAAACTACACGACAGTCAATGTGTTACTCTTCCACTTGGAATTGGCTGGGCTTCTTGAGTCTGGGGCTTCTGCTCTGCTTTGGCCTGAGAAGCCCTCAAGCATCATTTCCTTCACAGCTTTGCCTCCACTCTCTTGATGTTCCCTCCGAGAACTCTTCGACACACATAGACGAGTTTCCTCCCATGTCCTTCACGCTTTGATATCTTCTGCTCTTTGTGGGATGCCTTTGCCAAGTAACATCTTCAGTCCCAACTCCAATTTTCTGGTTCGTTCTTGAGCTGAGTTTAAACTTCAATTCAGCTTAGTTGTTACACATTTCAGCTCAGTTCTTATTTCCAGTTATGGGGGTTCCATTTGATTCTTTTTTATGAGCTATATTTTCCCCATATTACTTTTTTTTTCACTCCCCAAACCTACCACACTCCTTCACAGTCTTTGCGCGGTATATCCCACCATCTGATTCTTTCTCGAGCTGGTATCTTCTAATGCTGTTTTGTATGGATCTCGCCATAATAAAGTGTTTCCTGGTATATTTAATTACCCATTTTAAAACTGAATTATCCATTTTACACATGCAAATCCTTGTGCCTTAGGAACAGAAATAGAGCTGTCCCTGAAAATATTTGTCTTTAAGGTGTTTGGTCCATGTGAGTGACAGGTACTAGCTGTCTCCGGACACTCTGAAATGAGTGAGTAATGTGGGGCTTAAGGAAGGCACTTAGGGCACGTGGCTCAGGACTTTGGGGTCACAGGAGAGAGAGTTGAAGCCCGCAGATGAGGATGGGCCAGGTTTACTTCTACTGCTGAGTAAAGTGAGAAGACAGTGCTTGCAATCAGCTGGCTCCCCAGCTAGTGAAAGCAGCTTCCTAACGGCACCTTGGGAGGTAGCCCTGGATCTGTCCCCAGTTTAATAGAGGCGTGAAATGATGCTTCTGCCCTCCTGCCCCTGAGGAAAAAGTCAGCATCAGGCAGGACAAACAGCTTTCCTCTCTGGATTTTATCCCTGCCCCTGAGTACTGGGCCCTGGATTATTATTACTTTCTTTCTTTATGTATATGTGTGTACATGTTTCTGTGTGTGAGCAAATGTATACGTGTGTGTGTGTGTGTGTGTGTGTGTGTGTGTGTGTGTGTGAAGGCCTAGTACTCTTTCTTGAATGTGATCTACTTTATCATCAGGGCAGGGTCTCTCAGTCGAATCCAGAGCTCATCGATGCCACTAGTTTTGCTAGCCAGTTTACTCCAGGATCCCTGCCTCTGCCTTCTATGTCAGAATTACAGATAGGCCCCTACAACCACCTGGCATATGCACAGGTTCTGGGGATTCAAACCCTGATCCTCATGCTTGCTGTTTTTGTGGCAAGAGCCACATGAAGAACCACTGAACCATATACTCATCCCTGGAGCTAGTATTCTTCTCCTCACTACAGCTTCCTGATGTCTGTTTGTGGTGTGTAGCTATGGTCTTAGCCAATTTCAGTAGAAGACATCTTTGGACTCCTTCACTTGGTTGGTAACCTCTTCTGATCCATGCTTAGCATTTGTCTTAATCATGTAACTTTTGATGTCCCCAGGGCTAGATGACCACACAATTCTCATGTCTGCTTATAGGGACAAGGACTGCCTTTTGGGATGTTATGACAGCAGTTTTCTGAGCTTGTAGGTTCAGCAGCCCCGTAAAATGCTTAAATCTTCTGAAACCATCTAAGGCCAAGTCCCGCTTGGGCTCGAATCCCATCGGGGCAGCTCACCACCTTCCTTATGCTGTCACTTTCCTGGTGGAGCATTTGTGTCACCAGCTCAAGTTTTGTGCTGCAGGTTAGTGAGCAAACGAGCCCATGTGAAGGACTGAGGGAGCCCAGCAAGGACAAATATTAAGAGTCCCTGGAGGAGGTGGAATTTCAGGCATGGCAGGACATATAGATGTGATTGAAAAAGAAAGTCGTAAGAGGGGGAGGGAGAGGGAACCCATGCGCTCTGAAGCCTTGCTAGCAACGTTGAGGAGATTAAAGCAAAGAGGCCAATCATGTAAAAGTGTCCATGACAATAGCATTTTTATCCCTACTCAGAAAGTCAAGACTCAACTGCCCTAACAGCCCCTCTGGAGCCATGGAGTTGACAACTGGCTGAGGTGCAATCCAGCCTCTCTGACATCTTCTTCTGGATTCTGGTTCTTCCTGGCATTTTGA